>NC_041388.1:180236026-180312830 GCF_002162155.2 Triticum dicoccoides | reverse complement strand
GCCCCCCTACCTCGTGCCTTCCTAATTGCTTTCTTGACGTAGAGTCCAAGTCCTCTGGATCACGTTCGTTCCAAAAATCATGTTCCCGAAGGTTTCATTCTGTTTGGACTCCGTTTGATATTCTTTTTCTGCGAAACTCTGAAATAGGCAAAAAAACAGCAATTCTGGGTTGGGCCTCCGGTTAATAGGTTAGTCCCAAAAATAATATAAAAGTGCATAATAAAGCCCAATAATGTCCAAAATAGGATATAATATAGCATGGAACAATCAAAAATTATAGACACGTTGGAGACGTATCAAGCATCCCCAAGCTTAATTCCTGCTCGTCCTCGAGTAGGTAAATGATAAAAACAGAATTTTTGATGTGGAATGCTACTTGGCATAATTTCAATGTAATTCTCTTAATTGTGGTATGAATATTCAGATCTGAAAGATTCAAGACAAAAGTTCAATATTGACATAGAAATAATAATACTTCAAGCATACTAACTAAGCAATTATGTCTCTTCAAAATAACATGGCCAAAGAAAGTTATCCCTACAAAATCATATAGTCTGGCTATGCTCCATCTTCACCACACAAAGTATTCAAATCATGCACAACCCCGATGACAAGCCAAGCAATTGTTTCATACTTTTAATGTTCTCAAACTTTTTCAATCTTCACGCAATACATGAGCCTGAGCCATGGACATAGCACTATAGGTGGAATAGAATGGTGGCTGTGGAGAAGACAAAAAGGGCGAAGATAGTCTCACATCAACTAGGCATATCAACGGGCTATGGAGATGCCCATCAATAGATATCAATGTGAGTGAGTAGGGATTGGCATGCAACGGATGCACTAGAGCTATAAATATATGAAAGCTCAACAAAAAGAACTAAGTGGGTGTGCATCCAACTTGCTTGCTCACGAAGACCTAGGGCATTTTGAGGAAGCCCATCGTTGGAATATACAAGCCAATTTCTATAATGAAAAATTCCCACTTAGTATATGAAAGTGATAACATAGGAGACTCTCTATTATTAAGATCATGGTGCTACTTTGAAGCACAAGTGTGGAAAAAATGATTGTAGTATTGCCCCTTTTTATATATTTTTTCGGCCTTCCTTTTTTTGGCCTTTCTTTTTTTTCTTTTTTTGGGGACAATACTCTATGAATGATGATCATCACACTTCTATTTATTTACAACTCAATGATTACAACTCAATACTAGAACAAAGTATGACTCTATATGAATGCCTCCGGTGGTATACCAAGATAGCAATGATGCATGAGTGACTTGTACGAAAGAATTATGAACGATGGCTTTGCCACAACTAAAATGTCAACTACATTCTCATGCAAAGCAATATGACAATGATGGTGTGTGTCATAGTAAACGGAACGGTGGAAAGTTGCATTGCAATATATCTCGAAATGGCTATGGAAATGCCATGATACGTAGGTATGGTGGTTGTTTAGAGGAAGGTATATGGTGGGTGTATGATACCGGTGAAAGGTGCACGGTATTAGAGAGGCTAGCAATGGTGGAAGGGTGAGAGTGCGTATAATCCATGGACTCAACATTAGTCATAAAGAACTCACATACGTATTGCAAAAATCTATTAGTTATCGAAGCAAAGTACTACGCACATGCTCCTAGGGGGGTAGATTGGTAGGAAAAGACCATCGCTCGTCCCCGACCACCACTCATAAGGAAGACAATCAATAAATAAATCATGCTCCAACTTCTTCACGTAATGGTTCACCATACGTGCATGCTACGGGAATCACAAACTTCAACACAAGCATTTCTCAAATTCACAAGTACTCAACTAGCACGACTCTAATATCACCATCTCCATATCTCAAAACAATTATCAAGTATCAAACTTCTCATAGTATTCAACACACTCATAAGAAAAAAATTAATATTGAATGCCTAACATAATTAAAGCAAATTACCACGCTGTTTTGTAGGACTCTCAAAATAATCTAAGTGAAGCATGAGAGAACAATAGTTTCTATAAAACAAATCCACCACCGTGCCCTAAAAGATATAAGTGAAGCACATAGAGTATTCTAACAATTTTCGAATCATGTGTGTCTCTCTCAAAAGGTGTGTACAGAAAGGATGATTGTGGAAAACTAACTAATAAAGACTCAAATAATACAAGACGCTCCAAGCAAAACACATATCATGTGGTAAATAAAAATATACCTCCAAGTAAAGTTACCGATGGAAGTAGATGAAAGAGGGCATGCCTTCCGGGGAATCCCCAAGCTTGGGCTTTTATGTGTCCTTATATTATATTGGGGTGCCATGGGAATCCCCAATCTTAGGCTCTTGCCACTCCTTTTTCCATAATCCATCAAATATTTCACCCAAAACTTGGAAACTTCACAACACAAAACTTAAAGTAGAAAATCTCGTGAGCTCCGTTAGCGAAAGAAAACAAAACACCACTTCAAGGTACTGTAATGAACTCATTATTTATTTATATTGGTGTTAAACCTACTGTATTCCAACTTCTCTATGGTTTATAAACTATTTTACTAGCCATAGATTCATCAAAATAAGCAAACAACACACGAAAAACAGAATCTGTCAAGAACAGAACAATCTGTAGTAATCTGCAGCTAACGCAAGTTCTGAAACCCCAAAAATTATAAAATAAATTGCTGGACGTGAGTAATTTAGCTATTAATAATCTTCCAAAAGAATTAACTAAATATCACTCTCCAAATAAAAATGGAGGCAATTCTCGTGAGCGCTAAAGTTTCTGTTTTTTACAGCAAGATTAAAAAGACTTTCCCCAAGTCTTCCCAGCGGTCCTACTTGGCACAAACACTAATTAAACACCAAAAACACAACCAAAACATAGGATAGATAAATTATTTATTACTAAACAGGATCAAAAAGCAAGGAATAAAAATAAAATTGGGTTGCCTCCCAACAAGCGCTATCATTTATCGCCCCTAGCTAGGCATAAAAGCAAGGATAGATCTAGGTATTGCCATCTTTGGTAGGCAATCCATAAGTGGCTCTCATAATAGATTCATATGGTAATTTAATTTTCTTTCTAGGGAATTGTTCCATGCCTTTCCTTAACGGAAATTGGAATCTAATATTCCCTTCCTTCATATCAATAATTGCACCAATCGTTCTAAGGAAAGGTCTACCAAGAATAATTGGACATGAAGGATTGCAATCTATGTCAAGAACAATAAAATCTATGGGAAAATAATTCCTATTTTAAACAATAATAACATCATTAATTCTTCCCATAGGTTTATTAATAGTTGAATCCGCAAGGTGCAAGTTTAAAGAGCAATCATCAAAATCACGGAAACCTAGCAAATCACACAAAGTCTTTGGAATCATGGAAACACTAGCACACAAATCACACAAAGCATAGCATTCATGATCTTTAATTTTAATTTTAATAGTAGGTTCCCACTCATCATAAAGTTTTCTAGGGATAGAAACTTCCAACTCAAGTTTTTCTTCATAATATTGCGTCAAAGCATCAACGATATGTTTGGTAAAGGCTTTATTTTGACTATAAGCATGAGGAGAATTTAGCACGGATTGTAACAAGGAAATACAATCTATCAAAGAGCAATTATCATAATTAAATTCCTTGAAATCCAAAATAGTGGGTTCATTGATATTTAAAGTTTTGACCTCTCCAATCCCACTTTTAACAATTTTAGCATCAAGATCTAAAGACTCCGAATTTTTGGAACGCCTTCTAGGTAAAGGTGGATCATATTCAGTCCCATAATTATCAAGATTCATATTGCAAAACAAAGATTTAATAGGGGACACATCAATAACTTTTAGATCTTCATCTTCATTATCATGGAAACTAGAAGAACACGCTTTTATAAAGCAATCTTTCTTAGCACGCATCCTAGCGGTTCTTTCTTTGCACTCTTCAATGGAAATTCTCATGGCTTTGAGCGACTCATTGATATCATGCTTAGGTGGAATAGATCTAAGTTTCAAACAATCAATATCAAGAGAAATTCTATCAACGTTCCTAGCCAACTCATCAATCTTAAGCAATTTTTCTTCAATCAAAGCATTGAAATTCTTTTGCGAAGTAATAAATTCTTTAATATTAGATTCAAAATCAGAGGGTATCTTATTAAAGTTTCCATAAGAATTGTTGTAGGAATTACCATAATTATTAGAGGAATTACTAGGATACGACCTAGGATTAAAGTTTCCTCTATACGCGTTGTTACCAAAATTATTCCTACCAACAAAATTCACATCCATAGATTCATTATTATTCTCATTCAAAGTAGACAATGGCATATAATTAGGATCAGAAGAAACACTTTTACTAGCAAATAATTTCATAAGTTCATCCATCTTTCCACTCAAAACATTAATATCTTCTATCGCATGCACCTTTTTATTAGTAGATCTTTCAGTATGCCATTGAGAATAATTAACCATAATATTATCTAGGAGTTAAGTAGCTTCTCCTAAAGTGATTTCCATAAAAGTGCCTCCCGCGGACGAATCTAAAAGATTTCTAGAAGCAAAATTCAATACGACATAATTTTTTTGTATAATCATCCACAAATTCAAACCATGTGTAGGGAAATTACGCATCATTAATTTCATCCTCTCCCAAGCTTGTGCAACGTGTTCATGATCAAGTTGCTTAAAATTCATGATATCGTTTCTAAGAGAGATGATCTTAGCGGGAGGAAAATACTTAGAGATAAAAGCATCTTTGCACTTATTCCACGAATCAATACTATTTTTAGGCAAAGACGAAAACCAAGCTTTAGCACGATCTCTAAGCGAAAAAGGAAATAGCTTCAATTTAACAATATCATTGTCCACATCTTTCTTCTTTTGCATATCACACAAATCAACAAAGTTGTTTAGATGGGTAGCGGCATCTTCACTAGGAAGGCCGGAAAACGGATCTTTCATGACAAGATTCAACAAAGTAGCATTAATTTCACAAGATTCAGCATCGATAAGAGGAGAAATCGGAGTGCTAATAAAATCATTGTTGTTGGTATTGGTAAAGTCACACAATTTGGTATTATCTTGAGCCATCGTGACAAGCAAGCAATCCAACACACAAGCAAACAAGAGACGGGCAAAAATAGGCACATAGAGAAAGAGAAGGAGGACGGAGAGAGAGGGCGAACAAAACGGCAAGGGAGAAGTGGGGGAGAGGAAAACGAGAGGCAAATGGAAAATAATGTAATGTGGGAGATAAGGGTTTGTGATGGGTACTTCGTATGTTGACTTTTGCGTAGACTCCCCGGCAACGGCGCCAGAAATCCTTCTTGCTACCTCTTGAGCACTGCGTTGGTTTTCCCTTGACGAGGAAAGGGTGATGCAGCAAAGTAGCGTAAGTATTTCCCTCAGTTTTGAGAACCAAGGTATCAATCCAGTAGGAGGCCACGCACGAGTCCCTCGCACCTACACAAACAAATAAAATCCTCGCAACCAATGCAATAAAGGGGTTGTCAATCCCTTCACGGTCACTTACGAAAGTGAGATTTGATAGATATTATAAGATAATATTTTTGGTATTTTTATGATAAAGATGCAAAGTAAAGAAAGCAAAATAAAATGAAAAGGAAATAGCTTGTTGACGGAAGATTAATATGATGGAGAATAGACCCGGGGGCCATAGGTTTCACTAGTGGCTTCTCTGGAGAGCATAAGTATTACAGTGGGTAAAGAAATTACTGTTGAGCAATTGACAGAATTGAGCATAGTTATGAGAATATCTAGGTATGATCATGTATATAGGCATCACGTCCGAGACAAGTAGACCGACTCCTTCTTGCATCTACTACTATTACTCTACACATCGACCGCTATCCAGCATGCATCTAGTGTATTAAGTTCAAAAGAACAGAGTAACGCTCTAAGCAAGATTACATGATGTAGAGGGATAAAATCATGCATTATGAAATAAACCCCATCTTGTTATCCTCGATGGCAACAATACAATACGTGCCTTCGTGCCCCTACTATCACTGGGAAAGGACACCGCAAGATTGAACCCAAAGCTAAGCACTTCTCCCATTGCAAGAAAGATCAATCTAGTAGGCCAAACCAAACTGATAATTCGAAGAGACTTGTAAAGATAACCAATCATACATAAAAGAATTCAGAGAAGATTCAAATATTGTTCATAGATAAACTTGATCATAAACCCACAATTCATCGGTCTCAACAAACACACCGCAAAAGAAGATTACATCGAATAGATCTCCACAAGAGAGGGGGAGAACTTTGTATTGAGATCCAAAAAGAGAGAAGAAGCCATCTAGCTAATAACTATGGACACGAAGATCTGAAGTAAACTACTCACACTTCATCGGAGAGGCTATGGTGTTGATGTAGAAGCCCTCCGTGATCAATGCCCCCTCCGGTGGAGCTCCGGAAAAGGCCCCATGATGGGATCTCACGGGTACAGAAAGTTATGGCGGTGGAATTAGGGTTTTGGCTCTGTATCTGGTAGTTTGGGAGTACGTAGGTATATATAGGAGGAAAAAGCACGTCGGTGGAGCAACGTGGGCCCCATGAGGGTGGAGGGCGCGCCTGGGGGGGTAGGCGCGCCCCCCTACCTCGTGCCTTCCTGATTGCTTTCTTGACATAGGGTACAAGTCCAGTGGATCACGTTGGTTCCAAAAATCACGTTCCCGAAGGTTTCGTTCCGTTTGGACTCCGTTTGATATTCTTTTTCTGTGAAACTCTGAAATAGGCAAAAAAAACAACAATTCTGGGCTGGGCCTCCGGTTAATAGGTTTGTCCCAAAAATAATATAAAAGTGTATAATAAAGCCCAATAATGTCCAAGACAGGATATAATATAGCATGGAACAATCAAAAATTATAGATACGTTGGAGACGTATCATAGGTCAACCAGAGCAAGATCCGCACCAGAGTGGTACAGTAATCCTGTTCTGGAGGTCATGTTACTTGATCATGACGAACCTACGAACTATGAGGAAGTGATGATGAGCCCAGATTCCGCAAAATGGCTTGATGCCATGAAAATCTGAGATGGGATCCATGTATGAGAACAAAGTGTGGACTTTGGTTGACTTGCCCGATGATCGGCAAGCCATAGAGAATAAATGGATCTTCAAGAAGAAGACTGAAGCTGACGGTAATGTTACTGTCTACAAAGCTCGACTTTTTGCGAAAGGTTTTCGGCAAGTTCAAGGAGTTGACTATGATGAGACCTTATCACCCATAGTGATGCTTAAGTCCGTCCGAATCATGTTAGCAATTGCCGCATTTTATGATTATGAAATTTGGCAAATGGATGTCAAAACTGCATTCCTTAATGGATATCTTAAAGAATAGTTGTATATGATGCAATCAGAAGTTTTTGTCGATCCAAAAGGTGCTAACAAAGTGTGCAAGCTCCAGTGATCCATTTATGGACTGGTGCAAGCATCTCGGAGTTGGAATATATGCTTTGATAGTGTGATCAAAGCATATGGTTTTATAAAGACTTTTGGAGAAGCCTGTATTTACAAGAAAGTGAGTGTGAGCTCTGTAGAATTTCTGATATTACATGTGGATGACATATTGTTAATTGGAAATGACACTGAATTTCTGAATGGCATAAAAGGATACTTGAATAATAATTTTTCAATGAGAGACCTCGGTGAAGCTGCTTATATATTGGGCATCAATCTCTATAGACATAGATCAAGACGCTTAATTGGACTTTCAGAAAGCACATACCTTGATAAAGTTTTGAAGAAGTTCAAAATGGATCAAGCAAAGAAAGGGTTCTTGCCTGTGTTACAAGGTGTGAAGTTGAGTCAGACTCAATGCCCGACCACTGCAGAAGATAGAGAAAAAATGAAAGTCATTCCCTATGCTTCAGCCATAGGTTCTATCATGTATGCAATGTTGTGTACCAGACCTGATATGTGCCTTGCTATTAGTTTAGTAGGAAGGTACCAAAGTAATCCAGGAGTGGGTCACTGGACATGGTCAAGAACATCCTGAAATACCTAAAAAGGACTAAGGATATGTTTCTCGTTTATGAAGGTGACAAAGAGCTCATCGTAAATGGTTACGTCAAAGCAAGCTTTGACACTAATCCGTATGACTCTAAGTCACAAACCAGATACGTATTTTTATTAAATGGTGGAGCTGTCAGTTGGTGCAGTTCTAAGCAGAGCAGCGTGGCAGGATCTACGTGTGAAGCGGAATACATAGTTGCTTCGGAAGCAGCAAATGAAGGAGTTTGGACGAAGGAGTTCATATCCGATCTAGGTGTAATACCTAGTGCATCGGGTCCAATGAAAATCTTTTCTGACAAGACTGGTGCAATTGCCTTGGCAAAGGAATCCAGATTTCACAAGAGAACCAAGCACATCAAGAGACGCTTCAATTCCATCCACGATCAAGTGAAGGAGGGAGACATAGAGATTTGCAAGATACATACAGATATGAATGTTGAAGACCCGTTGACTAAGCCTCTCTCATGAGCAAAACATGATCAACACCAAGACTCCATGGATGTTGGAGTCATTACTATGTAATCTAGATTATCGACTCTAGTGCAAGTGGGAGACTGAAGGAAATATTCCCTAGAGGCTATAATAAAGTTGTTATTTATATTTCCTTATATCATGATAAATGTTTATTATTCACACTAGAATTGTATTAACCGTAAACTTAGTACATGTGTGAATACATAGACAAACAGAGTGTCCCTAGTATGCCTCTACTTGACTAGCTCATTAATCAAAGATGGTTAAGTTTCCTAGCCATGGACATGTGTTGTCATTTGATGAACGGGATCACATCATTAGAGAATGATGTGATGGACTAGACCCATCCGTTAGCTTAGCACTATGATCGTTTAGTTTATTGCTATTGCTTTCTTCATGACTTATACATGTTCCTATGACTATGAGATTATGCAACTCCCGAATATCGGAGGAACACCTTGTGTGCAATCAAACGTCACAACGTAACTGGGTGATTATAAAGATGCTCTACAGGTGTCTCTGATGGTGTTTGTTGAGTTGGCATAGATCGAGATTAGGATTTGTCACTCTGTGTATCGAAGAGGTATCTCTGGGCCCTCTCGGTAATGCACATCACTATAAGCCTTGCAAGCAATGTGACTAATGAGTTAGTTGCGGGATGATGCATTATGGAATGAGTAAAGAGACTTGCCGGTAATAAGATTGAACTAGGTATGATGATACTGACGATCAAATCTCGGGTAAGTAACATACCGATGACAAAGGGAACAACGTATGTTGGTATGCGGTTTGATCGATAATATCTTTGTAGAATATGTAGGAACCAATATGAGCATCCAGGTTCCGCTATTGGTTATTGACTGGAGATGTGTTTCGGACATATCTACATAGTTCTCGAACCCGTAGGGTCCGCACGCTTAACGTTCGATGACGATATGTATTATGAGTTATGTGATTTGATGTACTGAAGGTTGTTCAAAGTCCCGGATGTGATCATGGACATGACGAGGAGTCTCGAAATGGTCAAGACATAAAGATTCATATATTGGAAGGCTACATTCGTACACCGGAATGGTTCGGGTCGTTTCGGATAAGTTTCGGAGTACCGGGGGTTACCCGGACCCCCTCCGGGAAGTTATTGGGCCTTAATGGGCTTTAGTGGAAATGAGAGAAGGGCCTCAAGGGTGGCCGCCCCCCCCCCCCACCCCACCCCAAGGGCTGGTCCGAATTGGACTAGGAGGGGGCGGCGCCCCCCTCTCTTTCCTTCTCCCCTCTTCCTCCGTCCCTCCTTCTCCTAGTTGGAATAGGAAAGGGGGGTGAATCCTACTTGGACCGGGAGTCTAAGTAGGACTCCCCCCCTTGGCGCGCCCCCTATAGGGTCGGCCTCCTCTTCTCCCCTCCTTTATATATGTGGGAGGGGGCACCCCAAAGACACACCAAGTCTTCTCTTAGTCGTGTGCGGTGCCCCCCTCCACAGTTACACAGCTCGGTCATATCGTTGTAGTGCTTAGGCGAAGCCCTGCGCCGGTAACTTCATCATCACCGTCAACGCGCCGTTGTGCTAATGAAACTCTCCCTCGTCCTCAACTGGATCAAGAGCTCGAGGGACGTCGTCAAGCTGAACGTGTCCTGAACACGTAGGTGCCGTACATTCGGTGCTTGGATCAGTTGAATCGCGAAGACGTTCGACTACATCAACCGCATTACTAAACGCTTCCTGTCGGTGTCAAAACTGGCGGATCTCGGGTAGGGGATCCCGAACTGTGCGTCTAAGGCGGATGGTAACAGGAGGCAGGGGACACAATGTTTTACCCAGGTTCGGGCCCTCTTGATGGAGGTAAAACCCTACGTCCTGCTTGATTTATTCTTGATGATATGAGTAGTACAAGAGTTGATCTACCACGAGATCGGAGAGGCTAAACCCTAGAAGCTAGCCTATGGTATGATTGTATGTTGTCCTACGGACTAAAACCCTCCGGTTTATATAGACACCGGAGGGGGCTAGGGTTACACAAGGTCGGTTACAAAGGAGATATACATATCCGTATTGCCTAGCTTGCCTTCCACGCCAAGTAGAGTCCCATCCGGACACGGGACGAAGTCTTCAATCTCATATCTTCATAGTCCAAGAGTCCGGACAAAGGATATAATTCGGCTGTTCGGATACCCCCTAATCCAGGACTCCCTCAGTAGCCCCTGAACCAGGCTTCAATGACGATGAGTCCGGCGCGCAGTGTTGTCTTCGACATTACAAGGCGGGTTCCTCCTCCGAATACATCACAGAAGAGCTTGAATACAAGGATAGTGTCCGACCCTGCAAAATAAGTTCCACGTACCACCGTAGAGAGAATAATATTTCCACAAATCTAATCTACTGACACGTTTTGGCAGCATGACATCATGCCATGGCCCGGTAATTATTCGAACCGTTTTTCCTTTAACCAGCCCCACACATAACGCGAGGCGGTTTCTTGACACGTCTTGTCAAAGAAGAGATCGGGTTCCCCTTATTACGGGATTCTCATCAATACGGACATGGGTAACCCAACCGTGTCTAGGACTCCCAGAATTTTGGCAAGTCCCAAACGGCCACGAGGAGGATGCTTGATATTCACCCTCTTTATAAAGGGACAAGGCTTTTACTTTTTCCCTCCCGTGCTCAATCGAATCCTTCCCCCGCCTCGAGTTCTAACACCCAAAGCCCAGGTCAGGTGCTTCGGACCTTCAATCATGTCCGGATCCAGCCTTCAGGGCCGGTGGATGCCCTCCTCCGTCACGGAAGAGGATATCAAGAAGTTGAGGGAGGCCAGATACCTGACCGCCGAAGTTTCGCATCGGCTGCCTGCCCGTGGGAAGGTCATCCCTACTTCCGAACCCAACGATAATGTCGTGTTCATCTCCCACTTCCTCCGAGGGCTAGGCCTCACTCTGGATCCCTTTGTTAGGGGTCTTATGTTCTATTACGGGCTAGATTTTCACGATCTGGCCCCGGATTCCCTTCTTCACATCTCGACATTTATTGTCGTATGTGAGGCCTTCCTCCGCATTACCCCTCACTTCGGCCTGTGGCTCAAGACCTTTGATGTGAAGCCGAAGATGGTCGAGGGTCAGCACGTAGCATGCGGAGGCGCATTAATAAGCAATATCGCTGGTGCTCCATGGCCAAAGGGTTCCTTTCTAGAAGTGTCCAGACTATGGCAACGGGAGTGGTTTTACGTCACAGCTCCCAGAAGTGCCAAGTGGGTAGCTTCCCCCACCTTTCGCTCGGGCCCTCCACCGCAACTGATGTCATGGATCAGCAGGGGGCTGAGCTGGGGTCCAGCCAAGGACGTGCCAATACTGCAGAGCCGCATCCAAGATCTCTTCGGGGGAGATTTCAGTCTGGTTATGGTAATGCAAGTCATGCTGGTTCGTCGAGTCCAGCCTTGCAAACGTCGGCCCCTCCGTATGTGGGAATTCAACCCGGAAGGACCGCGCACTATTCAGAACTTCCTCGGCCTGACGCACGAGGAGTTGTACAAATCGCTCTTTGGACCCCAAGTAGAGTGTCCGGACACTACCGAGGACGTGGGCCTGAGCAGCAACCGCACCGCAACCCAAGTAAGTAATCCCATGGCCAAACACACCGTCTTTTTGTTTATCATGACATCATTCTGAAGAGTCTCTCTTTGACCAGGACTGGATAACGAAGGCGAAGATGATCCGGTGTTCGCCCCCCCCTTCCTAAAGGTTTGGATAATCCGGTGCTGGAAAAGATGCACGAGCCAGCACCCCGCTCGGTGTCCTCAAAGGAAGATGAAGGGGGAATAAAGAGGGCAAAAGCAGGCCTCCACCGCTACCTATTCCAACCGAGGGAATGAGCGCCTCCGTGAGGGAGGATAACCAAGGGGAAGAATCTGACATTCTCTCGCCCCGGGGAAGGAAAAGGGCTACCTCTGAAGATTCGGAAACCAAGGTTTCCAAATGGGAGAAGAAATCTCCACCAGAGGGTCCTGCCTCGGAGGGTGCTCTTGCCACACAAAGTCCGCGCGGGGATCGGCCCTCTAACGAGCTGTAAGTAATCAAAAAGTACTTCATAGTGAAGATATACTACCTTACCTCTGAGGAAAATAATTGAAACATTGATCATGCAGTTTGGATCTTAGCCCTTCTCGGCAGAGCTCGTCCTCGAGGGATCTTCTTCCGGAGATGATGGAGAGCGAAACGCCTCCCCGGGACTCCCCAGCTCAAGAAGCGGGTGACCTTGAAGTGTCATCACGGAGGGTTTCTCCTGATCCGGCAAGGCCATAAGGTAATCCAATGGCCACCTGAAGTCCCCAGTATCCATCTCTTGAAGAGAACAATCAAAGGAGTCCGGCACCATCTGGTATGCGGTCAGACGTACTAAAGGATCTGCTAGAGCGAGTGACTATCTCAGAAGAGCACCGTACATTGATGGGTACGGTGATTGGAAGGATTTCGTCCGCCGAAAGCGGGTTGCATGAAGCCTTTATGAGTCTACTGACGGGCTTTGAGGTACGTGAAATGATATACATTTGTGGTAGTACCACACATTTTTAGGTGTGCCCTGTGTACATAGTAGCCCCTGAGACTCTGGTTATCGTCGAGAACGGTGGCAAACAGAGGATCGTAGTCCCAGGTAATAACCAGACCACCTTTATGTGCAGGTGGCTAAAGCTCCGGTGGCTAGCCAGATTGATGGGGTTGCCGAACTAAAGCGGCAACTGGATGCGGCGGATGCCGACATCGAGCTTGTTAACAAGCGGCTTGATGAGGCACAGCGTAGGTGATGTTTCTGGTGAATGTCACATAGTAAGAGCAGCGTGATGCCAGTATCTTTAATATGTTGTGACTGCAGATGGAGCTGCCACCATGGAGGCCCTGTGGACGGAGCTTTCCCGAGCCAAGGAGCAAGCAAGGAGTAGTAATGCGGCCGCTTTGAAGGCGGCCGAAGAGTTGAGAGCCGAGAAGGCCGCGCATAGTGAGAGCAAAGAAAAAATGGCCAAGATGGCTGTAAAGTTAAAGGATATTGCCGACTGCTACCAGCTTCTTGAAGAAGAAGACCGGGCGAAGGCGACGGACCTGGAAAAGGCCACGATGGCGACCAAGGACACCCGCTCTGCCATGAGAGCGAAGAAGGAGGAAATTCGTGAAGCCGGGAATATTGTGGCTGGGAAGCCCTTTATGCTGCGAAGGAAGTTTGGAGTTCGGCAAACGCATATCTGGACTTGGCGGAGAGTGCTGTTCATGCGGCCGAATACTTCCGAGATCAAACAGATCGTGAGGTGGACAAGCTATTCTGGTCGCAATTTAACGTTCCAGAGCGTCTGCTTCCCCTGACTGATCAGCTTGCCGAATGGGCCGAACTAAATAGGTTGTCTGGACTCGCCATGAGGTCTGTTGTGGATCATCTGTGGCTGGAAAGGCCAAAGCCGAACATCTATTTTAGCTTGGTGCAGCAGTTCCTTGGTGCGGTGCCCCGCATTAATGCGATGAAGAGGTCGGCGTGCATAGAAGGCTCGCGGATGGCCCTTGCCCGTGTCAAAACATACTGGGCGGAGATGGATGCCACCACTGTCGCGGTGCAGGGTTCGGCCATAGGCCGAGTGGCTGCCGAGCACTACTTTGAAGAAGTTCTTGAAGGCGCTCGTTCTATAGAGGCCCAGTGCTCGAAGAATATTATGTTTGAATGACATGTATTCCGATTTTAAAAACAATGTTTTATTAAATTTATCGAGGTTGTATTTATACTTTTGCCCAAAAGTATTATGATGCCTCCTGTGCGGCCGTTTATGTATACATGTATGTAACCTGAAAGATTCCAGTCGTCGGCTTCAGCCCCCACGCATATAATGCGGGGGTGTTCGTAGAAGACGCGTGTTCACACTTGATCCAACATCTTGGTCCATTAAGGAGGTGATAGCGCAGCGAACTAGGAAATCGGACTACAATGCTTTAACACTTTCACTTAGCCAGAGGAGTTTGACAGTGGGGCTACTATATAGCCCCTGGTGGCTCCGCACTCATCCGAATTTGGGGTGCGTACATGCCCGGCTGGAAATGACCCTTCGTTAAGGCGGAGGAATCCTGAAGATTCCAATAGGTCATCGAGTGGTTGACCAGTCTCACGCTATATCATGACAGTCAGTTTTGGACTTTCTCTACTAAGGTGCTCGTCCGGATGAACCAGGGCACAATCGCAGTAGTTCTCTTGGTGCCGCCTTAGCTGATAGAGCGGAACGTAAGGCAGCAAAACACGGGAGCCGGGTAAACCCAACATTTGACCAAAGACATGATTCGGAGCTGATGCATATAAGGCCAAACTCGTGACGCCGAACACTCCCTAAGGTATTCAGTCTTTATGGTGTAAACCGGGCCTAAACAACGCCCTTTGTAACAAGCCCCTGGTGTCCAGGTACATGCATTATTTTGACGTGGCCACATGCCAAGACGTCAGCATCCTTCTCAATTGTACTGAGAATTCGAGGGATGTGTATCAACAAGAGACAGTAAAAAAGGTTTATGTGGGGTCTTAATCTAAAAAGAATCCTTGGAACGGGTCCCTGCTGCACGTCTGCGCCTGTGTCTCTGTTGTGCCGTATTCTGGACGGGTGCAACATGATGGTCATCTGAAAAAGAGAGGAACTTAATTGAAAAGTTGCCGTGCAAAAGTTAAGTTATACTAAATAAACAATATATAGTTCAAAATGAGTAGAGGTGAGCCTGATTGCCACTTGTGCGCGCGCATTGAGCCCCTTGTATTGTAATAGGGGTATAGCCATCAAACCTGTATCAATTACATATAGCTGCGCCGGACTCGTCTAACCGCGTCCGTGGTCTTAATGACCTGTCAAATGCTTGAGTTGGTGAGGCCGTCTAGTGTGCGGCTGCGAAGGTGGCCGCACTGTCTTCGGCACGCAAGGAGCGCTCAATATTTCCATTTACTGTAATGATGCCGCGTGGACCGGGCATCTTAAGCGTGAGGGAAGCGTAATGTGGTATTGCGTTAAAGCGAGCGAAAGCTTCGCGTCCGAGTAGTGCTTGATAGCCACTTTGGAACAGAGCGATGTGGAAGGTTAGATTTTCGCTGCGGAAGTTATCGGGGAAGCCGAATATAACCTCTAGTAGCAGGTAGCCCGTGCAATGAACCTCTGGGCCTGGCGTTACTCCTTTAAAGGTAGCATTGCTGCGGCAAATTTTTGTTGGGTCTATCCCCATTTTGCAGACTGTGTCCTGATATATCAGATTTAAACTGCTGCCACAGTCCATCAGGACTCGTGTGAAGTGGTATCCGTCAATTATTGGATCTAATACCAAGGCGGCACATCCTGCACGCCGGATACTTGCCAAGTAATCCCGATGGTCGAAGGTGATCGGTTGGGATGACCAGTGGCAGAGCTCTGCGGTGATAGGCCCGGGGGCATGTTTCTCTAGGGGTGTCGCTTTGTTTATCCCCTTTATCATGTGTAACACGTTGACTGTTTTGACTTCTGGTGCGAATTTCTTCTGTTCCCCAGTGCTTTGCTCGCGAGGCTCGTCCTCGTCTTCGCTTGGTGTATCCTGCCCCTTGTGTTCGGCGTTGAGCTTGCCGGACTGTTTGAAGACCCAACATTCTCTATGGGTATGATTTGCAGGTTTATCGGGGGTGCTATGGATCTGACATATTTGGTCCAGAATTTTGTTTAGACTAGACAGGTCGTCTCTGTTGCCTTTGGAGGGCGGCTTTTGCTGACCTGGCCGAGAGCTTTTGAATTCGGTGTTTACTGCCGTGCTCTTCGGGCTGTCTTCTTTATTCCGGTGCTTATTTTTGCTGCATCGTGATTTCCCGTTTCCATCCCTGACTTCGGATGTACTTGGGTCGTTGGTGCTGCATCGGGCTAACCAGCTGTCCTCGCCCGCGCAAAAGCGGGTCATGAGGCTTGTTAATGCTGCCATTGTTCTCGGCTTTTCTTGGCCGAGGTGTTTGGCAAGCCATTCATCTCGAACGCTATGCTTGAAAGCTTCTAAGGCTTCGGCGTCCGGACAGTCGACTATTTGGTTCTTTTTAGTGAGGAACCTGTTCCAAAGCTTTCGGGCTGACTCACTGGGCTGTTGAGTTATATGACTTAAATCGTCTGCGTCCGGTGGTCGGACATAGGTCCCTTGAAAATTTGCCCGAAAGGCGTCTTCGAGCTCTTTCCAGCTTCCGATGGAGTTTTCGGGGAGGCTTTTAAGCCAGTGCCAAGCTGGCCCTTTGAGCTTGAGGGGTAAGTACTTGATGGCGTGGAGATTGTCTCCTCGAGCCATATGGATATGGAGGATGTAGTCCTCAATCCAGACCCCAGGATCTGTTGTTCCGTCGTACGCCTCTATGTTTACGGGTTTGAATCCCTCTGGAAATTCATGGTCCAGCATCTCGTCGGTGAAACATAGGGGGTGTGCGGCACCCCTGTATTTGGGTGTACCGTGGTGTTCGGACGTATGTTGTGTTGTATTGCATGCTGGAGCGCACTTGCATGTCCCGTAGATGGATCTGGTTGTGCCGTCCTTTTGATGCGAGCCCTCGCGTGGATCGCGTACTGGCTTAAGTGCGGCGTCGTTTGCCGCTCTATATTGGCTACGAGGTCGTCTATACGACCGATGGCCGTTTTATTTTTTAGTTGCGGAGGATCTAAGGCCCCCTCATCGAATTCAGGTAGCAACTTTCGCTTCGGGTAGCTCTTGGTGTGGCGACTACTGCCGTACTTTGCTGCAGTGTTGAGTACTTCACTCCATCTAATTTTGAGTGTGTCTTGTGCAGCCCTGAGCCTTTGCTTTTGCTTTTTCAGACTCCTCGCAGTGGCAACCAGCCTTTGATGGGCATTCTATTGCTCCAAGTGCCTGTCCGGTGTGATGTCGTCCGGACTGTTATCTTCGATGGAGTCGGGTTGTTCGGTTTGATTCTCTGTGTTGCCCTGGTCGGGCGATGGTTCACCCTGATCTATCGGTGGGTCTATATGACCGTTGTTTCTGCCGAGGCGGGATTTGGAGCGGCGCTTGCGCCGCCGCTTTCACTGCTTCTCGAGGGGACAATCCTACGTTGCATCCTTCCGTTCCTCGTCATCGTTTTCTTTGGGTGTGTCCACCATGTATACATCATATGATGAGGTGGGCATCCAGTGCCCTGCGGGTAGTGGTTCCTGTTCGTCTCCTGCATCGTCGTCCATACCATCGATGTCTTCGGAGTCGAAGTCCAGTATGTCGGTTAGGTCGTCGACAGTGGCTATTAAGTGGGTGGTGGGTGGGCGGCGAATTTCTTCGTCATCCGCATCCCAATCCTGCCGAACATAGTTCGGCCAGGATTCTCCTGACAGGGAGAGAGAGCTTAATGAGTTCAATATGTCGCCAAAGGGCGAGTGCTGAAAAATATCCACGCAGGTGAACTCCATGATCGGCGCCCAGCCGGATTCGATAGGCACGGGCGCAGGCGGTTCGGGGTCCGTGGTCGGGGAAGAATCTAGTAGTTCGGCGTCACGGCTCCCGTGAAGGGTAAGGTTGATCCTCGGCTCGATCACCGCTGAGAGTACGGCCTCCATGGCGGGGTCTATCCACCCGTCCATGGATGGCGCGATTGGCTCCGAATTGAGGGTCGGAGCAGTCGCTGATGCGATCTCCTAGACACTGTCCAACGGTAGAGCTAAATCATGCTCATCGAGACCATGCAGCGCACTCGGCAGGGGCACGAATCTGTCGCAGATCAAGTCTCCGCGGATATCGGCCGTGTATTTTAAGCTTCCAAACATGACCTGGTGGCCAGGGCGTAACTTTCGATCTTCTCCAGATGGCCAAGCGAGTTGGCCCGCGGTGCGAAGCCGCCGAATACAAAGATCTGTCCGGGGAGAAAAGTCTCACCCTGGACTGCATCGCTATCGATGATTGAAGGAGCCATCAAGCCTAATGGCGATGACATAGAGGAACTCTCAATGAAAGCACCAATGTCGGTGTCAAAACCGGCGGATCTCGGGTAGGGGGTCCCGAACTATGCGTCTAAGGCGGATGGTAACAGGAGGCAGGGGACACGATGTTTTACCCAGGTTCGGGCCCTCTTGATGGAGGTAAAACCCTACGTCCTGCTTGATTTATTCTTGATGATATGAGTAGTACAAGAGTTGATCTACCACGAGATCGTAGAGGCTAAACCCTAGAAGCTAGCCTATGGTATGATTGTTTGTTGTCCTACGGACTAAAACCCTCCGGTTTATATAGACACCGGAGGGGGCTAGGGTTACACAAGGTCGGTTACAAAGGAGGAGATATACATATGCGTATTGCCTAGCTTGCCTTCCATGCCAAGTAGAGTCCCATCCGGACACGGGACGAAGTCTTCAATCTCTTATCTTCATAGTCCAACAGTCCGGACAAAGGATATAATCCGGTTGTCCGGATACCCCCTAATCCAGGACTCCCTCACTTCCACTTACGGTCTATGAGGGTATGTGGACATACTCTCTCCGCTCATTTTATGCTTCTCCTAGATACATCTTGCAAGATCATAGGAATTTTTTTTGAAATACTACGTTCCCCAACAGTGGCATCCGAGCCAGGTCTATGCATAGATGATATATGCACGAGTAGAACACAATGAGTTGTGGGCGATAATAGTCATACTGCTTACCACCGACGTCTTACTTTCATTCGGCGGTATTGTTGGATGAAGCGGCCCGGACCGACATTACATGACCGCGTTCATGAGACTGGTTCTACCGACGTGCTTCGCACACACGTAGCTGGCGGGTGTTTGTTTCTCCAACTTTGGGTGAATCAAGTTTGACTACGACCGATCCTTGTTGAAGGTTAAAACAGCACAGTTGACAAAAATCGTTGTGGTTTTAATGCGTAGGTAAGAACGGTTCTTGCTAGAAGCCCGTAGCAGCCACGTAAAACTTGCAAAAACAAAGTAGAGGACGTCTAACTTGTTTTTGCAGGGCATGTTGTGATGTGATATGGTCAAGACGTGATGAGATTTAAATTGTTGTATGATATGATCATGTTTTGTTAAAGTTATCAGCAACTGGCAGGAGCCTTATGGTTGTCTCTTTTATTGCATAAGATGCAAGCACCATATAATTGCTTTACTTTATCATTATGCGATAGCAATAGTTGCAAAAGCAATAGTTGGCGAGACAACCATGTGACGACACGTTGATAGAGATCACGATGATGGGGATCATGGTGTCATGCCAGTGATGATGGAGATCATGACGGTGCTTTGGAGATGGAGATCAAAGGCACGAGATGATGATGGCCATATCATGTCACATGTTTCGATTGCATGTGATGTTTATCCTTTATGCATCTTATTTTGCTTAGTACGGTGGTAGCATTATAAGATGATCCCTCACTAAATTTCAAGGTATAAGTGTTCTCCCTGAGTACGCACCATTGCTACAGTTTGTCGTGCCGAGACAACACGTGATGATCGGGTGTGATAAGCTCTACGTTCACATACAACGGGTGCAATCCAGTTTTGCACACGCGGAATAGTCAAGTTAAACTTGACGAGCCTAGCATATGCAAATATGGCCTCGGAACACTAAGACCGAAAGGTCGAACGTGAATCATATAGTAGATATGATCAGCATAGAGATGTTCACCATTGAAAATTACTCCATCTCACGTGATGATCGGACATGGTTTAGTTGATATGGATCACGTGATCATTTAGATGACTAGAGGGATGTCTATCTAAGTGGGAGTTATTAAGTAATGTGATTAATTGAAGTTTAATTTATCATGAACTTAGTCATGATAGTATTTTCAAATTATGTTATAGATCAATAGCTCACATTATAGCTCCCCGTTTATTTTTGATATGTTCCTAGAGAAAAATAAGTTGAAAGATGATAGTAGCAATGATGCAGACAGGATCCGTTATCTGAGGATTATCCTCATTTCTGCACAGAAGAATTATGTCCTTGATGCACCGCTAGGTGATGGACCTATTGCAGGAGCAGATGCAGACATTATGAACATTTGGCAAGCTCGGTATGATGACTACTTGATAGTTTAGTGCGCCATGCTTTACGGCTTAGAACCGGGACTTCAATAACATTTTGAATGCCATAGAGCATATAAGATGTTCCAAGAGCTGAAATCGGTATTTCAGACTCATGCCCGAGTCGAGAGGTATGAGACCTCTGACAAGTACTTTGCCTAGAACATGGAGAAGAATAGCTCAACCAGTGAGCATGTGCTCAGAATGACTGAGTACTACAATCACTTGAATCAAGTGGGAGTTAATCTTCCAGATAATATAATGATTGATAGAGTTCTCTAGTCACTATCACCAAGTTACTGGAACTTCGTGATGAACTATAATATGCAAGGGATGACGAAAACGATTCCCGAGCTCTTCGCGATGCTGAAATCAGCGAAGGTGGAAATCAAGAAACAGCATCAAGTGTTGATGGTTAACAAGACCACTAGTTTCAAGAAAAGGGGCAAAGGAAAAGAATGGGAACTTCAAGAAAGAATGGAAAGCAAGTTGCCACTCCTGTGAAGAAACCCAAAGCTAGACCTAAGCATGAAACTGAGTGCTTCTACTACAAAGGGAATGGTCACTGGAAGCGGAACTACCCCAAATACTTGGCGGATAAGAAGGATGGCAAAGTGAACGGTATATTTGACATACATGTTATTGATGTGTACTTTACTAGTGTTCATAGTAACCCCAGGGTATTTGATATCAGTTCAGTTGCTAAGATTAGTAACTCGAAGCAGGAGTTGCAAAATGAACAGAAACTAGTTAAGGGCGAGGTGACGATGTGTGTTGGAAGTGATTCCAAGGTTGATAAGATCACCATCGCACACTCCCTCTATCTTCGGGATTCGTGTTGGACCTAAATAAATGTTATTTGGTGTTTTTGTTGAGCATGAATATGATTGGATCATGTTTATTGCGATATGGTTATTCATTTAAGTCAGAGAATAATTGTTGTTCTGTTTACATGAATAAAACCTTCTATGGTCATACACCCAATGTAAATGGTTTATTGAATCCTCAATCGTAGTGATACACATATTCATAATATTGATGCCAAAAGATGCAAAGTTGATAATGATAGTGCAACATATTTGTGGCACTGTCGTTTTGATCATATTGGTGTAAAGCGCATGAAGAAACTCCATGCAGATGGGCTTTTGGAATCACTTGATTATGAATCATTCGATACTTGCGAACCATGCCTCATGGGCAAGATGACTAAAACTCCGTTCTCCGGAACAATGGAGCGAGCCACTGACTTATTGGAAATAATACATATCGATGTATGCGGTCCAATGAGTGTTGAGGCTCATGGCGGGTATCATTATTTTCTAACCTTCGTAGTTGATTTGAGTAGATATAGGTATATCTACTTAATGAAACACAAGTCTGAATCATTTTGAAAAGTTCAAAGAATTTCAGAGTGAAGTGGAGAATCATCATAACAAGAAAATAAATTTTCTACGATCTGATCGCAGAGGCGAATATTTGAGTTACAAGTTTTGGCCTTCATTTAAAATAATGTGGAATAGTTTCACAACTCACACCACCTGGAACACCACAGCATAATGGTGTTTCCAAACATCGTAACCATACTTTATTAGATATGGTGCAATCTATGATGTCTCTTACCGATTTACCACTTTCGTTTTGGGGTTATGCATTAGAGACAACTGCATTCACATTAAATAGGGCACCATCTAAATCCGTTGAGACGACACTGTATGAACCGTGGTTTGACAAGAAACCTAAGCTATCGTTCTTAAAGTTTGGGGCTACGATGCTTATGTGAAAAAGTTTCAACCTGATAAGCTCAAACTCAAATCGGAGAAATGCATCTTCATTGGATACTCAAAGGAAACTGTTGGGTACACCTTCTATCACAGATCCGAAGGCAAGATATTCGTTGGTAAGAATGGATCCTTTCTAGAGAAGAAGTTTCTCTCGAAAAAAGTGAGTGGAAGGAATGTAGAACTTGATAAGGTAATTGTACCTTCTCCCGAATTGTAAAGTAGTTCATCACAGAAATCAGTTCCAATGATTCCTACACCAATTAGTGAGAAAGCTAATGATGATGATCATGAAACTTCAGATCAAGTTACTACCGAACCTCGTAGGTCAACCAGAGTACGGTCCACACCAGAGTGGTGCGGTAATCCTGTTCTGGAAGTCATTTTACTAGACCATGACGAACCTACGAACTATGAGGAAGCGATGATGAGCCCAGATTCCGCGAAATGGCCTGAAGCCATGAAATCTGAGATAGGATCCATGTATGAGAACAAATTATGGACTTTGGTTGACTTGCCCGATGATCGGCGAGCCATTGAGATTAAATGGATCTTCAAGAGGAACACGGACGTTGATAGTAGTGTTACTATCTACAAAGCTCGAATTGTCGCAAAATGTTTTCGAAAAGTTCAAGATGTTGACTACGATAAGATTTTCTCACTCGTAGCGATGCTTAAGTCCGTCTGAATCATGTTAGCAATTTCCACATTTTATGAAATTTGGCAAATGGATACTACATTCCTTAATGGATTTCTTAAAGAAGAGTTGTATATGATGCAACAAGAAGGTTTTGTCAATCCTAAAGGTGCTAACAAAGTGTGCAAGCTCCAGCGATCCATCTATGGACTGGTGCAAGCACCTTGGAGTTGGAATATACTCTTTGATAAGGTGATCAAAGCATATGGTTTTATACAGACTTTTGGTGAAGCTTGTACTTACAAGAAAGTGAGTGGGAGCATTACAGCCTTTCTAATAAGTATATGTGAATGACATATTATTCAGCAAAAATGATGTAGAATTTTTTGGAAAGCATAAAGGAGTAATTGAAAGGAGTTTTTCAAAGAAAGACCTCGGTGAAGTTGCTTCCATATTGAGCAGCAAGATCCATGGACATAGATCAAGACGCTTGATAAGTTTTTTTCAATGAGTACATACCTTGACAATTTTTCGAAGTAGTTCAAAACGGAACAGTCAAAGAAGGAGTTCTTGCCTATGTTGCAAGGTGTGAAGTTGAGTAAAGACTCAAAACCCGACCACGGCAGAAAATAGAAAGAGAATAAAAAGTCATTCACTATGCCTCAGTCATAGGTTCTATAAAGTGTGCTATGTTGTGTACCAGACCTATTGTGTACCTCACCATGAGTTTGGCAAGAGGTTACAATAGTGATCCAGGAGTGGATCATTGGACATCGGTCAAAATTATCCTTAGTGGAATAAGGACATGTTTCTCGGTTATGGAGATGATAAAAAGTTCGTCGTAAAGGGTTATGTCGATGCAAGCTTTGACACTGATCCGGATGACTCTAAGTCTCAATCTGGATACATATTGAAAGTGGGAGCAATTAGCTAGAGTAGCTTTGTGTAGAGCATTGTAGACGTAGAAAATTTGCAAAATACATACGGCTCTGAATGTGGCAGACCCGTTGACTAAACTTCTCTCACAAGCAACACATGATCACACCTTAGTACTCTTTGGGTGTTAATCACATAGCGATGTGAACTAGATTGTTGACTCTAGTAAACCCTTTGGGTGTTAGTCACATGGAGATGTGAACTAATCACATAAATATGTGAACTATTGGTGTTAAATCACATGACGATGTGAACTAGATTAATGACTCTAGTGCAAGTGGGAGACTGAAGGAAATATGCCCTAGAGGCAATAATAAAGTTGTTATTTATATTTCCTTATATCATGATAAATGTTTATTATTCATGCTAGAATTGTATTAACCGGAAACTTACTACATGTGTGAATACATAGACAAAACAGAGTGTCCCTAGTATGCCTCTACTTGACTAGCTCGTTAATCAAAGATGGTTAAGTTTCCTGACCATAGACATGTGTTGTCATTTGATGAACGGGGTCACATCATTAGGAGAATGATGTGATGGACAAGACCCATCCGTTAGCTTAGCATAATGATCGTTAAGTTTTATTGCTATTGCTTTCTTCATGACTTATGCATATTCCTCTGACTATGAGATTATGCAACTCCCGAATACCGGAGGAACACCTTGTGCGCTATCAAATGTCACAACGTAACTGGGTGATTATAAAGATGCTCTACAGGTGTCTCCGAAGGTGTTTGTTGGGTTGGCATAGATCGGGATTAGGATTTGTCACTCCAAGTAACGGAGAGGTATCTCTGGGCCCTCTCAGTAATGCACATCACTATAAGCCTTGCAAGCAATGTGACTAATGAGTTAGTTGTAGGATGATGCATTACAGAATGAGTAAGGAGACTTGCCGGTAACGAGATTGAACCAGGTATGATGATACTGACGATTGAATCTCGGGCAAGTAACATACCGATGACAAAGGGAACAACGTATGTTGTTATGCGGTTTGACCGATAAAGATCTTCGTAGAATATGTAGGAGCCAATATGAGCATCCAAGTTCCGCTATTGGTTATTGACCGGAGATGTGTCTCGGTGATGTCTACATAGTTCTCGGACCCGTAGGGTCCGCACGCTTAATGTTCGATGATGATTTGTATTATGAGTTATGTGATTTGATGACTGAAGTCGTTCGGAGTCCCGGGTGAGATCATGGACATAACGAGGAGTCTTGAAATGGTCGAGAGGTAAAGATCAATATATTGGAAGGTTATATTCGAACACCAGAATGGTTCCGAAGTGTTTCATGTATTTTCCGGAGTACCGCGAGGTTACCGGAACCCCCTGGGAAAGTAATGGGCTTTAGTGGAAAGGAGAGAAGAGCCTCAAGGGTGCCCCCCAGGATTGGTCCGAATTGGACTAGGAGGGGGCGGCGCCCCCCTCTCTTTCCTTCTCCCATCTTCCTCCTTCCCTCCTTCTCCTAGTTGGAATAGGAAGGCAGGAGCGAATCCTACTTGGACCGGGAGTCCAAGTAGGACTCCCCCCCTTGGCGCGCCCCCTCTAGGGACGGCCTCCTCTTCCCCCCTCCTTTATATACGTGGGAGGGGGCACCCCAAAGACACACCAAGTCTTCTCTTAGCCGTGTGCAGTGCCCCCCTCCACAGTTACACACCTCGGTCATATCGTTGTAGTGCTTAGGCGAAGCCCTGCGCCGGCAAATTCATCATCACCGTCAACATGCTGTCGTGCTGACGAAACTCTCCCTCGTCCTCAACTGGATCAAGAGCTCGAGGGACGTCATCGAGCTGAACGTGTGCTGAACACGGAGGTGTCGTACGTTCGGTGCTTGGATCGGTTGAATCATGAAGACGTTTGACTACATCAACCGCGTTACTAAACGCTACCGCTTACGGTCTACGAGGGTACGTGGACTGTTGGGGAACGTAGTAATTTCAAAAAAATTCCTACGCACATGCAAGATCATGGTGATGCATAGCAACGAGAGGGGAGAGTATTGTCTACGTACCCTCGTAGACGACAACGTGGTTGATGTGGTCGTACGTCTTCATGATCTGACCGATCCTAGTACCGAAAGTATGGCACCTCTGCAATGTGCACACGTTCAGCTCGGTGACGTCCCACGAACTCACGATCTAGCAGAGTGTCGAGGGAGAGTTTTGTCAGCACGACGGCGTGATGACGGTGATGATAATGCTACCGGAACAGGGCTTCGCCTAAGCACCGCTACGATATGACCGAGGTGGATTATGGTGGAGGGGGGCATCGCACACATCTAAGAGATCAATGATCAACTTGTGTGTCTATGGGGTGCCCCTGGCCACGTATATAAAGGATGGAGGGAGGAGGAGGCCGGCCCTCATAGGGCACGCCCAAAGTGTGGAGTCCTACTAGGACTCCCTAGTCCTAGTAGGATTCCACCTCCTACATGGAATAGGAAAAAGGGAAGGGAGAAGGAGAAGGAAGGAAGGGGCGCCCCTTTCCTTAGTCCAATTCGGACCAGTCAATGGGGAAGGGGCGCGGCTGTCGTGGTTCTAAGTCCGACAGTAGAATAGGGGGTAGGAATGTAGAGGCAAGATCCTAGCTATGGTGAGATTGTGCACACAAGATGTACGAGTTCAGGCCCTTCGCGGAGGAAGTAACAGCCCTACGTCTCAGTGCTCGGAGGGTCGGTCGATTGGATTATGCGTGAAGTTACAGGGGTGCGAACCCTTGTCCCAGTGGAGGGGTGGCTTATATAGAGTACGCCAGGACCCCAGCCAGCCCACGTTACTATTGGGGAACGTAGTAATTTAAAAAAATTCCTACGCACACGCAAGATCATGGTGATGCATAGCAACAAGAGGGGAGAGTGTTATCTACGTACCCACGCAGACCGACTGCAGAAGCGTTGACGCAACGTAGAGGAAGTAGTCGTACGTCTTCTCGATCCGACCGATCCAAGCACCGTTACTCCGGCACCTCCGAGTTCTTAGCACACGTACAGCTCGATGACGATCCCCGGGCTCCGATCCAGCAAAGCGTCAGGGAGGAGTTTCGTCAGCACGATGGCGTGGTGAGGATCTTGATGTTCTACCGTCGCAGGGCTTCGCCTAAGCACCGCTACAATATGATCGAGGTGGAATATGGTGGCAGGGGGCACCGCACACGGCTAAGGAACGATCTCAAGGATCAACTTGTGTGTCTAGAGGTGCCCCCTGCCTCTGTATATAAAGGAGCCAAGGGGGAGGGGGCCGCCGGCCAGGAGGAGGGCGCAGGAGGAGTCCTACTCCTACCGGGAGTAGGACTCCCCCCCCAATCCTAGTTGGACTAGGATTCCCCGAGGGGGAAAGAGAGAGAGGGGGGCGGCCACCTCTCCTAGTCCTAATAGGACTAGGGGAGGGGGGAGGCGCGCGGCCACCTTGGGCTTCCCCTTTCTCCTTTCCACTAAAGCCCATTAAGGCCCATACGGCTCCCGGGGGGTTCCGGTAACCTCCCGGTACTCCGGTAAAATCCCGATTTCACCCGGAACACTTCCGATGTCCAAATATAGGCTTCCAATATATCAATATTTATGTCTCGACCATTTCGAGACTCCTCGTCATGTCCGTGATCACATCCGGGACTCCGAACTAACTTCGGTACATCAAAATGCATAAACTCATAATAACTGTCATCGTAACGTTAAGCGTGCGGACCCTACGGTTCGAGAATAATGTAGACATGACTGAGACACATCTCTGGTCAATAACCAATAGCGGGACCTGGATGCCCATATTGGCTCCTACATATTCAACGAAGATCTTTATCGGTCAGACCGCATAACAACATACGTTGTTCCCTTTGTCATCGGTATGTTACTTGCCCGAGATTCGATCGTCGGTATCCAATACCTAGTTCAATCTCGTTACCGGCAAGTCTCTTTACTCGTTCCGTAATACATCATCTCACAACTAACATATTAGTTGTAATGCTTGCAAGGCTTATGTGATGTGCATTACCGAGAGGGCCCAGAGATACCTCTCCGACAATCGGAGTGAAAAATCCTAATCTCGAAATACGCCAACCCAACATGTAACTTTGGAGACACCTGTAATGCTCCTTTATAATCACCCAGTTACGTTGTGACGTTTGGTAGCACCCAAAGTGTTCCTCCGGCAAACGGGAGTTGCATAATCTCATAGTCATAGGAACATGTATAAGTCATGAAGAAAGCAATAGCAACATACTAAACGATCGGGTGCTAAGCTAATGGAATGGGTCATGTCAATCAGATCATTCAACTAATGATGTGACCTCGTTAATCAAATAACAACACTTTGTTCATGGTTAGGAAACATAACCATCTTTGATTAACAAGCTAGTCAAGTAGAGGCATACTAGTGACACTCTGTTTGTCTATGTATTCACACATGTATTATGTTTCTGGTTAATACAATTCTAGCATGAATAATAAACATTTATCATGATATAAGGAAATAAATAATAACTTTATTATTGCCTCTAGGGCATATTTCCTTCAGTCTCCCACTTGCACTAGAGTCAATAATCTGGATTACACAGTAATGATTCTAACACCCATGGAGCCTTGGTGCTGATCATGTTTTGCTCGTGGAAGAGGCTTAGTCAACGGATCTGCAACATTCAGATCCATATGTATCTTGCAAATCTCTATGTCTCCCACCTGGACTAGATCCCGGATGGAATTGAAGCGTCTCTTGATGTGCTTGGTTCTCTTGTGAAATCTGGATTCCTTTGCCAAGGCAATTGCACCAGTATTGTCACAAAAGATTTTCATTGGACCCGATGCACTAGGTATGACACCTAGATCGGATATGAACTCCTTCATCCAGACTCCTTCGTTCGCTGCTTCCGAAGCAGCTATGTACTCCGCTTCACATGTAGATCCCGCTACGATGCTTTGTTTAGAACTGCACCAACTGACAGCTCCACCGTTTAATGTAAACACGTATCCGGTTTGCGATTTAGAATCGTCCGGATCAGTGTCAAAGCTCGCATCAACGTAACCTTTTACGATGAGCTCTTTGTCACCTCCATATACGAGAAACATATCCTTAGTCCTTTTCAGGTATTTCAGGATGTTCTTGACCGCTGTCCAGTGATCCACTCCTGGATTACTTTGGTACCTCCCTGCTAAACTTATAGCAAGGCACACATCAAGTCTGGTACACAGCATTGCATACATGATAGAGCCTATGGCTGAAGCATAGGGAACATCTTTCATTTTCTCTCTATCTTCTGCAGTGGTCGGGCATTGAGTCTGACTCAACTTCACACCTTGTAACACAGGCAAGAACCCTTTCTTTGCTTGATCCATTTTGAACTTCTTCAAAATCTTGTCAAGGTATGTGCTTTGTGAAAGTCCAATTAAGCGTCTTGATCTATCTCTATAGATCTTTATGCCTAATATGTAAGCAGCTTCACCGAGGTCTTTCATCGAAAAACTCTTATCAAGTATCCCTTTATGCTATCCAGAAATTCTATATCATTTCCAATTAGTAATATGTCATCCACATATAATATCAGAAATGCTACAGAGCTCCCACTCACTTTCTTGTAAATACAGGCTTCTCCGGAAGTCTGTATAAAACCAAATGCTTTGATCACACTATCAAAGCGTTTATTCCAACTCCGAGAGGCTTGCACCAGTCCATAAATGGATCGCTGGAGCTTGCACACTTTGTTAGCTCCCTTTGGATCGACAAAACCTTCTGGTTGCATCATATACAACTCTTCTTCCAGAAATCCATTCAGGAATGCAGTTTTGACATCCATTTGCCAAATTTCATAATCATAAAATGCGGCAATTGCTAACATGATTCGGACAGACTTAAGCATCGCTACGGGTGAGAAGGTCTCATCGTAGTCAACCCCTTGAACTTGTCGAAAACCTTTTGCGACAAGTCGAGCTTTGTAGACAGTAACATTACCGTCAGCGTCAGTCTTCTTCTTGAAGATCCATTTATTCTCAATCGCTTGCCGATCATCGGGCAAGTCAACCAAAGTCCATACTTTGTTCTCATACATGGATCCCATCTCAGATTTCATGGCTTCAAGCCATTTTGCGGAATCTGGGCTCACCATCGCTTCTTCATAGTTCGTAGGTTCATCATGATCTAGTAGCATGACTTCCAGAACAGGATTACCATACCATTCTGGTGCGGATCTCACTCTGGTTGATCTACGAGATTCAGTAGTATCTTGATCTGAAGTTTCATGATCATTATCATTAGCTTCCTCACTAACTGGTGTAGGTGTCACTGAAACAGTTTTCTGTGATGTACTACTTTCCAGTAAGGGAGCAGGTACAGTTACCTCGTCAAGTTCTACTTTCCTCCCACTCACTTCTTTCGAGCGAAACTCCTTCTCTAGAAAGTTTCCGAATTTAGCAACAAAAGTCTTGCCTTCGGATCTGTGATAGAAGGTGTATCCAATAGTTTCCTTTGGATATCCTAGACACATTTCTCCGATTTGGGTTCGAGCTTATCAGGTTGAAGCTTTTTCACATAAGCATCGCAGCCCCAAACTTTCAGAAACGACAACTTTGGTTTCTTGCCAAACCACAGTTCATAAGGCGTCGTCTCAACGGATTTTGATGGTGCCCTATTTAACGTGAATGCGGCCGTCTCTAGAGCGTATCCCCAAAATGATAGCGGTAAATCAGTAAGAGACATCATAGATCGCACCATATCTAGTAAAGTACGATTACGACGTTCGGCACACCATTACGCTGTGGTGTACCGGGTGGCGTGAATTGCGAAACTATTCCACAATTTTTCAAATGTACACCAAACTCGTAACTCAAATATTCTCATCCACGATCAGATCGTAGAAACTTTATTTTCTTGTTATGATGATTTTCAACTTCACTCTGAAATTCTTTGAAATTTTCAAATGTTTTAGACTTGTGTTTCATTAAGTAGATATACCCATATCTGCTTAAGTCATCTGTGAAGGTGAGAAAATAACGATATCCGCCACGAGCCTCAATATTCATCGGACCACATACATCTGTATGTACGATTTCCAACAAATCTGTTGCTCTCTCCATAGTACCGGAGAACGGTGTTTTAGTCATCTTGCCCATGAGGCACGGTTTGCAAGTACCAAGTGATTCATAATCAAGTGGTTCCAAAAGTCCATCAGTATGGAGTTTCTTCATGCGCTTTACACCGATATGACCTAAACGGTAGTGCCACAAATAAGTTGCACTATCATTATCAACTCTACATCTTTTGGCTTCAACATTATGAATATGTGTATTACTACTATCGAGATTCAATAAGAATAGACCAATCTTCAAGGGTGCATGACCATAAAAGATATTACTCATATAAATAGAACAACCATTATTCTCTGATTTAAATGAATAACCGTCTCGCATTAAACAAGATCCAGATATAATGTTCATGCTCAACGCTGGCACCAAATAACAATTATTTAGGTCTAATACTAATCCCGAAGGTAGATGTAGAGGTAGCATGCCGACCGCGATCACATCGACTTTGGAACCGTTTCCCACGCGCATCGTCACCTGTCCTTAGCCAATCTTCGCTTAATCCGTAGTCCCTGTTTCGAGTTGCAAATATTAGCAACAGAACCAGTATCAAATACCCGGGTGCTACTGCAAGCATTGGTAAGGTACACATCAATAACATGTATATCAGATATACCTTTGTTCACCTTGCCATCCTTCTTATCCGCCAAATAATTGGGGCAGTTCCGCTTCCAGTAACCAGTCTGCTTGCAGTAGAAGCACTCGGTTTCAGGCTTAGGTCCAGACTTGGGTTTCTTCTCTTGAGCAGCAACTTGCTTGCCATTCTTCTTGAAGTTCCCCTTCTTCTTCCCTTTGCCCTTTTTTCTTGAAACTAGTGGTCTTATTGACCATCAACACTTGATGCTCCTTCTTGATTTCTACCTCCGCAGCTTTCAGCATTGCGAAGAGCTCGGGAATAGTCTTGTTCATCCCTTGCATATTATAGTTCATCACGAAGCTCTTGTAGCTTGGTGGCAGTGATTGGAGAATTCTGTCAATGACGCAATCATCTGGAAGATTAACTCCCAATTGAATCAAGTGATTATTATACCCAGACATTTTGAGTATATGCTCACTGACAGAACTGTTCTCCTCCATCTTGCAGCTATAGAACTTATTGGAGACTTCATATCTCTCAATCCGGGCATTTGCTTGAAATATTAACTTCAACTCCTCGAACATCTCATATGCTCCATGACGTTCAAAACGTCGTTGAAGTCCCGATTCTAAGCCGTAAAGCATGGCACACTGAACTATCGAGTAGTCATCAGCTTTGCTCTGCCAGACGTTCATAACATCTGGTGTTGCTCCAGCAGCAGGCCTGGCACCCAGCGGTGCTTCCAGGACGTAATTCTTCTGTGCAGCAATGAGGATAATCCTCAAGTTACGGACCCAGTCCGTGTAATTGCTACCATCATCTTTCAACTTTGCTTTCTCAAGGAACGCATTAAAATTCAACGGAACAACAGCACGAGCCATCTATCTACAATCAACATAAACAAGCAAGACACTATCAGGGACTAAGTTCATGATAAATTTAAGTTCAATTAATCATATTACTTAAGAACTCCCACTTAGATAGACATCCCTCTAATCCTCTAAGTGATCACGTGATCCAAATCAACTAAACCATGTCCGATCATCACGTGAGATGGAGTAGTTTCATTGGTGAACATCACTATGTTGATCATATTTACTATATGATTCACGCTCGACCTTTCGGTCTCCGTGTTCCGAGGCCATATCTGTATATGCTTGGCTCATCAAGTATAACCTGAGTATTCTGCGTGTGCAACTGTTTTGCACCCGTTGTATTTGAACGTAGAGCCTATCACACCCGATCATCACATGGTGTCTCAGCACGAAGAACTTTCGCAACGGTGCATACTCAGGGAGAACACTTCTTGATAATTTAGTGAGAGATCATCTTATAATGCTACCGTCAATCAAAGCAAGATAAGATGCATAAAAGATAAACATCACATGCAATCAATATAAGTGATATGATATGGCCATCATCATCTTGTGCCTGTGATCTCCATCTTCGAAGCACCGTCATGATCACCATCGTCACCGGTGCGACACCTTGATCTCCATCGTAGCATCATTGTCGTCTCGCCAATCTTATGCTTCTACGACTATCACTACCGCTTAGTAATAAAGTAAAGCATTACATCGCGATTGCATTGCATACAATAAAGCGACAACCATATGGCTCCTGCCAGTTGCCGATAACTCGGTTACAAAACATGATCATCTCATACAATAAAATTTAGCATCATGTCTTGGCCATATCACATCACAACATGCCCTGCAAAAACAAGTTAGACGTCCTCTACTATGTTGTTGCAAGTTTTACGTGGCTGCTACGGGCTTAAGTAAGAACCAATCTCACCTACGCATCAAAACCACAACGATAGTTTGTCAAATAGACTCCGTTTAACCTTCGCAAGGACCGGGCGTAGCCACACTCGGTTCAACTAAAGTTGGAGAGACAGTCGCCCGCAAGCCACCTATGTGCAAAGCACGTCGGGAGAACCGGTCTCGCGTAAGCGTACGCGTAATGTTGGTCCGGGTCGTCTCGTCCAACAATACCGCCGAACCAAAGTATGACATGCTGGTAGGCAGTATGACTTATATCGCCCACAACTCACTTGTGTTCTACTCGTGCATATAACATCAAACCATAAAACCTAGGCTCTGATACCACTGTTGGGGAACGTAGTAATTTAAAAAAATTCCTACGCACACGCAAGATCATGGTGATGCATAGCAATGAGAGGGGAGAGTGTTATCTACGTACCCACGCAGACCGACTGCGGAAGCGTTGACGCAACGTAGAGGAAGTAGTCATACGTCTTCTCGATCCGACCGATCCAAGCACCGTTACTCCGGCACCTCCGAGTTCTTAGCACACGTACAGCTCGATGACGATCCCCGGGCTCCGATCCAGCAAAGCGTCGGGGAGGAGTTTCGTCAGCACGACGGCGTGGTGACGATCTTGATGTTCTACCGTCGCAGGGCTTCGCCTAAGCACCGCTACAATATGATCGAGGTGGAATATGGTGGCAGGGGGCACCGCACACGGCTAAGGAACGATCTCAAGGATCAACTTGTGTGTCTAAAGGTGCCCCCTGCCTCCGTATATAAAGGAGCCAAGGGGGAGGGGGCCGCCGGCCAAGAGGAGGGTGCAGGAGGAGTCCTACTCCTACCGGGAGTAGGACTCCCCCCCCCCCAATCCTAGTTGGACTAGGATTCCCCGAGGGGGAAAGAGAGAGAGGGGGGGCGGCCACCTCTCCTAGTCCTAATAGGACTAGGGGAGGGGGGAGGCGCGCGGCCACCTTGGGCTGCCCCTTTCTCCTTTCCACTAAAGCCCATTAAGGCCCATATGGCTCCCGGGGGGTTCCGGTAACCTCCCGGTACTCCGGTAAAATCTCGATTTCACCCGGAACACTTCCGATGTCCAAATATAGGCTTCCAATATATCAATCTTTATGTCTCGACCATTTCGAGACTCCTCGTCATGTCCGTGATCACATCCGGGACTCTGAACTAACTTCGGTACATCAAAATGCATAAACTCATAATAATTGTCATCGTAACATTAAGCGTGCGGACCCTACGATTTGAGAATAATGTAGACATGACTGAGACACATCTCCTGTCAATAACCAATAGCGGGACCTGGATGCCCATATTGGCTCCTACATATTCAATGAAGATCTTTATCGGTCAGACCGCATAACAACATACGTTGTTCCCTTTGTCATCGGTATGTTACTTGCCCGAGATTCGATCGTCGGTATCCATACCTAGTTCAATATCGTTACCGGCAAGTCTCTTTACTCGTTCCGTAATACATCATCTCACAACTAACATATTAGTTGTAATGCTTGCAAGGCTTATGTGATGTGCATTACCGAGAGGGCCCAGAGATACCTCTCCGACAATCGGAGTGACAAATCCTAATCTCGAAATACGCCAACCCAACATGTACCTTTGGAGACACCTGTAATGCTCCTTTATAATCACCCAGTTATGTTGTGACGTTTGGTAGCACCCAAAGTGTTCCTCCGGCAAACGGGAGTTGCATAATCTCATAGTCATAGGAACATGTATAAGTCATGAAGAAAGCAATAGCAACATACTAAACGATCGGGTGCTAAGCTAATGGAATGTGTCATGTCAATCAGATCATTCAACTAATGATGTGACCTCGTTAATCAAATAACAACACTTTGTTCATGGTTAGGAAACATAACCATCTTTGATTAACAAGCTAGTCAAGTAGAGGCATACTAGTGACACTCTGTTTGTCTATGTATTCACACATGTATTATGTTTCCGGTTAATACAATTCTAGCATGAATAATAAACATTTATCATGATATAAGGAAATAAATAATAACTTTATTATTGCCTCTAGGGCATATTTCCTTCAGTTACAAAGAGTTCAATGTACATAAAGATGAGGTGTTACTGATAACGGCAGCAATAAAGTCTCATAACTGAGCATTAATACTACGGAGTGAACGCCTGACCATTGCCATCCTAAATGACGTTAGATCTTCTATACTCCGAGTGGTTTCTTGTATGGTCGAGTGATGACGTACTGGTCGAATGGAATTGGGATATCCGAGTGGAGTTGTTATTCGAGTGGGCATACACTCAGGTTATCTCAGTCAGTAGAACTTGTTGTCCTTTGATTGTCTTTGACTGTAGGGCAGTGTCCTTGGGAGGGGCATTTAGATCAAGTCTATTGCCCTACCCTAGGTACATATCATCGTCATTAGCCCCCGAATGGTTCTGGGTCCAAGTGGAAATGAAGTTGAAGATGGTTCCGAACCAATTTTCATGCTGCAGAAGCATTTTACTTGAATTGGAGAACCATGCAACAACTTCGACTTCATTTTCAGTCGCCTCGAACCATTCAGAGGTTGTCGAGTGAACTTTGCAAATAAGCTTCGACTGCTAATGTTGCATAAAATCCCCGGTATGATTGACTGCTCTACCGTTTCTGGATCTCGCGGGATTCGAAATTTGGGGAAGCGCGCGAGGCGGAGAGGATCGTGGTAATCGGAGCAGATTAGGCAGGGGAGCCTCGATCCCTGCACCATCTTTTTCGCCACGTATCGCGCGCCCGCCTGTTGCAGGATCTGACGGGATCGCCTGGGTCCACAAGTCAGCCACTCGGAGAGTCAACCCATATAAGGCATTCATGTCAGGGCCTTTGCACTGTGCACCACATTTCCTCCTTCTTCCTCCGCTCCTCCACCGCATCTGCCCCTGCCCTCGGTGCCGCCGCCCAGTCCAAGCTCGACCCTCCGCAATGGGGAAGGACAAGACGGCGGCTCTAGAGCGCACGAAGAAGGCAATGGCGAAGGCGAAGGGGAAGAAGATGAGCCAGGCAGGGTCGTCGTCGAGGACCGGCCTGCCGCCCGGCTAGAACCAGGGCGTCTGGATCTGGTCGACGATCCAGAAAGAGGATATGGAGGATCTGGTGGATGGGGGATTGATTCCCCACAAATCCTGGCGTCTTCCGGAGGACGAGACCGACCCACGACCGCAAGAGGGTGAGTGCGTCCTCCTTGCGACCCATGTCAATTGCGGTTTCTCTTTGCCTCCCCATCCTTTCTTTCAGGGTTTTCTGAACTTCTTTGGAGCCCAACTTCATCACTTTTATCCCAACACCATCACATACCTTGCCGCATACGTGTCCATGTGTGAAAACTTTCTAGGCTGTCGACCGCACTGGGGCCTCTTCAAACACATTTTCACCTGCCGTTCTTAGTCGGTTAAAAAGGCCAATCCGAGTGATGAGAGGACACACGTGATCTAGATGTGTGGTGGTTTGGGGATCCAGATGAGAAATAAAAGTACTTTCCCTGCTATGATCCTTCCTGAGTCGGTCAGGGGGTGGTAGTCGACCTGGTTCTATTGTAAGGACCAACCGACCCCGAGTCAGTCGACTAGCCTTCCCCCATTTTCCATAGAGCGAGTTGAGAAGCCTTCTCCCTTGAGAGTGACTCCAACCGAGAGAGAAGAGGTGAACATGTTGGTTGAGTGAGTAGTCCAACTTGTTTGTGACGGTGTGACTGGCATGGACCTGTTAGAAGTATTTCTCAGTCGACGCATCCAGCCACTCCAAGCTCGTGACCATCCAATGTGGATGTACTCGGGTGTTGAAGACAGCACTCGGATCCACCCGAAGGATGTCAATGAGGAGACGGTGGCGCAGTGGCCACAAGGTATCACTGGCAACAAAGACAACCCCAGGGGGACTAGGAGGGTTCCTCCAGTCGACAACACCATCGAACCTGATAAGGTCTTATTCTTTCCTTCTGAGTGTATCTTGTTCTGATATGTGTTTGCTCTTGAAACTGATTGGTATCCACTCGACCCCGTTTCTTGCAGATCTACATTGAGATGTACTCGATGCCCAACGGAGAGCGGGAGGATGAGGGAGAGGCGAGTGGAGGCGACAGTGGCGAGTGGCATTCTGATGGAAGGTGAGACGAGGAGAGCGAGGACTTGAGTAGTGGCAAGGAGGTCGACTCCCCTCCTCGCACGAAAAGACGCTCCAAGCAGAGGCAGGACCCGGCCAGTGTTCGTGGCAAGGCGACTCTGCCGACTGAACAGACTTCCAAGCGCACAAGGACATCTTCTCCTACACCGACTAAGAAAGCCCCGAAGCAACTCAAGGTCGTGCCGCCAAAACCCCGGAAGGCCCTCCCCAAGATCAAAGTGGACATCCCTATCGCTTCTGGGTAATCACTGAGCTAGACCTCTTAGTTTTAGCATGACCTGAACTTTGGTCAATTCGCTTTCCTGCTTTAACCGAGTGAATTCCGAAATTTGCAGTGCTGCTTCTGGGACTTCTATATACCAAGATGATGCTGATGAGGAGATGGAAGACGTAGTCACCTCCCACGCGGGTATAACTTTTGTCATTTTGACTTTACTTTATCAGCTGTTTTGATGGTCGACTAAACTTCTGTAATTGATTGCTTTGCAGCTCCATCTAATGTCATTGAACTTCCAGATGATGACGAATACATGCCATAGAGGGCCATGGGAAGGAGGGGCAAGGCTTCGAGCAAGAAGGCATCCGCTGGCCAGACGTCCCTATCAGTGCCGGTGATGGAGCCAGTGACTCAACAGCCTGGAGACGTGAATCGGGCTTCTGTTAGCTTTGTTGTTCCAGTGTCGAGTGAACGCCCTTCATCATCGACTGTGCCAGTCCCTGCTTCATCTGTCCAACATCACGCCTTGGATTCTCAGGCTGCCGCAACTGAACCGCCATCTCCGTTCTTCACCACCCATCATGTTCTAGAGGACCAGGCAAGCGCTGCTACAGAAGCCATATGCCAAGCGGACCTCATGTGGGGACCCCGACTCATAACTCGTGATTACCGAATGCACGTGTACAGTGATCCCAGAGATCAATGCTCACTGAAAAAACAGAAGCTGAATAACAAGAGTCTTACATCCATACATACCGTCTTACACAAATTATGACCATTATGGTCAAGTCTTACATAGATAAAGCCACAAGGGCTGAATACCAAATAAACTTAAGCAGCGGAAATCTTCGTCGATAAGTAGAACCCATGCCATCTGCCTTAACTCTACAGGCATTATGACTGGGAAACGTCCTAGTTCACATGTTCGTCTCCAAAGAACTCTTCTTCAAACTCCTATTCTTCCATGCCTGGCCAATTAAATAACCAGTGGCAAGCCAATGAGTACTTTGAATGTACTCGCAAGCAACCCATGTTTTGGCTCAAGATACAACAATGCATGACATAGGTAAATTTTTGCAGAAAGCTAATTTTGTTTATGACATGTTCAATAACTGGTAAACCATGCATCGCATGAATTCAAGTAACCATAGGGGCTGGTTACAGATATCAACATAAAGGGAGTGGGCTCCAACCCAACTCATTCATGTCAAGTCCTTTGACTTGACCCAAGTAGTACTTCCCACACACACTGGTTTGTAAACAAGTGGACGTAGCCCAAGAGCGGTTACCCAACTATCCTTGACCGTGGACACGGCTATTCGAATAGTTTTACACTCTGCAGAGGTTGCACACTTTACCCACAAGATCCGGGGAACTTCCATGTCATCCACGACCCGCGGTACCTCAAGTACCCGGGGTTGGCACCCGATCACCATCTTTCCCTAGACGATGCTAACATAGAGTCCACTCGATTGGTAGTAACCCCCGTGCCCAACATTTCACATCTTAAAATTGTGGAGCCTCGCTCCCATTTTCATCACATACCACAAGCACGGGGTACCAACGGTGTGTCCGGTGCCCTGTAAAAACAGTCATGGCCGTCGTACCTGGCATGGCCCCGTCCCGAGAGAGCGCAACAACAACTCTCTCGTCACTAGTAATGCGGGCTCCAAGCTAGTATCGGCCTAGGTAATCAATAATGCCCTTTCCCATATAAGGGTAGAGTGGTTGCGCATGTAAGGTTGGAATAACGGTCGCAACTTAAACCAATCCATTTTGAAAAACTACACACACACACTTACCTCGGTACACCACTTCGTCATCAAGTGGCTACCCAACTCATCATCTCCCTTGGGCATAAGTGGCACCCGGCGGGGTTTTCGAAAAGTCTTTTGAAAATACTTTGTCTCCATCACCATGCGTATTCCCGTCCCTTTTTGCGTAGCAACTACTTTAGCATCCTATCTACTCCCACCGGCATAACCCTCACAAGGAGGTACGGGCATGCACCATGCAAGTATCAACGAGGAAGTAACAGTGGCAAACCACCTCAAGTGGTCACCACATTATCATGACTTCGATGCAAGCAATAAAAGTGCCATATGACATGCAGAAAAAGGGTTACTTAGACATGGTCAAAGGGTTGCTTGCCTGATTTAACAAAGTCTTTGAGGTCTTAAAATATCTCTGGACCAACTCCGAGCATTTCGTCTACTTCATCAACTATCGTCGAAAGCACCATTATAAGCAACTCAACAAGGCAGAAAATAAAAGTGATCTAAAAATTATGAAGTCTACTTTTCTAGGACATCCCTGGTTATATGAAAAATAACTAGAGTGGTTTCATTGGAATTGCATTAGTGGATATTTCTGATCATTGGGGTTTATTGGTTTGCAAGAAGTGTACAGAAATATATTTTTGAAAAATGAGCAAAGGCACCCCTTCAACAAATCATGATTTTAGAAGCATCTAGGAGTTGGTTTCACTGGATTTTGAGTTCAAATGAATTTCCTATGAATTTGCAAAGTTGACAAATATGAAGAAATGGCTCAATATATTATGTGGTACAGAGAGTATTAGGAAAAATGTTCATAAACTAAGTTATGAACTTAGAAGCATCTAGGAATTTGAATCATGGCATTTGGATCAAATTTGAGCTCTCTGTGATTTTCTAAAGTTCATCACAGAAATGGAAAATGGGGTTTTAATGGATTTGTGTGAAGAGAGGTGTTCTGGAAAAATGTGCATGCTGCACCAACAGGTAGAGCATGATTTATGGAGTCACCAAAAATTGAATCATTCAATTTGGAGTTAATATGGATATTTGGGAGATTTTACAAATTTCTGGAAAAAGAAAAAGAAAGAAACAGACAAGGGCTTTACCCTTAAGAGGCGCACAAGGCGAGGTTTAGCAGCAGGACGCCACTGGGCCAGCCTAGCGGCTCGGCCGCACGCGCGCAGGGGCCACGTCGGAGGCGGCTTCATGAAAATACGCCTTCGTGCGGGAGAGGCAGTGACGGCGGAAGCCGTCTCCACTTAAACGGGCGGGCCCGCCCATTGGGTCGCTGACGCGCGGGCCCCAGTGGCAGGTCGCCTTCAACCTCCCGCGCGGCGCGGCGGGAAACAGAGGAGGCGAGGCCGAGCGGCGCCGGCGCTCTCCCTGGCGGCACCAGCCACCTCCATCGACGCCCAGCACACCGGCATGCTCAAGAGAGCGTGCCGCATTCGTCGAGGTGCGCCAAGATCGTTGGGGTGGTCGGACGCGAGCAGCGCATCGCCCGCGGCGGACGGCGGCGATGGTGAGGGTGGGACATGACGCTGCAGCCGCGGAGAGGAAGAAATGGAGCTCGGGAGATGTCCTTGGGGAGGTTGGTGATGCTCTGGTGGAATCTAAAGGGGAGGGGAGAGGCCACAGAGCGCGAATTTGGGAGGAGGCCGACGACATGGCTCTGGCCATGGAGGTGGGCGGAGGGCACGAGAGGGAAAGGTAGGTTGGTCTAGGGGATGCACGGAAGGGGGAGAGAGCAAATGGAGAACAGAGAGGGCTCATGGTGGCCTTATATGGCGAGGCCACGGAGCACCGTGGACGGCGACCACAACCGCCGCCTAGGTAACGCCAGGGGCCGAATTGGCACACTGGGCCATGTCTAGGGTGCTCGTGGACGTGGTCTATGACCAGGGAGAGAATAGAGGGAGCGGGGAAGGTTCAGAGGCGTCGCGCATGTGAGGTTGCCCACTGGAGCGCTCGGGCGGCCGGTGCGCGTGCGAGAGGAGGCAGGAGGAGGGAGAAGGAGGAGGGGTACCAGGCCGTGGCGTGTTGAGGATGCCAAGGAGCATCGTCGGGCGCGCTAGGGAGGCCCGAGGTGGCCAGAGGTGCTTGGCAGGGGGCGGCTATAGTGCGGGAGCGCACTGTAGCGCGCTCCAGAGCGCCCAAATGGCCGGCATGGCCATTTTCTATGCAATGTGGGCGCGTCCAAAGGTGTCTGGTAGCTCTAGGGGGAGTAAAGAAGTTTGATGTGGCCTTGGATGCCCTGGGGAGCCAGTAGGAGAGGAGAGAGGCAGAAGAAGAGGGAGAGAGGGTCTGTTGTAACACCCCAAAAATTTTAACCATGATTTGTTTATTAAAATTTTGCCAAGAAATTAAATTTTCATTTTGTGGATTTATCTTTTGATTTCAGAACCACTCTTTTCTTTGATATTGTGGAGTTTTCACCCCAAGTGAAAACTTTTCAAAAATATTGTTGGACTTGTTTACCCTCTCAATAAAAACATTTCTTTTATCAGTGGATGTATTTGCATAATTTTTTTCACTGAGCCTTATTTATTTAAAAATGATTTTTCATAAGTTTTGGAGCCTCTTTTGCACTACAACCCTTTGATAAAATTAGTTATAAGTTTCACCAAAATTTGGAGATGTCATGGGATGCTCCCACATCACTTTTATGCAAAAATCTCTTTTAGTCATTTGGAAATTTTGAGCTCTACCCCAAGTTTTCAAATCTGGTCCAGTTTGTAAAATTGCACTACAACCTATTTAAATATTTCTTTAAAGCTTCCACCAAAATTAGGGGATGTTAGTAGTAGTGTAGAATTCAATTTTTATGCAAAAACCCATTGGTGTTCTTTGAAATTTTTTTGAGCAAATCATCCTCTTTTGCTCTCTGGTCTAGTTGGGTGTTTTCTACTGCAACCCTATTTTGTTTTGCTCTAGTGCCCATGATCTTTCTCCTGCTTAGATACCACTCTACCAAACCCTTAAGTTCAGGAGATTGGGCCCATTGGAGGATTTTAAGTACATGCAATAATGCCCTTTTCTTTCTGTCCAGATTTGGTTTTCTCAAAAACTTGCACTAACAAGTTTTCGTTTTTGACAAACTAACCTTGCCACCCTCTTTATCATCTAAAGAGACTATGATCTAGAGTTTTTGGCCACCCCAAGAGATGCCTAGATGACCATAGCATTATGTCAAACAGCTTGTGTGCATGGCCAGTTTTGGCTTGGTTTTTAGTTTGCATTGTGGACTTGATCCCCTGACCAAACCACCATGTCCACTAATCTCCTTGCAAACTCTAACCTAGACCTGTTAATCCCTAGCCTCATCCAAGCCCTCTAGCACGCGCTGGCATTACGTTGAGCACCTAGCGTGCATGCTCTGGGTGCGGCCAGAGCGCGCATTTTGCACGTGCGTGCGCCCGAGTCGTCGCGTCTCACTGCCGCCCTCCCCGCGCCTGTGCTGACCCTTGGGCACTCACCACCAATGCGCCCGACCCCTCCCTCGCTGCAGAGCCGCCTTGGCCCCCTCCTGACGCCCCACATCGCCACCACTGCAAGCCGCCGACGGCCGCAGCAGGCCTCTACCATGGACGGCGCCGCCCGAGCCACTCCAGCCCGCCAGCTGCCCTCTGGAACAGCTCGAGCCCATCCTCGAGCCCGTACGCTAGTGCTCGTCGCTGCCATGTCGCCCTGCCTGCTACAGAATGGCGGTTCGCCGTTCCTATCCACGGCCGCCGCGGTAACCGACCTCTCCAGGCTATAAATATCCCCTCCGATCACGCCTAGGCTCGTCAGCAACCTTGTTCGAGAAGTAGGAAGCCCCCCTTCCTCCCCGGTTGGTCAGAGGCCATCCTCTCCCCCAACTCCAGCAGGTTCGGCCGCCGCGACGCTCCGGCAAAATCCGGCCAAGGCCGAGGCCCCTAACCCCTCCCGTGCTCCCATCCTCTTCCCCTCGATCCTGCGGAGCCACCCCACCTCTCAAACACGATCGGGAGCCATCATAGCCTAAGACCCCAATCCACCAGAAGTTGTCATCCGCCGCAAAGCTCGCCGCCGGCGACTCCCTTCGTCCCCGCCACCCTCTCGACCACTGGGAGGACCACCCTGGACTGGCGGATCCATCCCTGCCCTCGGAACCCAGTGGGGAGCCGCCGTTCGTCGACGGCAATCGCCGGAACCCCGCCTTCGCTCGGACAGAGGAGGAAGAAGGCGCGGGCGACTGGTCAAACCTGACCAGTGGGCCCAAGGGACCCACTGTCAGTGACCCAGAGACGACCCGCGCCAGTTTAAGTGGAAGCGTATTCCACCAAATACGCCTTCGCTAGAGGAAAATGTAAGTGCTGCCAAAACGTTTTCTTTTTCTGATTTTTATTAAAAATAGATTTTGACTAAACTTTGATTGGCTATAACTTTTTAAATATAAGTCCAATTGACTTGATTCTTTTTCTGTTGTTTCTAAAATTTTGTCTAGTTTATTTCCATATTTATTTGAAAATTTTCCAAGCAATTTTTTGGACTTTTTAAAACTATGTGTTAATTTGAATTTTCTTAAATAGGATGTTTGAAGTAGGAAGCAACTTTCAAAAGTGCACCCCCACTTGCATGCTCTTTAAGGCAAGCATTCTGAACCCTGGCATAATATTGTCGTGTGTTGTTTGATACGGTTACAACACCACCTTGTTTCGGAGTTTTCGTTATTTTATGCGATGATATGATTATACTCATAAGTGCATATTGATGACTCTGTGCTGTTGGTATTTGATATGTTTGTGATAGTAGTCATCCTCGTATGCCTTTCATGCCTAACGGAAGGAATCCGGGAAGCCTCTGTCTTGGGTAGACACGAGCTTGTCCCTAGTTCTTCGTCGAGACGGTTATGTCCGGTAAGGCATGGTGGGGTACGATGAGAGGTGATTCTGTCTGATTGGTATGAAATATACTTCTTATGCTTATCATGCAGGTAATGCTTTAACCTCCTGAGTCGACCACAGATCGAGTCTTGTTCTAGTAACCCCCATACTTGTTTCGTACTACCACTTGTCCCTGCCATAGGTAGGGTATGGTTCAGTAAGTTGTCAACCCCTTTCCTAGCACACACCGTACAGAGAGGCCATGGTGGAAGATATCGGCTGCATCCGGTAGGCATGCCACCTGGTCCGGGGGCATGGGTGTTTCCGGTTGGAGCCGAGGGGGTAGCTCCCCTAGTTTGTGTGTGTTATAAATTTTGTGATCCCATGCTAGTCGAGGTTGTAGCCTCCCCACTTAGAGTTTCGCTTAACGAGTGTCATGGGTGATTTCCAGACACCGGTAAGTTAGGCTGGTGTGTGCGGTCAGGCGTGTTTTCAATTAAAAGACCATAGGCGGAATTAGTCCCGATGGACTAAAGAATCAGTTGCTCGTGGGTAGAGAGTACACCTTTGCAGAGATTATATCTATTCGAATAGCCGTGTCCATGGTTAAGGACTACAGTCTGGGATGGGTCAAGTGTCTGTCTTAGTGTCGGTCTTCGGAGGAAAGATGGCTAAACCAAAACATGGATCATGACATGTGACTCATTATGATTATGATTACTATTATTATGGACTAACCATTTACATTATTTGAAATATTAAGTATCCCTGGGACGGTTCTACCTCCTGGATATTCACTGTGATTATTCTCATATAAGCCCTTTATGTGGTGTCGCAGAGACGCCCGACTGTAGCATGCTTGTCATTCAGATTACTTTATAAGCCCTTTATGTGGTGTCGCAGAGACGCCCGACTGTGGCGTACTTGTTATTCATTTACTTTATAAAGCCCTTTATGTGGCGTCGCTGAGACGCCCGACTGTGGCATGCTTGTTATTTATTTACTCTATAAGCCCTTTATGTGGTGTCGCACAGACGCCCGATTGTGGCACGTTTGCTACTTATTGCTTTTATAAGCCCTTTATGTGACGTCGCTCAGACGCCCGACTGAGGCATGCTTTACATTATTATCCTTTCGAGGCGTCGCTTCAGACACCCGATCGGTGCATTCTGTTTCTACTCCCTTACGGCATATTCATGTTATAGATGAATAACCTACTGCGTGCATCATGGATGTTTATTTTGTAACGGACATGTGATCATAGAATATTCCAGAGCATGATTATCATTTGTTATATTATACCTGTGTTCATAATGTTTGCGAGTACATTCAAAAGTACTCACTGGCTTATCCCTGGCTATTGTCTTGGCCAGATTTCTTGCGTGGAGAGGAGCGTCGCGATGACAACCCCGGAACCTACGCAATGGTGATAGCAGCCTCGTGAAGATAGGAGTTATCCAGGTCAGCTGTTCCTGTGGGAAATGGAGTCCCATAGACGGTGATGATCCAAACCGCTTCCGCCATCAACCACTAGAAACCATTTGTTGTACTCATAGGCCAGAATGGTCTTGTACTACCCATTTTGTATTTTGCTTGGAGTTTCTGTATCAAGATGGTGTCTCATCAGCTAACAGTAATCCTAGGGCTGGTGAGCACAAGGGCCATTTTCTGGAAATTAATATCCTGAAAACCTGGTCCTAGCAACCTTGGTATCAGAGCCAGACTGACCATTGGCTAATCCTATCTTGGCCAGGTCAATAAACCTAGATTGACCAACCCACCATACCTTAACCTAACCCCGGCCAAGCTTCTCGTGTAAGATAGCTACACAGTGACCCCGACACCTTTTGGCAGTCGGTGCCCAACCTATCAGCCTAGCCTGTCGATCACGCGCCAGTGACCGACACCTAAATTGTCTCTTTCGCAAGCGTGCGAAGGAAGACTCCGTCCCCTTTTTCTATAAAAATGGCATGCTAGCCTCAACCCAACACAGCACAACCTCTACCCCAAACCGAGCTAAAATGCCTAGACCCGTTGTTCACAATGAGACCACAGCAACCGACCTTGGAGGTTTTGTGACCGTGCTAGCAAACCTCACCCGCCGTGCCTTTGCATTAGAAGAGCCCCCAAAATATGTCGTGTACCAAGGGCCCATGAGCGGTGAGAGCCATCAATTCTGGGCCACTGTGCACGTCTATGGTAGAGGTCTATCTCCAGAACGCCCCTACAGGTTCACCGGAAGGACAACTTCCTTTGAGCCACAAGCCATCCAACTAGCTGCTCGAGAGGCTATAGTTCAACTCCGGCACTTGTCACCCAGAGTTAACTGTCGCTCGTTCTACTACTACCCCAGACATGACGGGTATGGTAAGCCACCCCAGGTTGCCAACGGAGATCACGAGACAGATCCTGCATTGTTGCATCTGGTGCGCTATGTAAGTGCACTAGAGGAACTATTCGATCAAATCACCCTTGATCTGATCGCAGCCCGTGAAGAACTGGTTCACCGAGCCCCGGCAAGAGGCGGAGATGAGCCTGATGCCGATAACCCAGTCGTACTGTTCGGACAACTGATCGAGTCCTTGAGGTCTGCCCCGACCATCGACCAAGGTGCTTTGGTGTCCCCAGAAGTGCTTCGTCGCCTTTTGGGAACACGCTCCAACGGGATTGTGGCCAATAACCCCCACGATGGTCATCATCGCTACCCCGACCCTGCAGCCCCTCAACCCCCTCCAGCTAACCCCGACAGTAAAACCCATGGAGAAGCCTCGACGTCCACGAGGCACGCCCGCTTAGATATAAACGAGGTAGACTAAGTCACTCGAGTAGTACTGAGTCATAGTATGTCTACACCATGTAATTGTGTGATCTTCTATCGCCGTAATTAAATGTTGTCTGCCTATGCGCCCCTATTTTTAAATAGTAGCCATGCATAAGGATGTTGGCATGCGGTTACATTTTTAATTCCGGGCGTAGCTACCAAAAACCAGCCCCAACGACTCCCACAGTAATACGTCACTTTCGTGAGATATGTGTATCTGTGGCATTGACCCCGACCCCATAAGAGCAAAACCGACAAACTAGTTGCCCCGCACCATGATAAATAACCCAGCCCAGATGCTACATAAAAGGGCCACCTCGTGACCTTAACAAGTATCCCTCACCTTGTGCACAACTCTCACAGCCATTTCTTTGCCATGCCGAGCCCTAGTATTTATCTGAGAACTCCAGATGCAACCCCAAGTAGTTTTGTTAAAATATTGTGGGACTTTACCTGTAGTACCATGAGTTCTATCCATCCACCCTAGTACGAGTTGCTCAAATCGAGGATCACCCCATCCACCTCGAAATATTGGGCAGTGGTGCACATTCCTCCCGCAAACCCAAAAGAAGACCCAACGGAAGTCTCCTTCGTGGGGAAATCTATGCTGACTCCGCAGATGGCCATATAAGCTGCTACGTATGAAGCGCTTGCTCGCCTTCGATTCGCGGTACCCTATGCCAGCGAACGAGGGTATTATTACTTCCCGAGTCGTGCAGCACCTGGAGAAGTAGCATCTTTCCCCGATGGACGCATTGAGAGAGACCCAGTACTGGCCAATCTAGCCCAGTATGTCATCGCTCAAGAGCGTTTGACCCAGCGAGTAATGGGTTATCTCCAGAGCCTCGCTGATTTAAATCCTCAGATCACCATCGGCAGACCACTGAGGCCCGACCAGGAGAGACGCATTCATCGACTAGTCAATCCACTTCCCCCGATAGAAGAAGAGTGTGCCCCCGTACCAGAGACGTTTTCTCAGGACCCTGTCTATTTGCCGTTTTCATTGTAGGCGTCACTGCTATGTTTATTGTCCCAACCTTTATTTATGTGTTGCAGCTTGTGCGTGGTATCCTGAGTTTGTGCGATGAATCAAATATTTGGTTTCAATTATGTGAGTAGTTTTTACTGCTGTTAATTTTGATTTAACTAATTTTCACTCGCGATAAATTCTGAAGTGAGGTTTTTCCCTGAGTTGTTGCAGCATACATCTCTTCACGACATAGATTTTTTTTTTCACGCAGCACCATGACAGCAGTCTCACAACCACTCATCCACGTGCACTTTTTGCACCTAACTGATCACCTCCCTAGCGCACCACAGTCTCAGAAGGAGAGATTTGTGGGTGATTATTCGGGTGCAAGTTGCCTCCTGCACACTAACAGCAGTTAACACCCGACACAGCACCTAATCCTCATGATCGTCGCTGCCGCGAAGAGCTAGCACTCGAGCAGCAGCAACTCGACGATCATCGAGGATCATCGCGCACACGAGCATGGAGAACCCCAGCAATGCCGCCAACCCTCCGCACACCAGGATCATGTACCAGTCCGGCACCACCTCCGCCATTAGGGCCTCGTCTCGAGATCCTGCAAACAGAAATGGAGGAGAAGGAAGGAGAAGGAGAAGCAAGGCCAGGTGCGAGGAAGAAGAAAGGAGCACCTCGGTCATTTTATAGCTCGAGATCGGTGTACGGTGGGCGAAGTCCACCCGCGCCGCTCGTCGCTCGATCACCGGTGTTCGGAGGCGAATCCGCAAGCAGTGCCGACAGCGCACTGGCCCGCGAGGTGAGTGCACGCTGCACCGGCAGCTAGCACGCCGCACACTACCGCAGTACGGCCTAGATGCCCTACGTGCTAGACGTCGCCGGTGGAGAAAGCGCGGGAAAGCGCGCGAGAGAGAGGAAGAAGAGAGAGCCATAGGTAGAAGAAGAGACTGATAGTGGGCCCCGGGTCCACCTATCAGCCAGAGGAAGCACTGTGCTCTTGGGTACGACCAGCGTATTTTAGTAATTTAGAATTTTGTTCTAAATTTACTATAACAAAGTAGAAATTTCTTGTTTCCCCCAACCATAGATTTTTTTCACGCAGCGCCAGTGTTCCACACTGTAGTTTTACACCACTTATTGCCCATTCATTGTAGTCACATTTTATTGCATGAGTAGGATGGTTTTTTTTCTTTGTGATATTACTTTGAGATAGTAGGAGTAATTCTTTTCAAAGCAGCCCTTAGCAAATCTCGAGGACGAGATTTCAGTTAGGTGCAACACGAAATGGGGGTATTTTACCCCTCAATCATTGAGAAATGGCCAGGGGAGAGTTACTGGAGGTAGGAGAGAACTAGGAGGAGCTGTGGTAAAAAGTTGAGCTCAAGGAGAATAGTGTAAGTGGTCAAAATGGTGATTTTTGAAAAGTGACAGAAGGTGCTTGATGCAAATTTGGGCAAGCAAATTAACTCCACTTGACATGAGAATTAACAGGATCAAGTGTCAAAAATAATTGAGGTTGACCACCAAGTTTGAGTCCATTTGAAGAAAGTTGCCAATGTAACTTTGGCAAACCCTAGAAATCAGCAGAAAATGACTTGCTTAGATCTAGCTAAGCTAAACACTTCTCCTTGGTGATGAGGACATGGCTACCACAGTTACACCCATATCCCCTGTTGTTTTACCTCTTGGAACAGTTGCTAGAGCTCAGATACGCCAATTAAATTATCAGGTACTTTCATTTCTTGGTAATGTTTCTAGTGTTCATGAGAATATGATGCTGCCTAACTTAGATACATTTGTGTTGCTTGCAATTGAAGGGCCTAGCACGGACAAGAAGGTTGAACATTGGAGCATGGTCAAGCACAGAGATGAAGGTGCGTGCGAAGAGAACAAGAACGGAGGTTCAAGTGGAGATTTTCGGACTTTGAAGCCACCATGATGACATACAAGATGATGGACGAAATATACAAGATGGCCTTTCATAAATTTCGTTCATAGCTTATTACTGGTGTTGCGCCACCTTATTTTGGGCCAGGCCCATGTAATCTATTTTTAGAGTCCATATTGTAGGGAAAATGACTTAGGAGGTGTTATAGTCCCACCTTGCCAAGGGTGGACAAAATCCCCTCTCTTTTCCCTATAAATATAGCCCTTAAGGCATCGTTTAGACTTGGGTTTTATTTAGTTAAAAGTTAGCCATCGCTGCAACTTCGTGTACTTTGTTTGTGTCCAACGACCAGACCAAGACCGCTTATGAAACCCCACTTTTATCAATACTTCATCCATACTCGCAATATTCAGATTGCTTAATCATATTCTTGCTTGTTCTTCGATTACTTGCAGGAATAGACCTTCGTGGTCAGGTTGATCGTGCTCCAACATGGTCAATAACCTCCCGGAGTTGGTTTAGCGATTGCTAAGGCGCAACGTCGTGCATGTTTGTAGTCGGATCGTCAAAGTCGTCTCCACCAAATCGATAGTTATCATCTCATCGAAAGATCGGGACCCTCGCCTCTATCACTTGGTGCACCACTTGGTGTAGTGTCATAATTTGAGGAGTTGAACATGCCCACAAAAATTCAGATCAAAAGGAGACACTTGGCAATGTAGAGTTGTTCAAACTTGAAAAAGGGCAGAAATGCTTTTGAGAGGTTTTCATGGGGTTATACTATTCTCCATGACTTTAGACTTTGCAAGATCATCAAACATGTCATATGTGACATGATAGAATTTTCTTGGAATTTTTGGGGAATATTTCCTTTGTAAATATTTCAAAATCTTGAAATATCCAGAAAGGGTTTTTGAGGGATTTGACCAATATTTTGAACATGACCATGTGTTGAAACTCTTATATATGGACAATATATGTCCACTGAGTTTCCCTAGGTTTTTCCCAAATATTTTTAAAGCATTAAAATAATTTTAACCTATTAAATACCATTTCTGGCCTTAAGAAAAAGCCTTTAAATAAAATAGGAAAATAACTTTTAAAATTATATTTATGTGGTTTCTGGTTATCCTATATCTAATAGGAGTCAAATATATTTTTGTAAAGATTTTTACTGCTCTTAATTAAGTACTTGCAGTGCAAACCTCAATTCAGGGGGTTTTGGAAAACTAATTTTTAAAAATACTATTTGGCCAAATTATTTTTGTAAGAAATTATTTTTATGTCCTATACACATGGCATGATCATTGGTTCAAGAGTTTGGAGCAAGGATATGAAGTATAGGAGTTGGAGGATTTATTTGATTTTTAGAGCACTTGCAAACAACACTCAAACGTTCAATCAAACCAAAGACAAAACACCCAAAAGTTTTTGTCAAACCACATTTTATCATGATTTATTAGCTTAAGTGTTGTGGCCTGAAAATCAGGGTGTGACAGACCTACCCCCCTTACAAGAATCTCGTCCCCAAGATTCCCAGACTAGGCGCAGAAAGGAGTACGGAAACTCTGATCTGGGGTAGTCTTCACGTCCTCATAATGCTTCTGCTTCCGAGTGGTGCTCCTTTGAACCTTGAAGTACTTAATGGTGTGCCTTTATGTATGATGTTCTGCTTGATCCAGGTTGCTAAGGGGTTTTTCGCGTAGGTCAGGTTGGGCTGGGGATCGATGGCTCGGTGGTCGATGCCCTCGTAGAGATCGGGCTAGTTAGGAAGTTGAAAACACTTCTGGGGGTGTGTCGCGTGGAAAACATTGTGCACAGTGGGTAACTCAGGTGGCAACTCCAGCTGGTAACTGTCTTCTCTTCATCTCGTAGTGATCTCAGAGGGGGTTGTTAAATCTTGAAGTGATCTCGAAGGGGGCCGATGAATCTTGGTGTGGGTCTCCTTGTCATGGAAATGCTTGGTTCCTTAGAGAGGAGTGGCTTGCAGATACACCTGGTCTTCAACGCGGAGGTTCACTTCTTGACGATGGTGGTTGGTATAGTTCTCCCTCCTTGACGTGGCGGTCTTCAAATGTTCCCTAACCAACTGAACGGTTCTTCTTCCGTCTTTGGGTAGACAAGTAGGTCACCAAATGATGATGACAACTATCGTGTCTAAGTACTCCATGAAGACTTTGTTCACGGGGTACATAAAGTAGGCTGGGGGATTGGTGGTGGTTACGGTTGAGTGTTGGCCAGGGTCTACTTGACCTAGAGCCAAAGCCCATGGTCATGATTCGACCATGTTGTGGCTTCGTAGGGCTTAAGGGTTTCAAGGATTCTAGTATGTGAGTGACCGTTTATCATCTTATCCTTAGGCACGGTTTCTGAGATGCCAATAGCTCTATCTAGTACTCCAAACGAATAACCTTATACCACTAAAAGCATCCTCTCGTATAGACCAACTTCAATCATCACTCATGTTATTTATATGCTTGCGACTCAGGGGAGGTCTACCAAAATCATATATGTCTACGATCCAAACTCATATGTATGGCTACCCCTAAAAATCCATGGGTAGAGCATACAAGCTTCCAAGCTGGAATAAAACACGACAATCCAAGTGCTCAGCCTATTCTTCCAAGGTCCAAGATAGTGCATCTCTATCCTAAGGAAACACGTCGTATGCCACTCCAAAATCTTGTTTCCTTCCTATGAATCAACTCCAACAACCCGTTAACTTCCATTAATCACTACATAATCCATTAATTCTACAAACCCAATGTCTATGGTGTTCCACATGATCTCCTAAAGTCCCTATAATCCCCAAATATTTGAAAGGGTTGTCTCTACTATAGTAAGTCCACCAATTTCGATTATCATGATCAAGTAAACTCCAAGATCAAGATCATACAGATCCCTAGATAAACTCCGATAATTAATCCAATCTCCTAGTTTATCGCCCACCGAGAAACATGGTATCACGATCAAGATTATTAGTCTAAATCCAATTTACTCCGAACCATATAGACTTACTCAGCATCTATACTCAACTAGAATCACCTACTTAAATCCAAATCTCATTTCCAACGAGAATTTCTATATGTCTCCCACAAGTCATTATCATAACAACTATCTCCTATCAATATCATCTGATCAAGTCAAATCCTTGCACCTCCAAGAATTTCAGCTTGCGAACAAAATTATCCTACCAAATCCAATTTACTCAAGGGTAATGAGAGTCATGCTACTCTATTAACTGACCCCACCAAGTTCATATACCAACATGAAAGCCTTATAATCCTCCGAAGAGTCTCAAATAATTCCTCAAGGTCACTGATATAAACTCATCAAGTCATTTGTCCTCTATTCCTATATCCTCAAACTGGTCTTCCCTATGGCATCGTCAGTTCTGGTGCTATATTAGGATGATAATGTGCTCGTTCACTATGTCCACTAGTTCCATAATGAACCCAGTGCTGTGCAAGGTTTATAGAGGCTTAACTGGTTCTCTTGCAATTCTATGGGTTAAGCACATTGTTAAGGACTTGAGCTGGGGTATCTCGTGAAGTCTCGAAGGGTCTAGGAATGGGTTTCTAGTCTGGGGGTTAAACATAACTCTACGGGGTTTTACTTGGTCGAGGAGGCTGTAGAAAAGTTCTTCAGTGCTAGTTGGTTGTCGAAGTAGAATCCTTGGTGTACCTTGTCTTGCCGATCTTCAGTTAAGGAGAGAGAGATGAGAGGGAAGAGTAGCATAGAGGAGGGTAATGCCTAAAGGGGGTTCTATAGTGCAGGTGCAAACAAACGGGCGCCAAAAAGGGCCAAACAAAGGAAAACAAGGAAGGTGATATAGTCGCGTAATTGTTGCCTAGGGCAAAAGTGCGACTTATATCAAAACACAAACAAATAAAAACAAGCAACACACAGTCATGGTTCTATTCGAACCATCATACGGACTCGACTGCGCATAGGGGGTACACGACTCATCCTACCCTAGGGGTTCTCGGACTAAGTAGTCCTGCTTTACTTCGTGCCTCGTGCAGTCTTTTGGGTTTACCGCAGGTGTTGCTACGTCTCTTGTAGTTGTTCGATGAAACAATCCGGGTTGAGCCTGAAGATTCTTCAACAACTTCTCGCATGTTGAAGTGATGGGGTGAAGGTGGCTCCTCGTAACTGGCAGTGACTTGGTCTTCTATTGTCTTCTTAATCATGACGATCCCCTTTTTGTCTTCTAACCCGTCGATGGTACCAGATAGGTAATCCTTTATGCAATGACATTATCAAGGCATAATAGAGGTCCATCATGTCGGTTACGTTGATGACAACATCGACACCAAGAGCGGGGGATGAGGACAACCGTTTTCCTGCTCACTATGGTGAGGCGGACCAAATGGCGAGGTTCTCATCCACCGGTGGTTGCCGATACAACAACGGTAAGGACACGATTGCTCTATTAGTGATGTATATCATGATCTTGCATATCATATACCTTGTTCATCGTAGGCCAAGGTTGCATCATCCTGGGGCAGTGTCGAGGGTGTCACCATCTTCTGGGTCCCGATGTCCTCATTCCTCAAGACGGTATCTTCTATTGGTATCGTCATGTCGTGGTGTCGCCAAGCTTGTGTTCAGAAGACGTGGGCGAATGTCTGGCAAGGCGTCGTCCTTCTAGGTTATCCACAAGGATTACAAGGAATCTAGTGGTCAGAGGCATAAGGGTTCTAGCGACCAAAGGTTCTGAAGGGGAAGATATCAATAAGGAAAGTATACCTTAGTTTTCGAAAAACTGAGAAGGGAAGAGAAGTATAGATAGTTTTGAAAACTAGTAGTAGTTTTGGAAATAGTTTTACCCTAACTAACGACCATGCTAACTAAGGCTTCCTACAGTCAGGATGGCTCTGATACCAGCTCTGTGGGGACCCCGACTCATAAGTCGTGATCACCGAATGCACGTGTACAGTGATCCCAGAGATCAATGATCACTGAACACACAGAAGCTGAATAACAAGAGTCTTACATCCATACATACTGTCTTACACAAATTATGACCAGTATGGTCAAGTCTTACATAGATAAAGCCACAAGGGCTGAATACCAAATAAACTTAAGCAGCGGAAATCTTCGTCGATAAGTAGAACCCATGCCATCTGCCTTAACCCTACAGGCATTCTGACTGGGAAACGTCCTAGTTCACATGTTCGTCTCCAAAGAACTCTTCTTCAAACTCCTGTTCTTCCATGCCTGGACAATTAAATAACCAGTGGCAAGCCAATGAGTACTTTGAATGTACTCGCAAGCAACCCATGTTTTGGCTCAAGATACAACAATGCATGACATAGGTAAATTTTTTGCAGAAAGATAATTTTGTTTATGACATGTTCAATAACTGGTAAACCATGCATCGCATGAATTCAAGTAACCATAGGGGCTGGTTACAAATATCAACATAAAGGGAGTGGGCTCCAACCCAACTCATTCATGTCAAGTCCTTTGACTTGACCCAAGTAGTACTTCCCACACACACTGGTTTGTAAACAAGAGGACGTAGCCCAAGAGCGGTTACCCAACTGTCCTTGACCGTGGACACGGCTATTCGAATAGTTTTACACTCTGCAGAGGTTGCACACTTTACCCACAAGATCCAGGGAACTTCCATGTCATCCACGACCTACGGCACCTCAAGTACCCAGGGTAAGCACCCGATCACCATCTTTCCCTAGACGACGCTAACATAGAGTCCACTCGATTGGCAGTAACCCCCGTGCCCAACATTTCACATCTTAAAATTGTGGAGCCTCACTCCCATTTTCATCACATACCACAAGCATGGGGTACCAACGGTGTGTCCGGTGCCCTGTAAAAACAGTCATGGCCGCCATACCTGGCACGATCCCGTCCCGAGAGAGTGCAACAACAACTCTTTCGTCACTAGTAATGCGGGCTCCAAGCTAGTATCGGCCTAGGTAATCAATAATGGCCTTTCCCATATAAGGGTAGAGTGGTTGCGCATGTAAGGTTGGAATAACGGTCGCAACTTAAACCAATCCATTTTGAAAAACAACACACACACTTACCTCGGTACACCACTTCATCATCAAGTGTCTACCCAACTCATCATCTCCCTTGGGCATAAGTGGCACCCGTTGGGGTTTTTGAAAAGTCTTTTGAAAATACTTTGTCTCCATCACCATGCATATTCCCGTCCCTTTTTGCATAGCAACTACTTTAGCATCCTATCTACTCCCACCGGCATAACCCTCACAAGGAGGTAGGGGCATGCACCATGCAAGTATCAACGAGGAAGTAACGGTGGCAAACCATCTCAAGTGGACACCACATTATCATGACTTCGATGCAAGCAATAAAAGTGCCATATGACATGCACAAAAAGGGTTTCTTAGACATGGTCAAAGGGTTGCTTGCCTGTTTTAACAAAGTCTTTGAGGTCTTCAAATATCTCTGGTCCAACTTCGAGCATTTCGTCTACTTCGTCAACTATCGTTGAAAGCAACCATAATAAGCAACTCAACAAGGAAGAAAATAAAAGTGCTCTAAAAATTATGAAGTTTAATTTTCTAGGACATCCCTGGTTATATGAAAAATAACTAGAGTGGTTTCATTGGGATTGGATTAGTGGATATTTCTGATCATTTCAATATGTTGGAATCAAGGGGTTTATGGGTTTGCAAGAAGTGTACAGAAATATATATTTGAAAAATGAGCAAAGGCACCCATTTAACAAATCATGATTTTAGAAGCATCTAGGAGTTGGTTTCACTGGATTTTGAGTTCAAATGAATTTGCTATGAATTTGCAAAGTTGAAAAATATGAAGAAATGACTCAATATATTATGTGGTACAGAGACTATTAGGAAAAATGTTCATAAACTAAGTTATGAACTTAGAAGCATCTAGGAATTTGAATCATGGCATTTGGATCAAATTTGAGCTCTCTGTGATTTTCTAAAGTTCGTCACAGAAATGGAAAATGGGGTTTTATTGGATTTGTGTGAAGAGAGGTGTTCTGAAAAAATGTGCATGCTGCACCAACAGGCAGAGCATGATTTATGGAGTCACCAGAAATTGAATCATTCAATTTGGAGTTAATATGAATATTTGGGAGATTTTACAAATTTCTGGAAAAAGAAAAAGAAAGAAACGGACAAGGGCTTTACCCTTAAGAGGCGCACAGGGCAAGTTTTAGCAGCAGGACGCCACGCGCGCAGGGGCCACGTCGGAGGCGGCTTCATGAAAATATGCCTTCGTGCGGGAGAGGCGGTGACGGAAGAAGTCGTCTCCACTTAAACGGGCGGGCCCGCCCACTGGGTCGCTGACGCGTGGGCCCCAGCGGCAGGTCGCCTTCAACCTCCCGCGCGGCGTGACGAGAAACAGAGGAGGCGAGACCGAGCGGCGCCGGCGCTCTCCCCGACGGCACCGGCCACCTCCATCGACGCCCAGCACACCGGCATGCTCAGGAGAGCGTGCCGCATCCGTCGAGGTGCGCCAAGATCGCTGGGGTGGTCGGACGCGAGCAGCGCATCGCCCGCGGTGGACGACGGCGATGGTGAGGGTGGGACACTACGCTGCAGCCGCGGAGAGGAAGAAATGGAGCTCGGGAGATGTCCTTGGGGAGGTTGGTGATGCTCTGGTGGAATCTAAAGGGGAGGGGAGAGGCCACAGAGCGGGAATTTAGGAGAGGCCGACGACATGGCTCCGGCCATGGAGGTGGGCGGAGGGCACGAGAGGGAGAGGTAGGTTGGTCTAGGGGATGCACGGGAGGGGGGAGAGCAAACGGAGAACAGAGAGGGCTCGGGGTGGCCTTATATGGCGAGGCCACGGAGCACCATGGACGGCGACCACGGCCGCGGCCTAGGCAATGCTAGGGGCTGAATTGGCACACTGGGCCATGTCCGGGGTGCTCGTGGACGTGGTCTACGACCAGGGAGAGAATAGAGGGAGCGGGGAAGGTTCAGAGGCATCGCGCGTGTGAGGTTGACCATTGGAGAGCTTGGGCGGCTGGTGCACGTGCGGGAGGAGGCAGGAGGAGGGAGAAGGAGGAGGGGTACCAGGCCGTGGCGTGTTGAGGACGCCAAGGAGCATCGTCGGGCGCGCTGGGGAGGCCCGAGGTGGCCCGAGGTGCTTGGCAGGGGCGGCTACAGTGCGGGAGCGCACTGTAGCGCGCTCCAGAGCGCCCAAATGGACGGCATGGTCATTTTCTATGCAATGTGGGCGCGTCCAAAGGTGTCTGGTAGCTCTAGGGGGAAGTAAAGAAGTGGGCTGTGGCCTTGGATGCCCTGGGGAGCCAGTAGGAGAGGAGAGAGGCAGAAGAAGAGGGAGAGAGGGGCTGTCCAGGTAGGTAAATGGTGGTATTTTACCCCTCAATCATTGAGAAATGGCCAGAGGAGAGTTACTGGAGGTAGGAGAGGACTAGGAGGAGCCGTGGTAAAAAGTTGAGCTCAAGGAGAATAGTGTAAGTGGTCAAAATGGTGATTTTTGAAAAGTGACACAAGGTACTTGATGCAAATTTGGGCAAGCAAATTAACTCCACTTGACATGAGAATTAACAGGATCAAGTGTCACACATAGTTAAGGTTGACCACCAAGTTTGAGTCCATTTGAAGAAAGTTGCCAATGTAACTTTGGCAAACCCTAGAAATCAGCAAAAAATGACTTGCTTAGATCTAGCTAAGCTAAACTCTTCTCCTTGGTGCACCACTTGGTGTAGTGTCATAATTTGAGGAGTTGAACATGCCCACAAAAATTCAGATCAAAAGGAGACACTTGGCAATGTAGAGTTGTTCAAACTTGAAAAAGGGCAGAAATGCTTTTGAGAGGTTTTCATGGGGTTATACTATTCTCCGTGAAATGAGACTTTGCAAGATCATCAAACATGTCATATGTGACATGCTAGAATTTTCTTGGAATTTTTGGAGAATATTTCCTTTGTAAATATTTCAAAATCTTGAAATATCCAGAAAGGGTTTTTGAGGGATTTGACCAATATTTTGAACATGACCATGTGTTTAAACTCTTATATATGGACAATATATGTCCACTGAGTTTCCCTAGGTTTTTCCCAAATATTTTTAAAGCATTAAAATAATCTTAACCTATTAAATACCATTTTTGGCCTTAAGAAAAAGCCTTTAAATAAATAGGAAAATAACTTTTAAAATTATATTTATGTGGTTTCTGGGTATCCTATATCTAATAGGAGTCAAATATATTTTTGGAAAGATTTTTACTGCCCTCAATTAAGTACTTGCAGTGCAAACCTCAATTCAGGGGTTTTTGGAAAACTAATTTTTAAAAATACTATTTGGCCAAATTATTTTTGTAAGAAATTATTTTTATGTCCTATACACATGGCATGATCATTTGTTCAAGAGTTTTGAGCAAGGAGATGAAGTATAGGAGTTGGAGGATTTATTTGATTTTTAGAGCACTTGCAAACAGCAGTCAAACATTCAATCAAAGCAAAGACAAAACACCCAAAAGTTTTTGTCAAACCACATTTTATCATGATTTATTAGCTTAAGTGTTGTGGCCTGAAAATCAGGGTGTGACACCTGATGATGGAGCGGGTCAAGACAGTGCACGAGAATAGCCAAGCTGCCTATGATGCCAGTGCAGCCCTCCAAGCAAATGTCCAGGTAAGTAGGTTTCCGACTAAACTCCTATCTCGACACTTGTTCTGTTAGGATATGCTACCAGAAAACTTTTCCTTGTGTATCCATTTGTTGGTCTGTTCTTCGCATTTGTACACCCACTGGGTGTTTCAATTTATGCTGAGTAGTTCTTCCAGTTGAGTCGACTATGTCAATTGTAATTTTGGACTAGTGGGGGCACGCAGAGTGCACCCACTGGGTGTAGTCCCCGAGGCCGCCGTTGAATGTGTGATTCGTCGGGGGACTTGATGAAAATATCTTGTTGTTCAGTTCTTCCACTCGGTCTGGGCAGACCATGTCGAGTGGAACCTGAACCAGTGGGGGCATGCTGAGTGCACCCACTGGGTGTAGTCCCCGAGACCGCGGTCGACTGTAGGCAGTTGGTTGGGGTCTGAGAATAACTATCGCTGAGGGAGTCCTGGATTAGGGGGTATCCGGACAGCCAGACTATAACCTTTGGCCGGACTGTTGGACTATGAAGATACAAAATTGAAGACTTCGTCCCGTGTCCGGATAGGACTATCCTTGGTGTGGAAGGCAAGCTTGGCAATACGGATATGTAGATCTCCTTCCTTATAACCGACTCTGTATAACCCTAGCCCCCTCCGGTGTCTATATAAACCGGAGGGTTTAGTCCGTAGGACACAATCACAACAATCATACCATAGGCTAGCTTCTAGGGTTTAGCCTCTCTGATCTCGTGGTAGATCTACTCTTGTAATACCCATATCATCAAGAATAAATCAAGTAGGACGTAGGGTTTTACCTCCATCAAGAGGGCCCAAACCTGGGTAAAACATCGTGTCCCCTGCCTCCTGTTACCATCCGCCTTAGACGCACAGTTCGGGACCCCCTACCCGAGATCCGCCGGTTTTGACACCGACATTGGTGCTTTCATTGAGAGTTCCACTGTGCCGTCGCCAGAAGGAAGGATGTTTCGTCTCGTCTTTAAAGACGGTACTACTGTTGGAGGAGCTTTGGCTGTCGGCCAAACTCTCTAGCTAGGCGGTTTCATCATGACCGCATGTTTGGCCGCCGCGCCGATGATGACTTCTCGGGTCATCAAAAACAACCTCCATGTCAAATCGGCACTCGCCGAACAGATGGATCCCATGGAGCTCGCTTCCTTAAACGAGCTCTTGGATCGCATTGCCACCTTGGGAGTCGCTACGGACTATGATCGGATTGGGCTTAAACCCAATCAAAGGGAGATTAACTCTCCACCGGTCACCCATCATATTGCAGTGGTGGAGGAACAAAGCGGCGACCTTTCCTCTATCTTGAGGACCAACTATGTCCGGATTCCCGAGATCTCCGAGCCGGATGCCCGTTCGCGGGAGGACAACATCCAATCCCTGAACTTAGAGTCAGGCAGCAGGCCAGGATTATCGGTAACACCCCGGAACCGGAACTTCCAAAATTGGAAACTCCTCGGCCCCTGGATCCCAGATCGGGTAAGGTTTCGGATTCAATTCCACCCACCCACCCAAACATAAGCGATCTTTCCCACATCAGGCAAGAGCCCCAGGAAATTGTACATCACTATTGGGCCAGATTCCTCCTTGCGATGAACAAGGTTAAGGACCGTCACGAGGAAGACGCAATCCTATTTTTCTGCAATAATTGCACAGACAAGGGAATCCTTAACGCCATAAATCGCCGTGAGATGACACGCTTCGCTGACTTGGCGTCCATAGTATGAAAGTACTGTGCGATGGAACGTGCCTGGAAAACCGAAACAAACTTTTGGGATAATCCGGCCCTGAATACAAACCCTGTCCAAAATAAAAGGGTGCATTATCACAATACACCCGGGTCAACTACCAAAAAGCAAAAACCCTCTACAGGGCATGGAACCGTATTGGAGGGATGGCTCAACGGACCCTGCAAAATTCCTAGGCCCAACGGAATCATCACTCTCGCTAGCGATCTGGACACAGCACTCCGCGCCGAAAACAAGACAGCTGCATTGGCCCTCGAGGCATTATCCGAAGCCCTCGCGGCCGAGGAACTGACTGTGCTGCGCTCCATGGTGGATAGGGACGACATGATACTTGATAAGAGATCCAAGTCTACCTCCTTTAAACCAGCGGATGAAACAGTCAAAATCCAAGTCCATCCAACAGACCCTACAAAAACAGCCACTATCGGGGCACGGTTAAGCCCCGCCATGGACGCCGCACTATGAGATTTCCTATGCGAGAATTGGGACATATTCTCCTGGCATCCTTCAGATATGCCAGGAATCCCACATAGGCTGGCCGAGCACAGCCTCAATATCCTAAAAGGATTCAAGCCGGTCAAGCAGGCTCTTTGGCGTTTCTCTGAACCTAAGAGATAAGCTATGGGAGAGGAACTAGCCAAGTAATTGGAGGCCGGATTCATTAGAGAAATAAAACACCCAGACTGGCTAGCAAACCTGGTGATGGTACCAAAGAAGGATAAATCCTAGCGCCTGTGCGTCGATTTCAAGGACCTCAACAAGGCCTGCCCAAAGGATCCCTTCCCCCTCCCCCGCATCGATCAAATTATCGATGCTACCGCAGGACATGACTCATTGTGTTTCCTCGACGCATACTCTGGCTACCACCAAATTAAGATGTCGGAGCCCGACCAAGCCGCAACGGCATTCATCACACCATACGGCCCCTTCTGCTTCAACACAATGCCCTTTGGGCTCAAAAACGCTGGTGCAACATATCAGCGCATGATTCAGACATGTCTGGCAAACCAGATCGGCAAAACAATGGGGGCATACGTAGATGATGTGGTCATCAAAACCAAGCATGTCGACTCTCTAGTAGACGACTTGACACTCACATTTGATAACCTCCGAACATGGGCATCAAGCTCGATTATGCTTCCGTCTATCACCCACAAACTAACGTCAAGTCGAGCGAGCAAATGGTCTTATCATGAGAGGCATCAAACCCTGACTAGTGCAGTCCCTAAAGGAATCTAACACGCACTGGGTAGAGGAGCTCGACTCCGTACTCTGGGGGTTGCAGACCACGCCGAATCGCACTACCGGATACACACCATTCTTTATGGTATACGGCGCAGAGGCGGTTCTGCCCTGTGACATAATTCATGACTCACCTCGAGTGCGCATGTACGAAGAAAGAGAAGCCGAGCTCGATCGGCAGGACAGTCTGGACGCCCTGGAGGAGGAGCGTGATGTGGCAAAAGCCCGTTCCGCATTCTATCAACGGCCGGCTCAAAGATACCAAAGCAGAGAAGTACGGGCCAAAACTTATAACGTTGGCGAGTTAGTTCTACGCCTGCCGGAGAAGAAAAAGGACAAACTCAAGCCCAAATGGGAGGGTCCCTTCATTATTGACCAAGTTCTGGCTGGTGGAGCGTACCATCTGCGGGATGCATCGAATAATCGACTCGAGCCGAACCCATGGAACGCAGCCAGACTCCGAAGATTCTACGCCTAGCGCCGGACTTTGTGCTCGTCTCCTTCCTCTGTCCACTTTTTACTATCTGTCTTTTATTTCTCTCCTTCTCCCCTTCTTTTCTCTCACAGCCTTTAAGGGCCAATTTGTGCCTTATTTGCGCACAATGGACGCGCTATCTGCGCTCATTATACCTGGGGGCTTCTCTCACAGAAGCTTATTTATCTATACGGGCTTCATGCCCAGCACATGTGTCATTCTTCCGCATGTACCTTTTATTCACCATTATATGCATTGATATGACTTAAGTTTTGGCCAAGCTGGGTTGCCTGGCTCTTGTATTTATGCCCTACGTTCCCATTAATTCGGCTAGGGCATAAGGGGAGCACCTCTGCGATTGTTACTGCCGGGTCAGCCGGATGTGTACCTCAGACTGGGTGAAGCCGAAAGCTAGCATTCTTAAGGGAATATTCGGTCGGTGAACAAAAGACGATTCTTTACTTATTTATATATGTGCCCCCAGATGCTCTTTTCTGCGTCTCTTTTCGCAGTCCGGACATGCACTTTAGGGCATGCGAACCCAGGGAAAGGAACCCCTAACGGAACTATTCTCCCTGGAAGATGTTTCTTACTAACCATGTAATATAACATAACTAGTTGGGCACTTGTCTGTTCAAGCACTAATGACCCCTACGCCTGGTTTCCATGCATGCCCCGGTTCTTACATAACCGAGAGGGTATTCGGATACACTCCGGACCATCGGGTCCCGAGGTTGAAGCGGAAAGGTCCGCCATGACAAATGATCTACAATCCGGCTAGAAGGCATTATACATGTCACTTTAATTACATAGTCAATTTGACTAGTTAAATTCCTCTTCTATACCGTCCAACAAGTTGTCTAGTCTATAGTCCTGTTGGGAATACTTTGCGGCCAATTCTACTTGCCCGTACACTAAGCTCACGGGGATCTCTTTCCCATCGGGCCCCACAGGTCCGACCTCGGCCATGTGGTTTGGGTCAGCCTTGGTATACCGCGTCTTCACCATGGCCCAGGCTTCCCTGGCACCTTGGCGGCAGGCCGATATCTTCCATAATCGGAAGCGCTGCTGCGCTCCCTTAAGCTTCTCCGCAAGCTCTTCAAGACCTTCAGGCAGGGAGACGGATGGCCATAAGGCCTGGGCAACACCTCGCATCACCTGCCGAACTCGTTCGTGCAGTTGCGACAGCTCTGGTAAAAGATCACCCGCAGACCTGGGCATCTCATCCGCGGGACGGCCCGTCAGCATACCTACAGACATAACTCTATTAGCAGGCTTCTTCGCCAAACTCTTTTTAACAAGTTTGTTCAAGCACTTACTGAAAATGCCGCGTCGAAGCCGCTGATTCTCCTTCATGGGGTCTGACAGTTGGGCACAAACGTCCTTCAGTTCCACGCCCAGCTGGGTGTTGGCATCCTGGAGATTATTTTTCTCCTGCCTAACCCTCGTAAGCATGCTCTCGCCGGCCTTTAGCCGGCGTAAGAGATGTTGCTCATCCGGATTTCCTCCGGCGTCATCTGCAATATTTGCTGTCAGATGTGCACATATGTCGCACTCTATACGGTATCTATCATTTTAAATATGTTTTACCAGAGGGGGTCTTCTTGGACTTCTGTTCAGTGGCCAGTGCAGCCTGAAGTTGGGCCTTACACTCTTCAAGCTCATGGGACAATTGGGTATTCTTTTCTATAAGAACCTGCATAACAAATGATCCTTAAATCAGTTATTCTAACTGTTTCAAGTCTCAGGGGCTACTACTATATATAATCATCAAATTCTCTCACCCGTATATCCTTTACATATTGATCTGTGGCTCTGGCTGGACCATTCTGAGCAGCACGGAGGTACGCGTCTCCTGAGTTGAAGGCGTCAAATGCCTCTTGGGAGAAACAAGCGTCACGGAGAACGGCTTGGCGATGCCTGTGGTTCATGGCGCTCTCCACCTTGGAATTTGTGGAGGACATTCTGTCCGCATCCTCTGTTGGAGGAGCATCCAGCGTGCGCCTCATATTCGCTCCCGCTTCTGGGTCCGGCCTTGGAGCCTGACTGGTGGAGGCATGATTGGCGACCTCTCCGGATATAGTCCGGCGAGTGTTCTTCTTCCTAAAAAGCACGAACATTAATATTCCTTTAAAAATAATACCATGGAGTGAGGTGGCGTGCCATACCACTGCGTCGGTGTCTTAGTCCGGACTGCATTTCTTTTCAGCCTGCCCGGCCTCGCAGCCCCTTGCTGGCTAGTCGCCGCGGGTTCGGCATGACGTCCCGAGGTCCTCCCCTATAAAACACCGTTGGTATACGGTAAGAAAAGTGCACAAGGATGAATCCTTTTCAAAATGTTGGGACTTTGGTCTCAGTTACCTGCGAAGCTGGGAGCAGCCCAGGGTAATCGGCCGTAATGGCCACCAAGGCCTCGTCGCTGCTTAATTGGTAAAACACCCTATCAATTAGTTCCACAGATATGTCCGGATCCTCTTGGGAGGCCGGGTCGAGGGATCGCTCCGGATCCTTTGGTTGTGGAGGCGGGTTGTTGATCTCCCTTACAGCCTTACGTAGCTCCTGCGTTGAAATCGCAAGGTAAAATACTTAACTATGGGAATATGGGAATGGATGGACATGAAAGGTGTTGACTTACCCAGCTTGGAGGATTATACATAGAAAATCTGCCATGTGGGTTGACGCGGAGGAATTCCTCCTCTTCTGCCTTGTACAAATCGGACAAGATTTTTGCTAGACCAGCGGTCGAGTCCGGCCCCTTGCGGCCGCAGCAGGTGGCGTCATCCTCCCCGTTGAAATCCCACATGGGGTGGCCTCTATATTGAAGCGGCTGCACCCCCCGCATAATGCACATTGCCATGACTTCAATCATGGTCAGTCCGGATTGAGCCAACAACTTTATCCGGCTCATCAGGTAAAGGATGTCTCCGTCATCTTCTTCCTGGGGGCTCCGTGGGCGCCAGCTCAGGTGTTTCTTTAAAGGAGCATTATCGAACTCAGGAAGGCCGATCCGAATAGGATCCGGAAGGGGGACGTCTTCTATATAAAACCACTCTGAAGGCCAGTCTTCGGATGCCTTCTTCGGGGTTCCGGATAGATATCCGGTCCCGGCGATGCGCCATACTTCGGCTCCGCCCACTTAATATATTGACCCCCTCTGAGAACGGGGCACAAGGCAGAACAACTTCTTCCACAGTGCGAAATGAGCCTCGCAACCCAAAAACAGCTCGCAAAGGGCTACGTAGCCCGCGATATGTAGTATGGATGCAGGGGTAAGGCTGTGCAACTGGAGGCCGTAGAACTCCAGGAGCCCTCGGAGAAACGGATGAATTGGAAATCCGAGTCCTCTTATCAAATAGGGGACGAAGCATACCCGCTCTCCCTTAGAGGGATTGGGAAAGCTCTCCGCTTGCTCTCCGCCATTGTAGGTGGCGAGCCCGGCTCGAACAGGGACCATATACGCTGGGGGGAGAAATCCCTGGGTCTAAAGCTTCACCAGTTGGCTGTGCGGGACGGAATACCTCTCCCAATTTCCAGGCTTGGGCTGGGGGAACGAGAGGAGGAGCTACGTTGATCGGCCATGATGGAATGGATTTCTTTCGGGTGCGCTCCGATGAATGCTTGCTAAGGGAGGATGGTGTAAAAACACCCTGGCTCTTCACATTCGCTTGACACGTGGAAGGTGGCCATTATTGGGCATAGAAGCCAAGGAGCGCAGCATTTACAAGAAGCCGGACACTATTTAACAGGTATTCGGGATTTGGAGAAGAACCCGCCTTGCAATGCCGAAGACAATCTGCCGCCGGACTCATCGTCATGGAAGCCTGGTTCGGGGGCTACTGAGGGAGTCCTGGATTAGGGGTATCTAGACAGCCGGACTATAACCTTTGGCCGGACTATTGGACTATGAAGATACAAGATTGAAGACTTCGTCCCGTATCCGGATGGGACTCTCCTTGGCGTGGAAGGCAAGCTTGGCAATACGGATATGTAGATCTCCTTCCTTGTAACCGACTCTGTGTGACCCTAGCCCCCTCCTGTGTCTATATAAACCAGAGGTTTTAGTCCATAGGACACAATCACAACAATCATACCATAGGCTAGCTTCTAGGGTTTAGCCTCTCTGATCTCGTGGTAGATCTACTCTTGTAATACACATATCATCAAGAATAAATCAAGCAGGACGTAGGGTTTTACCTCCATCAAGAGGGCCCGAACCTGGGTAAAACATCGTGTCCCCTGCCTCCTGTTACCATCCGCCTTAGACGCACAGTTAGGGACCCCCTACCCGAGATGACACCGATAATCGCCATTTTCCTTTTTTCTTTCTTTCCACTCAGTCTGGACGGACCATGTCGAGTGGAACCTGGAACAGTGGGGGCACGCTAAGTGCACCCACTGGGTGTAGTCCCCGAGACTACTGTTGAATGTTTGATTCTGCAGTAGTCTTAGAGTTCTTTTCACTCGGAAGAGAATAATCTTCAATTCTGTCTGCTGATGCATCTTTTACTAACTTCAGAAATCTTGTGAGCTCATCTCCAAGTTTGCTGAATTCGAAGAGAAGCAGAGACTGCTCAACCTTGACCTGGATTTGGCCAAGCAAAACTTGCAGAAGGCCAAAGACGAAGCAGCTGGTATGGAAGGTAACAACTTGCCGACTGTGTAATTGGATTGTTCCTCTAGTCACCTCCTCGTTCTTCTCTCTGAACCGAGTGCTTGTTTGTTGTACATATATATTTTTAGATAAAATGATACAGGCTCTAGCACAGAAGGATCTTGATCTTGCCGCAGCACGGAAGGAGGCTCGGGAGAAAATAGCACTCGCCGATAAGAAGCTAGCTTCAGTCGGGGCGCTCGAGGAAGACAATGCCAAGTTGAAGACGTCTCTTGCCGAGGTCAATCGAGAAGTGACCCGTCTGAAGAAAGACAAGGTAGCTTTGAATGACAAGACTGAAGGCATTTCTCATAAGAGAAACAACCTGGAGGCCTATCTGGGAGCACTCGCCAAGAAGTTATTCCTTATGCTTGAAGGTATCTTCCCTTGTCCGGCTGTTTTGCTGTTGTCAAGTCACCATAATCGGTCGACTCATTAGCTCTTTGTGGTTGCAGAATTCTGTCAAAACTTTGAGGAAGAAACTGGGCGAATCAAAACGAGCTTGGACCCCATTGTCGGTGTCAAAACTGGTAGATCTCGGGTAGGGGGTCCCGAATTGTGCGTCTAAGGATCGATGGTAACAGGAGACAGGGGGCATGATGTTTACCCAGGTTCGGGCCCTCTTGATGGAGGTAATACCCTACTTCCTGCTTGATTGACTTTGATGAGTATAGGGGTTACAAGAGTTGATCTACCTTGAGATCGTATGTTGTGGTCTAAACCCTACAGGTATGATGAGTAATGTCATAATGATCTAGCGACTAGCCTGGCCTCGGCTTACATAATGTACCAGAGGCCTAGGATAACAAGAGTCCTAGTCGAATACGCCGGTGGAGAGGAGTCCTTGTCTTGATCACCAAGTCTTGTGGAATCTTCCTCGTGTATACATCGGCTGTCCAAACTGGCCCATGAGCATACGGCCATGGGGTCCTCGGCCCAATCCAATTGATTGGGAGATGTCGTGGTGAGTACCCCCTAGTCCAGGACACCGTCAGTAGCCCCCTGAACCGGTCTTCAAGTTGGGGATGCTCCTCAATTCTTCCGAACTATTCTTCATCTTCGGTCATCGGTCTTGAGAACTGGTTCAACAAATCTTCCCATCTTCGATCTTGAGGATCTCCGAAGTAAATCCGAAGATTTTACATGTCGGGTATCCGAGGAGCCCCTTTAAGTTCTCGGCCTTTATCAATGCCTTGTTATTTTTATGCCACACCTCGGGTTTGAAGTTGTTCCCGGGCGGCAGCGTCCTCTTGCGTCCAAGCTCCCACGCCGGACTACATTCGAGGTATCTTTTGCAACCGAGCACCAACGCCAGACCGCTTCCGAGCTCCAACTCCGGTATCCGAGCTCCAACGCCGGACTATGTCCAAGATCCAACGCCGAACTGTATCCAAGACCCAACGCCGGACTATATCCGAGGTGTCATAAATCACCCGGGTTCAAAAAAGTTGAAGGGGTTTAGCTGAGCTTAATGCCGGAAATGCCCTCTATGGAGCCAGTCACTAGCGCCCGAGCTTTATGTCGGACTGCTTCCGAGGTGGTGCACCACCGCGACCGCGGGCTGATTTTTTGTCAATATTTTTGATTGGTGCAATTTATTCTCTGCCGAGATATATAGCCAGTATCCCTCAAGGTGTGGATCGGTCTAAAACCCGAGATGCCCCTAAAGGATGACATAAGACCACTGATCCTAGTAGCCCCTGAGACTCAGGTTGATTCACAAAATTGGCCTGAGGATCAACTCCTAGCTCGGCGGAATACTTCGGGACACAAAAGGCGATGTGCAAATTCCTCGAGACTCAGGTTGGGTGCAGCCAACCAGCCTGAGGATCATAATCTCCTCGAAAGCTATATTGCACTTTAAATTTTCTGCATTGGATTGTCAATGCAGTAGCCCCCGAGACACTGGTCGGGTGGCAACACCAGATCAGGGGATCGATACGCCCCTTTCAATATTAGTGAATGATAAGCCCGAAGCCCAGTAGCCCCCGAGCCTTAATGTGGGCACGAGTGGCCGAATTAAGTATCAATATCCAGAGTAAAACCATGAATTATGTGTAATTATTCTTCGTATCCGAGTACTTTACATCATTAATGCTCGGATCTGCATTGTAGAAAACTTTGTTGACCGACCATCGGCTTCAACCTCCTCGGACAGAAGCCGGGGAGTGTTTGTCCTACTTTATAAAGCTGTTATAAGGGCAAAGATTTATGGAAAACAAGGAAATCCTGCCATACAGTTTTATAAACAAAGGTACGCGGAGAGATATGTTATATTACTTAATGTAAGAAACAAATAGTCCCGCTGTCGGTTCCTTTCTTTGGGTCGTCATGCTTATCATGATCATGAAACCTCACCTCCAATCAATGTGGGAGGAAAATATTGAGGATTTAGTTCGGGGAAAGTTCCCGAACTCTGTAGTATTAATGAACCAAAATTTTTACTTCCGTCATTGCCGAACAATGTGATCCTTTAAGATCGCTAGCTTTCGGCTTCACCCAGTCTGAGGTACTAACTCGGATGACCCGGTAGTAACAATCACAGAGGTGCTCCCTTTACCGCCTAGCCGAACAATCGGGAACGTAGGGGTAAGCACAGGAGCCAGGCAACCCAGCTTGGCAAAAATCTTAGGTCAAATTGATGCATATTTATGGCTTTATAACGATGATTACAGAAGGTAGCCCTTGTATAGTAAATACAAATGACGATGATATGTTTATTTTGACTCCGTTGCGACCGTTTATCAGTTGAAAGTGGCCCATCGTCGGCTTCTACCCCTTTGTAGATACTACGCAGGGTGTCTTCGCAATAACAAGACAACCCTTAGCCGATGTCTCGGTGCCCGAAGGCGGTTGTGTTAGCGGAAACGAGGCAATCAGATATGCGGGCTTTATAACTTTCACTTAGTCATAGGAGCTTTAAACCGGGGAAGCTAGCTATGAGCCCCCGGTTAGTGTTCGGCGACATCCGAGGTCAAGCCGTAAACGCTTCAGCCAATGTTATGAACGGCCCGTCATTTAACACAGTCATCAGATCACTGACCAGTTTACGCTTATTATGACAGTCAGTTTTTGGCTTTCTCCATTGAGGTGCTTAACCATGTGAGCTGGAAGCACAATTGCATTGGTTCTCCCTTTGCACACCTAGCCGAACAAAGCGGAACGTAGGAGGCAGGCGCAGGAGCCGGGCAACCCAACTATTGGCCGAAGACACAATTTGAAACTGATGCATATTTAGCAATATTCGAGAATGTTTTTGCCGAATCTCTAAAGGTGTCCGGCGTTGCACTGCGAGACTTGTGCTGAAAACACACAAATAGTTTAAAAATATCATAAGCTTGGAAAACCAAAAAACGTCAGTAAAAACTTGACGTCCGAACAAGGTCAAGTGTTTGGTGCCAATCCGAAAATTGGAAAAAAGAAAAAGCCGTGCTTTAACATGACACACCCGATCTCAACACTTCAAGCGGGCCAGCCTACGGCTTCGGGCTCCTTATCCCAAAGGCGGAGTACTTCTTCGAGGCCAGATTAGCGAACTAAACTCGAGCGGCTTTTTAGAGAGAAGACAGGCTATCCGGCTATTGACCATACACTCGAGTCAAAAAAGGAGTGGTAGAAAAAGACTTTGCAACGACCAAGAAGAAAAGACATTTACTATAAAACAGCTCATATAAATTTTAAGAGCCCCTAAGTGACTTGGGTAAAAGAATTTTATGTATAATGATTGTATGTACCGATGTACTTATATCATATCTGTGTTCACCCGAACTTTAAACGCGCCTTAACTGACCGTCGGCTTCTCCCTCTTCGGTCAAGGACCGAAAAGTGTCATGTACTCCACCTGTCGAAAGCATTGACGGTGTTTCCGATAACCAGGCAAGCAGGCCATAAGGCTGTAACAGACAAAGTGCGCTCAGGGAACTTATGCTATATTACCGATGAAGTGTAAGAAGCATCTTCAAAGAAAATAGTACCTCCACCGATACCTTTCTTCGGTTGCTCATTATTACTATGAGACTTATGCAATGGATTTTTTGTACTCATGAGTTCCGTTGTGTGCTGACCATTATTGAAAACAATAAGAGCGCTAGCTTTTGGCTTCACTCAGTCTGAGGTACTAACTCAGATGACCCGGTAGTAACAATCGCAGAGGTGCTCCCTTTACCGCCTAGCCGAACAATCGGGAACGTAGGCGTAAGTACAGGAGCCAGGCAACCCAGCTTGCGAAACACTTAAGTCAACATGGTGCATATTGTGGCGTAATACACGAACAAGGAACGAAGCCATACAAGTATAATCATATGCAAGAGGAAAGGCTTCATAAAGAAAGCCCCCAAGTAAATGGGGTATTTGAATTTGCTTGCAACAAACAAGGTTTTGACAAAGAAAGATTTTTGCAAATGACTTTTTGTCAAAAAAGCATAATGCTTGGTCTAACGGAACGAAATTTAAAACTAAAGGTTTTTAAGCATGGAAGCGACTTAGCTGGTTAATGTGCTCGGTCTCGATGCACGGCCCGAGCTTACGACGGGACAAGGTCCCAGCCCCCAAGCCGGTCCCGAGGTGGTGGAGCGAAGAGCTCGGCACTCCGAAGTGGCGACATAGCACGGCCAATACAGGCCGGCAGTGTGACGCCGAAGTCTCCGGCGTGGCTTAATGAAGTAATGACGAAGCCCTTGATCCAGCCGAGGTGACGTGGTATGTCGGTACGCCGAGGTGACAGCGCTGCCCGACCCGGATCCTTTACCTGTGCACAGAAAATAGTGCAAGCGGAGATAATAGGAATAATAAAAAAATGTTGCATAATTAATAGTTTACGCAAAGTGAGTAAAAAAAGAAATATGGCCCGTGTGCCGAACACTCGATGAAGTAGAGCTCTCTCAGCGATGTCGAAGTCCCCGAGGCAACCGAACATGTCGGTATGGCGATTCGACCAACAAGGCGACCACGCGAGCCGATTGGGACAACGACGTCGTCTTGCCAAAGTGACCGCGTGACGCAGTCGAAGTCGATCACCTACACACATAAAATAGTGCGGTCCAAAAAGGATAATTTCTTTTCGCAAAAATAATTTATTGAAAGAGATGTGGCCTGGTGCCGAAGCCATGTCGATGCAGGGCGTCGGAGGAAAATGAGAGGCAAATGGCAAATAATGTAATGCAGGAGATAAGGGTTTGTGATGGGTACTTGGTATGTTGACTTTTGCGTAGACCTCCCCGGCAACAGCGCCAGAAATCCTTCTGGCTACCTCTTGAGCACTGCGTTGGTTTTCCCTTGAAGAGGAAAGGGTGATGCTGCAAAGTAGCGTAAGTATTTCCCTCAGTTTTTGAGAACCAAGGTATCAATCCACTAGGAGGCTACGCGCGAGTCCCTCGCACCTACACAAAATAAATAAATCCTCACAACCAACGTGATAAGGGGTTGTCAATCCCTACACGGTCACTTACGAGAGTGAGATCTAATAGATATGATAAGATAATATTTTTGGTATATGATAAAGATGCAAAGTAAAATAAAAGGCAATGAAAATAACTAAGTGTTGGAAGATTAATATGGTGGAAATAGACCCGAGGGACATAGGTTTCACTAGTGGCTTCTCTCAAGAGCATAAGTATTTTACGGTGGGTGAACAAATTACTGTTGAGCAATTGACAGAATTGAGCATAGTGTAACACCCTCGATGCGACTATAGCTCCCACGTGTCGAGGCACGACTTAGAGACATAATCACATTGAAGGCATCTGTCGCAAGTTAGGCAATCTTCACAACATCCCATGTAACATAAAATAATAAAGGGGAGATAACATAGTTGGCTTACACTCGCCACGTCAATCAAGTACATACATAACATTACATCATCCAAGCACTCATGGCCCGACTACGGCGCCAAAATAAAAGATAACCCAACATGCGACACGGTCCCGATCACCCCCAACTGGGCACCACTACTGATCATCAGGAAAGGAAACATAGTAACGTTGAGAGTCCTCGTCGAACTCCCACTTGAGCTCGAGCGCATCTCCTGGAGCGGAGTCATCAGGCCCTGCATCTGGTGTAATAGTAATCTGTGAGCCACAGGGACTCAGCAATCTCGCACCCTCGCAATCAAGACTATTTAAGCTTATAGGTAAGGCAAGGTAAATATGTGGAGATGCAGCAAGCGACTAGCAAATATGGTGACTATCCTGTTCACAAAAGAGAGCGAGAAGAGGAGGCAAAGCGCGAGCGAGAAACTAGAGAGCAACCTGCGCAAACATTACTCCAACACCGTGTCCACTTCCCGGACTCCGCCGAGAAGAGGCCATCACGACAACACACTCAGTTGATTCATATTAAATAAATTAAGGTTCAAGTTATCTACAACCGGACATTAACAAATTCCCATCTGCCCATAACCGCGGGCACGGTTTTTGAAAGTTCAAATCCCTGCAGGGGAGTCCCAACTTAGCCCATGACAAGCTCTCACGGTCAACGAAGGAATAGACCTCCTCCCAAGACGTTCCGATCAGACTCGGTATCTCGGTTCTTCAAGACACTTCGACAGGTTAAAACAAGACCAGCAACACCGCCCGAATGTGCCGACAAATCCCGATAGGAGCTGCACATATCTCGTTCTCAGGGCACACTCAGCTATGAGTAAAACCAACCCTCGAGTTTCCCCGAGGTGGCCCCGCAGGCTGCATGGTTCGGACCAACACTCAGAGGAGCACTGGCTCGGGGGGGTTTAAAATAAGATGACCCTCGGGCTCCAGAAACCCAAGGGGAAAAGAGGCTAGGTGGCAAATGGTAAAACCAAGGTTGGGCATTGCTCGAAAAGCTTTAATCAAGGCGAACTATCAAGGGGTTCCCATTATAACCCAACCGCGTAAGGAACGCAAAATCCGGGAACATAACAGCGATATGACGGAAACTAGGGCGGCAAGAGTGGAACAAAACACTAGGCGAGAGGCCAAGCCTTCCACCCTTTACCAAGTATATAGATGCATTAATATAACATGGCAAAATAATGATATCCCAACAAGTAAATAAATGTTCCAACAAGGAACGGTCTCCAATCTTCTCCTGCAACTAGCAACGCTATAAGAGGGGCTGAGCAAAGCGGTAACATAGCCAATCAACGGTTTGCTAGGACAAGGTGGGTTAGAGGTTTGACATGGCAATTTGGGAGGCTTGAAAGCAAGTGGTAGGCATCGTAGCATTGGCATAGCAAAAGAGCGAGCAATCTAGCATAGCAAAGATAGTAGTGATTTCGAGGGTATGATCATCTTGCCTGCACAGTTGTCAGAATTGACTGGATCCTCGAAAGCAAACTCAACGGGCTCCTCGTTAGTGAACTCGTCTCCTGGATCTACCCAAACAAGACAAACAAGCAACAAGGACACAATCAACCATGTGCAAGGATCAAACAATATGATGCAAGGATGGTATGCTATGCGGGATGCGATGCGGGATGCATATGCAAGATCTGACAAAGGATGCATGACCCTGGCCTCAAGTTGGGAATCCAAGTGTGCCACTGGAAAGATGAGATGAAATCGCTTGAAAACGATATAAAGAACGCCGGAATCGGAGTTGCGGTTTGGAAATGGCAAGCAATTCAAATATGACACCGGTCTGCGATTTACAGCAAGTAGCCATCTAAATGCAAAGAGATGAACAAGTTACAGCACCCAAACATGACAACAAAAAACATGGCAGGGATGCATTCATGATTCTTAACAAAATTCTAGCACTGAGCTGCAGCCAATTCATCCATTAACAGGTTCAAACAAGCATGGCAAAAATGCATATGGCAAACAGATTTCAGACTTAGTGAAATCAACACTTGTCTGGAATTTCAGATCAGGTAGCACTCTTCGGAGCAACAAAACTACATGCTACAGGACCTGAACATGGCAAAGTAAAGCATGGCATGGAGCTACACAAAGAGCTTAACAAAAGTCCCTTGGTGACCCTGAGCCAAAAGGGATCAGAAAATACAATTGCAAGCATGTGAACATGGCAAAAACATAATCAGATCACAGACTTAGTGAAAACTGGAGCATGCTGAAACGGATATCAAGTAGGCATGCTTACGAGCTCGATGCACTCACTACGGAACAAGTCATGACAATATAAGCATACATCCATCAAGAATACACAAAATTCAAGCTAGAGTTGTCAAGAACAATAGCATAGCATGCACGGATCAACTACAACATCATCGGCAAAATCGCTAACAAGTAGACAATCTGCCCAGATTCACGAAGTAGCAAAAGTAGAGCTCGATTGACTCAAGCTAGGGTGCTCCATAAATGCAAACAAGGACATGGATGGATAGAGCACTACAATATTAACAAAACATCCTTACTGATCATCCTCAAAAGAGGCATGGATCTCTAGGAAACAACATGAACATATGGCCATATGAGATAAACAGATCAAGGACTTAGTGGAAATGCTAAGTCCCTGAAATCAGAATTACCAAGTGCCTCTCTTGGCAAGCTTGTGCTAGTCACCACACACATCACAAAAATACATGGGTTGCACCTCTGGAAAGATGACAAAACCCTTAACAAAACATATGTAGAACTCATGGGCATATCATGCACACAATAATCATGGCAAAAATGACAAATAGCTAAATGGAGCAGCAGATCTGACAATTATCTCAAGTAGCACTCTTCTAACAGCATTTCGGGCATCAAGATGAACTCAAATGAAGAAGATGCAATGGAATGAAATGATGTAATCTCTGAGATGAACATTTTGATATGCTATATGCCAAAAACGGAGCTACGGATGCGGAGATACGACACGATGAACAGGAGCATATGGATCTGGGATTTGGGGACTTAGAAGAAAAAAACACCTCCCAGATCTAGGGTTCGCACGTGCCCCAAGGTTCGCCAGAAATGGGGGGTGGCCGCCGGAGTTGAGGAGCTTGCCGGCGCGAGGAGGCAAGGCGGTGGTCGGAGGAGGTCGCCGGACGGCGGCGGGGCGGCGAGCACCGGGCGGCGGGGCGGCGAGCACCGGGCGGCGGGGCGGCGATGACCGGCGACGGCGGCGCGGTGGCGCCGGGCGGAGGCGGGTGGAGGCGACGGCGCGCTCCGGCCGG
>NC_041388.1:180203985-180235473 GCF_002162155.2 Triticum dicoccoides | reverse complement strand
GGGGCGAGGGAGCGGGCCGCGGGGGCTGGCTCCGGGCTCCCGGGCCGCGGCGGGAGGCGGACAAAGGCGATGTGGGCGCGGGGCGCGGACCAACGGTGTGGCGACACGTGGCGGCGGGGTGGAGATTCAGACGTGTCCGTCGGCGGGGGGAGTTTGTCCGGCGGGCGACGATGATGATTTGGATCTAGGTTTTCGGGAGGAAGGGGAAGGAGAAATTCGGGGGTGTCTTTAAATAGGCATAGACGGAGCTAGGAGAGTCCAAATGAGGTGCGGTTTTCGGCCACGCGATCGTGATCGAATGATCTAGAAGATGGAGAAGGCTTAGGTGGGTTTTGGGCCAAATTGGAGGGGTGTTGGGCTGCAACACACACGAGGCCTTCTCGGTCCCTCGGTTAACCGTTGGAGTATCAAACGAAGTCCAAATGGTACGAAACTTGGCAGGCGGTCTACCGGTAGTAAACCAAGGCCGCTTGGCAAGTCTCGGTCCAATCCGGAAAAGTTTAATTCCCACACACGAAAGAAAGCTAGAAATGGCCACCAGAGGAGAACAAAGCGCCAGAATGCAAAACGGATAACGGGGAAAATGCTCGAATGCATGAGATGAACACGTATACAAATGCAATGCACATGATGACATGATATGAGATGCATGACAATGACAACAACACATGGAGACAAAAACCCGAACCCGAGAAAATAAATTAACTTAAAGCCGGAAACGGCAAGAGTTGGAGTACAAATTGGGAAAGTTACATCCGGGGTGTTACAACACTCCACCACTACGAAAGGATCTCGTCCCGAGATCTAGGACTGAAAGAACGCCGGGTACTCAGGACGGAGGTGATCCTCGCGTTCCCAGGTAGCTTCACGGTCGGAATGGTGTGACCACTTGACTTTGAGAAATTTGATTGACTTATTGCGAGTCTTGCGTTCAGTCTCTTCAAGAATAGCAACTGGGTGCTCACGATAAGAGAGATCTTCTTGGAGCTCAATGTCCTCGAAGTTGACGGTGCGGTCAGGAGTCTTGAAGCACTTTCGGAGCTGAGAGACATGGAACACGTCATGAACATTTGCAAAATTTGAAGGAAGCTCGAGTTGATAGGTGAGGTCGCCTCTCTTGCTGACAATCTTGAAAGGTCCCACGTATCTAGGGCAAGCTTCCCTTTGATACCGAAGCGACGAGTACCTTTCATAGGAGAGACGCGGAGGTAAATATGATCTCCAATCTCGAAAGCCAAATTGCGGTGCTTACTATCATACTAGCTTTTCTGGCGGGATTGGGCTGCTTTGAGGTTATCACGAATGACTTTGCACATTTCCTCTGCCTCTGTGATTAAGTCATTTCCGAGAAGCTGGCGTTCACCAGTTTCAGACCAGTTGAGAGGGGTACGGCACTTCCTGCCATACAGAATTTCAAATGGGGCCTTGCCCGAACTTGCTTGAAAACTATTGTTGTAGGAGAATTCAGCATAAGGAAGACAATCCTCCCACTTCATGCTGAAGGAGATCACACAAGCCCTGAGCATATCTTCAAGAATCTGGTTGACACGCTTGATTTGACCGCTAGTTTGAGGATGGAAAGCTGTGCTGAAGCGGATGTTGGTGCCCATGGCCTTCTGAAAAGAATCCCAAAACTTGGATGTAAAAATGCTGCCACGGTCTGAAGAGATCACCTGAGGAATATCATGCAGAGAGACAATTCGAGAGGTATAGAGTTCCGCCAATTGAGCTACAGTGATTGACTCTTTGATAGGCAGAAAGTGAGCCACTTTGGTGAGTTTGTCGATGACAATGAATATAGCATCATTGCCACGCTTGGACTTTGGAAACCCAGTCACGAAGTCCATCTCAATGTGGTCAAACTTCCATTCTGGAATGGCAAGAGGTTGGAGGAGACCAGCTGGCCTTTGGTGTTCTGCCTTCACTCTTCTGCAGACATCACATTCATTCACGAATTGAGCAATCTCGCGCTTCATTCGAGTCCACCAATAAGCATGTTTGAGGTCCTGATACATCTTCGTGCTCCCAGGGTGGATGGAGAGGAGAGAATTGTGAGCCTCGTTCATGATCACTTTACGGAGGTCACCTTTGGGTACAACAATACAATCCTCGAAGAAGAGAGTATCCTTGTCGTCAAGGCGGTAGCACTTGTACTTGGGTTGATTCTTGGCAATCCCAATCTTCACCTTTTTCACCATAGCATCAAGAAGCTGGGCTTGGCGAATCTGGTCTTCCAAGGTAGGAGAGACTTGAAGGTTGGCGAGGAAACCTTGAGGAACAACTTGCAGATTAAGTTTGCGGAAAGCTTCACAAAGCTCGGGTTGATAAGGCTTAAGAATCAGACTGTTGAAATAAGCCTTTCTACTCAATGCGTCAGCAATCACATTGGCCTTGCCTGGAGTATACTCGATACTCGGATTATACTCTTGAATCATTTCGACCATCGAGTCTGCCTGAGGTTGAGATTAGGCTGAGTGAAGATGTACTTGAGAATCTTGTGATCAGTGAAAATGTCCACCTTTCTTCCCAATAAGAGATGTCTCCAAGTCAAAAGAGCATGCACAACTACCGCCAACTCGAGATCATGAGTGGGGTAGTTCTTCTCATCGGGCTTTAATTAGCGAGATGTATAAGCAACAACTTTCTTCTCTTGCATCAATACTGCGCCAAGACCTTGGAGAGAGGCATCACAAAAGACCTCGTACGGCTTGGATTCATCAGGCGGAGTTAGAACTGGAGCAGTGATCAATTTCTCTTTCAAAGTGTTGAAAGCAATGTCACACTCCGGAGACCAAACATACTTGACGTGCTTCTGGAGAAGATTAGAGAGAGGCTTCGCGACCTTAGAAAAGTTTTCAATGAATCTTCAACAGTAGCTTGTGAGACCGAGGAAGCTACAGAGTTGCTTCACATTCTGAGGAGGTTCCCAATTCACAATTGCAGACACCTTCTCAAGATTCACGGCAATGCCCTTGGCAGAGATGATATGACCAAGATAAAGAACCTCATCGAGCCAAAATTCGCACTTGGAGAACTTGGCGTAGAACTGATGTACCCTCAGCTTATCGAGTACCAAACGCAAGTGCTTGGCATGATCTTCCTTGTTCTTCGAGAAAACCAGAATGTCGTCGAGATAGACCAAAACAAAGTCATTGGTGTAGGCGTTGAAGATGAAGTTCATCATGCGAGAGAATGTCGGAGGAGCGTTGACGAGACCAAAAGACATGACAGTGTATTCATATGAACCATAGCTTGTCCTGAAAGCCGTCTTGGGAATATCTTGCTCACGGATTCGAATCTGATGATAACCCATACGGAGATCAAGCTTGGAGAATACTTGGGCACCTTTGAGTTGTTCGAACAGCTCGTTGATGTTGGGAAGTGGGTATTTGTTCTTGATGGTCTTCTTGCTCAATGGGCGGTAATCAACACAAAGTCGGTCCGTTCCATCCTTCTTCTTCACAAAAAGAACACCACAACCCCACGGAGAAGAACTAGGCCGGATGAGACCCATTTTCTCTTGAATATCGAGTTGCTTCTTCAGCTCCTTCAACTCTTCAGGTCCGAGCTTGTAAGGACGCTTGCACATAGGTTCCGTGCCGGGCTCAAGATCAATAACGAATTCAACTGGCCGGTGCGGAGGCATTCCTGGAAGCTCTTCTAGAAAGACGTCTTGATATTCGCAAACGACTGGAATTTGCGAGATAGCATCCAGTTCACCCTTCTCATTGAGAGAAAACAGACGGATAGTATTATCCCGAGCAGCAAAAACAATTACATCCTCAGACGAATGAGTCAATTGAATCTGCCTGGCTGCACAATCGAGCTGAGCCTTGTGCTTAGAAAGCCAATCCATCCCGAGAATAAGATCAATATCCGAGTTACCAAGGATCATTGGAGAAGCCAGAAACTTGTAGTCGCCCAAGGTGATAGTAACATCTAGCACCTCCAGACTTGCACTCAAACGTTTGCCAGGAGAAACGATATCCATTTGTTTACCCAAATGAGATGAAACAAACTCATGCTTGGTAAAAAATGGCTTTGACATGAAACAAACCAGTGTCAAAAAGAACTTTTGCGGGAATATCATTAACAGGGAGGTTACCCATGATGACATCTGATGAATCCTCTGCCTGAGCTGCATTCACCATATTGACCATGGCGTACTTGGGGTTATGCTTGACCACAGATGTACTTGCCGATCTGACAGGAGGAGGAGGAGGAAGACACCTCTGGTTGAAACACTTGTTGGCATAGTGACCCTTCTGTTGGCACTTGTTGCACGTGACCTCTGAAAGCGGACGGTGATATGGAGCACTCGATCTTGGAGGTTGAGATGAAGTCTTGTTCTGAAAGCCAGGGTTGGGTGGGTGGGAAGGTCCACTGCTACCTTTGCTCTTCTGCTGATACGGCTGACGGAACGGAGGAGGAGGAAGCCAATACTTCTGCTGCTTGGCCACTTGAGTAGATGAAGAAGGAGTAACATCTCTGACTCGCTTCTTGGAAGCATCACACCTCAGTTGAGCGGCCTCTTGCTTCAATGCCATGTTGTAGAACTCATCGTATCTCAAGGGCTCAAAGAGAACAAGAGCTAGCTGAATTTCTTCTCTGAGGCCACCCTTGAACTGGTATATCATGCTCTTCTCATCAGGTACGTCCTGCTTGGCAAAGCGGGTGAGCTTCTGAAACAACTTGTTGTAGTCATAGACAGACAAAGAGCCTTGCTTCAGATTGCGGAATTCCTCATGCTTGCTTTCAACCACGCTCTGAGGAATATGATGAGCTCTGAAATCTTGACGGAAATCATCTCAAGTGATAACACGTCCACCTCTGGAGTCCTTGTACTGCTGGAACCACTCTGTGGCTTGGTCTTTGAGTTGGAAAGAAGCGAACTTAACAAAGTCCTCAGGCCTGACGTTACTGCACTCGAAATGCTTGCACAGATCCACAAGCCAATCGTCAGCATCGGTTGCCTCAACACAATTGCTAAAAGTCTTTGGCCCATTAGCAAGGAACTGGTTGAGTGTAGCAAAGTGATTCTGATTGTTGCCTTGGTTCCCTTGGTTGCCTTGATTGCGCTCTTGAAGAATTTGCATGATCAATTGTGTGTTTGCATTGGTTGCGGCCATCACAGCTTGCCATGCCTCCGGAGGAGGTGGAGGTGGTGGCGGATCAGGATTCGGAGTCGTGCGCGTTGGAGGAGACATCCTGAAGAGGTTGACATCCATTAGCACATTGATAGATAAATATTGAAGCTGAATCCAACGGAATGAAAATTGCAACATATAGTCTTCACATCCGAACAAAATGAACGAATGCATTCCTCTTGAAATTTTCACATATCCATAAATTGAGAAGCCACGTAGAATTAAGGTAGAGAAATAAATCAACAAGGTACGGATCAAGAACGTATAATCGGTAAGAAATCCCAATCTCAAACCAACTATCCGTGGAAGAAGAACTAGAGCTACTAGAATTCCCACCTATGAAACTCCCGAACCTTTCCGGTTATGCAATCAGGTGTTGGGGATACAGGGGAAGCATAATATCTCACCCAAAACTAACAAAACCTACATCCAGCTGTATCCATCCTTCAACACATAACCGAGAAAAACTTCGGAAACCATCTACCTCAACCTTCGAAAAGCATCCGTTATACAAGTTATGGCGATACTCCCGAACTCCCGCCCCAGTACTGGGTGGCGTCGAGGTTATCTCACCAACGAACTGCATAAAAGAGATTTTCGATGTCGGCGTACTAAACTCAGATATTCCAGAACCGCAACGATAAAACTATGACGACAACACCTCAGAGCTCAACTCCCCGGGACACTTCCACAAAACCCCCGACAGGAGGCACCAAGACAATGTTCTCATCATAAAACCATCGGAATGATTCCAAGAAACCCGCGTGATCCTAAAAAAAATTAGTGAAATTTGAGAAGAGAAGAGTCAAAACTCTACGTCAGGATGCCTTACCAGAGCGATGAGGAGACTGGGAAGTAAAACGAATTCCTAAACTCTCTGATATATAATTCCTTAATGACTCAAAACATTTTTCTAGACACAACTCGGCCGCTAAAAACGATCAAGCAATGGGGCTCCTAAGGTCGGGGAAGGCTCTGATTACCAACTTGTAACACCCTCGATGCGACTATAGCTCCAACGTGTCGAGGCACGACTTAGAGACATAATCGCATTGAAGGCATCTGTCGCAAGTTAGGCAATCTTCACAACATCCCATGTAATATAAAATAATAAAGGGGAGATAACATAGTTGGCTTACACTCGCCATGTCAATCAAGTACATACATAACATTACATCATCCAAGCACTCATGGCCCGACTACGGCGCCAAAATAAAAGATAACCCAACATGCGACACGGTCCCGATCACCCCCAACTGGGCACCACTACTGATCATCAGGAAAGGAAACATAGTAACGTTGAGAGTCCTCGTCGAACTCCCACTTGAGCTCGAGCGCATCTCCTGGAGCGGAATCATCAGGCCCTGCATCTGGTGTAATAGTAATCTGTGAGCCACAGGGACTCAGCAATCTCGCACCCTCGCAATCAAGACTATTTAAGCTTATAGGTAAGGCAAGGTAAATATGTGGAGCTGCAGCAAGCGACTAGCAAATATGGTGACTATCCTGTTCGCAAAAGAGAGCGAGAAGAGGAGGCAAAGCGCGAGCGAGAAACTAGAGAGCAACCTGCGCAAACATTACTCCAACACCGTGTCCACTTCCCGGACTCCGCCGAGAAGAGGCCATCACGGCAACACACTCAGTTGATTCATATTAAATAAATTAAGGTTCAAGTTGTCTACAACCGGACATTAACAAATTCACATCTGCCCATAACCGCGGGCATGGCTTTCGAAAGTTCAAATCCCTGCAGGGGAGTCCCAACTTAGCCCATGACAAGCTCTCACGGTCAACGAAGGAATAGACCTCCTCCCAAGACGTTCCGATCAGACTCGGTATCTCGGTTCTTCAAGACACTTCGACAGGTTAAAACAAGACCAGCAACACCGCCCGAATGTGCCGACAAATCCCGATAGGAGCTGCACATATCTCGTTCTCAGGGCACACTAAGATAGGTCAAGCTACGAGTAAAACCAACCCTCGAGTTTCCCCGAGGTGGCCCCGCAGGCTGCCTGGTTCGGACCAACACTCAGAGGAGCACTGGCCCGGGGGGGTTTAAAATAAGATGACCCTCGGGCTCCGGAAACCCAAGGGGAAAAGAGGCTAGGTGGCAAATGATAAAACCAAGGTTGGGCAATGCTGGAAAAGCTTTAATCAAGGCTAACTATCAAGGGGTTCCCATTATAACCCAACCGCGTAAGGAACGCAAAATCCGAGAACATAACACCGATATGACGGAAACGGGCGGCAAGAGTGGAACAAAACACTAGGCGAGAGGCCAAGCCTTCCACCCTTTACCAAGTATATAGATGCATTAAGATAACATGGCAAAATAATGATATCCCAACAAGTAAATAAATGTTCCAAGAAGGAACGGTCTCCAATCTTCTCCTGCAACTAGCAACGCTATAAGAGGGGCTGAGCAAAGCGGTAACATAGCCAATCAACAGTTTGCTAGGACAAGGTGGGTTAGAGGTTTGACATGGAAATTTTGGGAGGCTTGAAAGCAAGTGGTAGGCATCATAGCATTGGCATAGCAAAAGAGCGAGCAATCTAGCATAGCAAAGATAGTAGTGATTTCGAGGGTATGATCATCTTGCCTGCACAGTTGTCAGAGTTGACTGGATCCTCGAAAGCAAACTCAACGGGCTCCTCGTTAGCGAACTCGTCTCCCGGCTCTACCCAAACAAGACAAACAAGCAACAAGGACACAATCAACCACGTGCAAGGATCAAACAATATGATGCAAGGATGGTATGTTATGCGGGATGCGATACGGGATGCATATGCAAGATCTGACAAAGGATGCATGACCCTGGCCTCAACTTGGGAATCCAAGTGTGCCACTGGAAAGATGAGATGAAATCGCTTGAAAACGATATAAAGAACGCTAGAATCGGAGTTGTGGTTTGGAAATGGCAAGCAATTCAAATATGACACCGGTCTGCGATTTACAGCAAGTAGCCATCTAAATGCACAGAGATGAACAAGTTACAACACCCAAACATGACAACAAAAAACATGGAAGGGATGCATTCATGATGCTTAACAAAAGTCTAGCACTGAGCTACAGCCAATTCATCCATTAACAGGTTCAAACAAGCATGGCAAAAATGCATATGGCAAACAGATTTCAGACTTAGTGAAATCAACACTTGTCTGGAATTTCAGATCAGGTAGCACTCTTCGGAGCAACAAAACTACATGCTATAGGACCTTAACATGGCAAAGTAAAGCATGGCATGGAGCTACTCAAAGAGCTTAACAAAAGTCCCTTAGTGACCTTGAGCCAAAAGGGATCAGAAAATACAATTGCAAGCATGTGAACATGGCAAAACATAATCAGATCACAGACTTAGTGAAAACTGGAGCATGCTGAAACGGATATCAAGTAGGCATGCTTACGAGCTCGATGCACTCACTACGGAGCAAGTCATGACAATCTAAGCATACACCCATCAAGAATACACAAAATGCAAGCTAGACATAGCAAGAACAATAGCATAGCATGCACGGATCAACTACAACATCATCGGCAAAATCGCTAACAAGTAGACAATCTGCCCAGATTCATGAAGTAGAAAAAGTAGAGCTTGATTGACTCAAGCTAGGGTGCTCCACAAATGCAAACAAGGACATGGATGGATAGAGCACTACAAGATTAACAAAACATCCTTACTGATCATCCTCAAAAGAGGCACGAATCTCTAGGAAACAACATGAACATATGGCCATATGAGATAAACAGATCAAGGACTTAGTGGAAATGCTAAGTCCCTGAAATCAGAATTACCAAGTGCCTCTCTTGGCAAGCTTGTGCTAGTCACCACACACATCACAAAAATACATGGGTTGCACCTCTGGAAAGATGAAAAAACCCTTAACAAAACATATGTAGAACTCATGGGCATATCATGCACACAATAATCATGGCAAAAATGACAAATAGCTAAATGGAGCAGCAGATCTGACAATTATCTCAAGTAGCACTCTTCTAACAACATTTTGAGCATCAAGATGAACTCAAATGAAGAAGATGCAATGGAATGAAATGATGTACTCTCTGAGATGAACATTTTGATATGCTATATGCCAAAAACGGAGCTCCGGATGCGGAGATACGACATGATGAACAGGAGCATATGGATCTGGGATTTTTGGGACTTAGAAGAAAAAAAACACCTCCCAGATCTAGGGTTTGCACGTGCCCCGAGGTTCGCCGAAAATGGGGGGTGGCCGCCGGAGTTGAGGAGCTTGCCGGCGCAAGGAGGCGAGGCGGTGGTCGGAGGAGGTCGCCGGACGGCGGCAGGGCGGCGAGCACCGGGCGGCGGGGCGGCGATGACCGGCGACGGCGGCGCGGTGGCGCCGGGCGGAGGCGGGTGGAGGCGGCGGCGCGCTCCGGCCGGGCGGGGTCGGGCGGCGCCTCGGGCGCGAGGAGGCGGGGCGAGGGAGCGGGCCGCAGGGGCCGGCTCCCGGGCCGCGGCAGGAGGCGGACAGAGGCGATGTGGGCGCGGGGCATGGACCAACGGTGAGGCGACACGTGGCGGCGGGGTGGAGATTCGGACGTGTCCGTCGGCGGGGGAGTTTGTCCGGCGGGCGACGATGATGATTTGGATCTAGGTTTTCGGGAGGAAGGGGAAGGAGAAATTCGGGGTGTCTTTAGATAGGCATAGACGGAGCTAGGAGAGTCCAAATGAGGTGCGGTTTTCGGCCACGCGATCGTGATCGAACGATCTAGAATATGGAGAAGGCTTAGGTGGGTTTTGGGCCAAATTGGAGGGGTGTTGGGCTGCAACACACACGAGGCCTTCTCGGTCCCTCGGTTAACCGTTGGAGTATCAAACGAAGTCCAAATGGTACGAGACTTGACAGGCGGTCTACCGGTAGTAAACCAAGGCCGCTTGGCAAGTCTCGGTCCAATCCGGAAAAGTTTAATCCCCACACACAAAAGAAAGCTAGAAATGGACACCGGAGGAGAACGAAGCGCCGGAATGCAAAACGGATAATGGGGAAAATGCTCGAATGCATGAGATGAACACGTATACGAATGCAATGCACATGATGACATGATATGAGATGCATGAAAATGACAACAACACACGGAGACAAAAACCTGAACCCTAGAAAATAAATTAACTTAAAGCCGGAAACGGCAAGAGTTGGAGTACAAATTGGGAAAGTTACATCCGTGGTGTTACACATAGTTATGAGAATATATAGGTATGATAATGTATATAGGCATCACGTCCGAGACAAGTAGACCGACTCCTGCCTGCATCTACTACTATTACTCCACACATCGACCGCTATCCAGCATGCATCTAGAGTATTAAGTTCATAAGAATAGAGTAACGCCTTAAGCAAGATGACATGATGTAGAGGGATAAATTCATGCAATATGTTAAAAAAACCATCTTTTTTATCCTTGATGGCAACAATACAATACGTGTCTTGCTGCCCCTACTGTCACTGGGAAAGGACACCGCAAGATTGAACCCAAAGCTAAGCACTTCTCCCATTGCAAGAAAGATCAATCTAGTAGGCCAAACCAAACTGATAATTCGAAGAGACTTGCAAAGATAACCAATCGTACATAAAAGAATTCAGAGAAGATGGAAATATTGTTCATAGATAAACTTGATCATAAACCCACAATTCATCGGTCTCAACAAACACACCGCAAAAGAAGATTACATCAAATAGATCTCCACAAGAGAGGGGGAGAACTTTGTATTGAGATCCAAAAAGAGATAAGAAGCCATCTAGCTAATAACTATGGACTCGAAGGTCTGAGGAAACTACTCACACTTCATCGAGGCTATGGTGTTGATGTAGAAGCCCTCCGTGATCGATGCCCCCTCCGGCGGAGTTCCGGAACAGGCCCCAAGATGGGATCTCATGGGTACGGAAAGTTACGGCGGTGGAATTAGGGTTTTGGCTCCGTATCTGATCGTTTGGGGGTGCGTAGGTATATATAGGAGGAAGAAGTACGTCGGTGGAGCAACAGGGGGGCCACGAGGGTGGAGGGCGCGCCTGAGGGGTAGGTGCGCCCCTACCTCGTGGCCTCCCTATTGGTTGGTTGACGTAGGGTCCAAGTCTCCTGGATCATGTTCGCTCCGCAAATCACGTCCCCGAAGGTTTCATTCCGTTTGGACTCCATTTGATATTCCTTTTCTTCCAAACCCTAAAATAGGCAAAAAAAAAAGGCAATTCTGGGCTGGGCCTCTGGTTAATAGGTTAGTCCCAAAAATAATATAAAAGTGAATAATAAAGCCCAATAATGTCCAAAACAGAAGATAATATAGCATGGAGCAATCAAAAATTATAGATACGTTGGAGACGTATCACGAACCAACACGCAACCGTTGTTAATGCGGCCACCATTTGATAGACCTGTGTACAGATGATGAAACAAACCAGAGTAATAATTCCTTGGGAAAAATAAACCCAAGCAAGAAAAAATAATAGCACCTAGTTTATCTGTTGTAGCAATCTGAAGAAAGGTTACTCCCAAAATTGGGACTCGATCCGCACACCCATTACCTGATGGGCGATAAAGCGACGGCATGACGATGCTGGCAAAGGTGGGCTCGCCGAGGCAAAGCCCCCAGTCCAGCTAACATGACGAAGTTCGTCGGCTGGTGACGCCGAAGTCACCGGAGTATGTTGATGAAGAAATAACAAAGTCCCCGGTCTAGCCAAGATGACAGAGCGGGTCAGTAAGGAGACGTTGCAGCTGCCATGTCAGCCGAGGTGTTGAAGCAGTTCGACGTGATGGACATTGGCTTGAAAAAGTAACAGTACGGCCATGCCGACACTGGTCATAACTTGTGACGCGGTCAATGTCGGATTGATGAAGTGACCGAGCGGCGATGTCGGTGTGCCTGACCCGTGCAGTCCGTGGGGCGATGGTGTTGGTGATGATTTATCCTTCGCAATGCCGAACTCTTGTTCGGCTTGCCAAGCTGATGATCTGATAAGGTTAGGCTCGGCTCGATGAAGCGATGATCTGTCTAGCGCAGGTCGGTAGACGTGGAGCAATGTTATCGGACTAGTGTGACACCAGTGCGATGGTGAAGAGTGCCTCGAAGAAGGCTGAAACTTTTATGGGCACATGTTAAAAACAACGCACAATACCATAGAATAAAATTCCTTTAAAAAGGTTGTCCAATATCACGTTCATAAAGAAACATGAATTATGGTCGGATCCGTATTCACATAGAAAATAGGTCCAAAAAGTGATGCACTAATCGGAAGGTTCCTGGAGTTTGGACGGTCGAATCGAGCTGAAATTTTGAGGGGTGGTAGATATAGGAAGTCCGCAGCCGATCAACGGTTGGATCTTCCAAAGGACGTCTGACATAGGTGCTGGAGACCACGCCCTAAACTCGTCCAGATTCCCTTCCAGATTTTGACAGGGTTTCGGTATATCGTAGATTGCCCGAGATTCCTCCATCGGAACTCGATGAAATTTTGCATGGTTGTTGTAGACTCAATTCCGCACAATTCCATCAAAGGAATCATCAAGTGATGCTCGAGGACGTGGTTGCAGCGGATACAAGTTTGCTGTTTGAAAAAATAGCACGGTCGCCCGAGGGCAATGTTGACGTTGAGCCCCCGGGCTGCATGGATGATTCCTCCATGATCTTGATAGAGATCGGAGTTAATGTTGATGAAGGCCCCCGTCCGAACATGATGATCGGAGATGGAGCGCGATCCTCGATCGAGCCAAAGTGACCAGTTGAGCCGGCGACAAAGATGCCGGCATCGCAGTTGATCTGCGGGAGAGCCATTGATCCTTTGTCGATCACACAGCGGAACTCTCAATGAAAGCACCATTGTCGGTGTCAAAACTGGTAGATCTCGGGTAGGGGGTCCCGAATTGTGCGTCTAAGGATCGATGGTAACAGGAGATAGGGGGCATGATGTTTACCCAGGTTCGGGCCCTCTTGATGGAGGTAATACCCTACTTCCTGCTTGATTGACTTTGATGAGTACAGGGGTTACAAGAGTTGATCTACCTCAAGATTGTATGTTGTGGTCTAAACCCTACAGGGATGATGAGTAATGTCATAATGATCTAGCAACTAGCTTGGCCTCGGCTTATATAATGTACCAGAAGCCTAGGATAACAAGAGTCCTAGTCGAATACGCCGGTGGAGAGGAGTCCTTGTCTTGATCACCAAGTCTTGTGGAATCTTCCTCGTGTATACATCGGTTGTCTGAACTGGCCCTTGAGCATATGTCCATGGGGGTCCTCGGCCCAATCCAACTGATTGGGAGATGATGTGGTGAGTACCCCCTAGTCTAGGACACCGTCACCCATCAATTCTCCTATCAATGATGAAGCTGCTATGAACGTGCTCCGACTGGAATCCCGTCTTGCCAGCGTCACAGACTACCTCGCTCGCCTGAAGGTTGCAATGTCGCGGATTGACACAACGCTTTGGTCGAATGAGACGCTCCAAAATTACCTCGAGTCCTTGATGACTCGACTCAATGAGATCCCTGGTCGAGTGCAGGAATGGAAGAAGTCGTCTGCTCGATGTGGTGCTGACGTAGCTCTATCACTTGTTCGAGTCCATTGTAAGGAGGCTAGGGAAGAAAAGCTAGCAGCGATCAAGGTTGCCAACACCAGGAGACTCGACTTCCAGTCTTTCATGGAGAGCTGACGCTACTCGAATTGCAGATGGAATCGACCTGGATGAGTTCGTCGAGCCTGCCAGTCCCCCTCCTGCGGAGTAAGCAAACTTTTTATGATCTGATTAAATTTGCCTCGGTATGCCGAGTGATTTTGTAACCATTAAACTCCTTCGGGCCTGATGCCCGAGTACTTTAATTTGTGGTCCGGAACTTCGTAGGATTTATCTGAACTTGGTTGCTTTTGAATCTCTTGACTCTTGAGTGGAACTTGTTTTTTCAGTCTGAATTGTTACTGACTCCGCGATGCAGCTATGAGGATAAGGTTGCAGTCGACCTGCACCTCGTCGTCCTTGCGGATCAGGATGGAGCAGACATATTTGTGCTACAGCTTTGAGGATAAGGTCGCAGTCGACCTGCACCTCATCGTCCTTGCGGATCAGGATGGAGCGGACGTTGTATTTGTGTCGCAGCTATGAGCATGTTTTAAACTTAGGCGAGTACAGGACTGCAGCTAAGCCCTCGAGTGGGAGGATTGCTCTCCACACAGTAGGATTTTTTTAAACTTAGGCGAGTGCTAGAGTGCAGCTAAGCCTCTGAGTGGGAGGATTGATCTCCACTCGGTAGGGTTTTTAAAACTTAGGCGAGTACTGGACTGCAGCTAAGCCCCCGAGTGGGAGGATTGCTCTCCACTCGGTAGGATTTTTGAAACTTAGGCGAGTACTGGACTGCAGCTAAGCCCCCGAGTGGGAGGGTTGCTCTCCACTCGGTAGGATTTTTGAAACTTAGGCGAGTACTGGACTGCAGCTAAGCCCCCGAGTGGGAGGATTGCTCTCCACTCGGTGGGATTTTTTTTTTTTTGAAACTTAGGCGAATCGGGTTCGCGACTAAGCCACCCACTAGGGGATTGTACTTGTGCCACAACTTCTGAGGATAAGATCGCGGTCGACCTGCACCTCGTCGTCCTTGCGTATCGGGATGGAGCGGACATTGTATTTGTGTCACAGCTTCGAGGATAAGGTCACGGTCGACCTGCACCTCGTCGTCCTTGCGGATCAGGATGGAGCAGACATTGTATTTGTGTCGCAACTCCGAGGATAAGGTCACGGTCGACCTGCGCCTCGTCATCCTTGCGGATAAGGATGGAGCGGACATTGTATTTGTGTCGCAGCTCTGAGCGTGTTTTAAACTTAGGCGAGTATGGGACTGCAGCTAAGCCCCCGAGTGGGAGGAATGCTCTCCACTCGGTAGGATTTTTGAAACTTAGGCGAGTACTGGACTGCAGCTAAGCCCCCGAGTGGGAGGATTGCTCTCCACTTGGTAGGATTTTTTGAAACTTAGGCGAGTACAGGACTGCAGCTAAGCCCCCGAGTGGGAGGATTGCTCTCCACTCGGTATGATTTTTTAAACTTAGGTGAATCGGATTCGCAGCTAAGCCCCCGAGTGAAAAGATTGCTCCCCACTCGGTAGGATTTTGTTTTTTGAAACTTAGGCGAATCGGGTTCGCGGCTAAGCCACCCACTAGGGGATTTTGGACACAAGCATAAGTAATAACAATCATTTAGGAGACTGCAAAACCATGTCTTTGATAAACAAACTGAAAGGTACTTCTTATTACATCTCGACAGTCTGAATGCTTAAGTGTTAAAATGGTGGAGGAGTTCCACATTCTAGGCGCGCGGCTCGTCTTTCTTGTGTTCCACATTGTACAGGTGATATGCACCATTGTGGAGCACTTTGGTGATGATGAAGGGCCCTCCCAGGCGGGAGCAAGCTTGTGTGGACGTTGCTAATCCACTCGGAGAACCAGGTCTCCCTCCTGAAATGCTTGACCTCTTACGTTCCTAGAGTGGAATCGACAAAGGTCTTGCTGATAGATGGTCGACCTGATCAGGGCCATCTCTCTCTCTTCTTCTAAAAGATCAACAACGTCTTGACGGGCTTGTTCTACTTCTGCCTCTGAGAAGAGCTCCACTCACGGGGCATTATGGAGTAAATCAGTCGGCAGCATAGCCTCGGCTCCATAAACCAGGAAGAAGGGAGTCCGGCCAGTCGACCGATTTGGCATTGTTCTCAGACCCCACAGTACTGATGGTAACTCATCCACCCAGGCACCAGTCGCATGCTTGAGGTCTCGCATCAATCTGGGCTTCAACCCTTATAAGATCAAACCATTTGCTCTTTCTACTTGTCCATTTGACTGAGGGTGAGCGACTAAAGCGTAGTCGACCCGGGTGCCCTGGGAAGCGCGGAAAGCTCTGAACTCATCTGAATCAAAGTTCAAACCATTATCCGTGATGATGATGTGCGGGACTCCATATCTGAATGTTAACTCTCTGATGAAACTGATGGCAGTTCTCGAATCGAGATTCTTGATGGGTTTGGCTTCAATCCATTTAGTGAACTAGTCGACTGCAACAAGCAGGTGGGTGAAACCACTTCAGCCAGTCCTCAAGGGTCCAACCATATCCAACCCCCAAACAGCAAATGGCCAGACGAGCGGAATGGTCTTCAAGGCTGAAGAGGTCTTGTGAGACATGTTGGAGTAGAACTGGCAACTCTCACACTTGTCGACTATTTCCTTTGCCATTTAATTTGCTCGCGGACAGTAAAAACCTGCTCGGTATGCTTTGGCCACGATCGTTCGAGAGGACACGTGGTCACCACAGGTCCCCGAGTGGATATCATTAAGAATCATTCGACCCACCTCTGGGGTAATGCATCGCTGGGCAACTCCAGTCACACTTTCCATGTACAGTCGACCACTTATCACAGTGAAGGCTTTAGATCGACGGACGATCTCGTGCTTCATCTTCGTCTTCTCGCAGTTTTTTCCTGAGAATATATGCGATATAAGACACTGTCCAGTCAGGAATGACGACCAAAACTTCCATGATTAGGTCGACCACGACTGGGATTTCAACTTCAGTCGGATCAGTAGAACTCTTAGGTTGCGGGGGCTCTTATGTGAAGGGATCCTCTTGAACTGATGGTGTGTGAAGATGCTCCAAAAACACATTGCTGGGAATGGGCTCCTGCTTGGAACCTATTTTTGCCAGATCATTCGCTGCCTGGTTCTTCAGTCGGGGAATGTGGTGGAGCTCTAGCCCTTCAAACTTCTTTTCCAGCTTTCTTACTGCATTGCAATAACCAGTCATAGCTGGGCTTCTGACGTCCCACTCCTTCATCAGTTGATTGACCACCAAATCTGAGTCACCATAGACCATTAAGCGATGGACACCGAGTGAAATGGCCATTAGCATCCCATACAGAAGTGCTTCGTATTCAGCTTCATTGTTGGAGGAATCAAAGTGAATTTGAAGGACATAACTGAGTTTGTCACCTCGCAGAGATACCAGAACTACTCCAGCGCCAAAACCATTCAACATCTTGGATCCATCAAAGAACATATCCCAATGTTCCGAGTGAACTTGAGTCGGTTGCTGCTGTTTGATCCACTTGACAAGGAAATATGCTATTGCTTGGGACTTGATTGCTTTCTTTGCCTCAAACTTGATATCCAACAGAAGGAGTTCAATCGCCCATTTTTCCACTCGACCAGTTGCGTCTCTGTTGTTCAAAATTTCTGACAATGGAACATCACTAACGACTGTGATAGAGTGATATGAGAAATAGTGTGCAACCTTCTTCGAAGTCAAGTAAATTCCATAGACAAGCTTGTGATAATGCGGATATCTCTGCTTGGACGGAGTTAAGACTTCAGAGATATAGTACACTGGGCGTTGAACCACATAGGTTTTGAAGGAAATATGCCCTAGAGGCAATAATAAAGTTATTATTTATTTCCTTATATCATGATAAATGTTTATTATTCATGCTAGAATTGTATTAATCGGAGACATAATACATGTGTGCATACATAGACAAACAGAGTGTCACTAGTATGCGTCTACTTGACTAGCTCGTTGATCAAAGATGGTTATGTTTCCTAACCATAGACATGAGTTGTCATTTGATTAACGGGATCACATCATTAGGAGAATGATGTGATTGACTTGACCCATTCCGTTAGCTTAGCACACGATCGTTTAGTTTGTTGTTATTGCTTTATTCATGACTTATACATGTTCCTATGACTATGAGATTATGCAACTCCCGTTTACCGGAGGAACACTTTGTGTGCCACTAAACGTCACAACATAACTGGGTGATTATAAAGGTGCTCTACAGGTGTCTCCGAAGGTGCTTGTTGGGTTGTAGTATTTCGAGATTAGGATTTGTCACTCCAATTGTCGGAGAGGTATCTCTGGGCCCACTCAGTAATGCACATCACTATAAGCCTTGCAAGCATTGCAACTAATGAGTTAGTTGCGGGATGATGTATTACGGAACGAGTAAAGAGACTTGTCGGTAACGAGATTGAACTAGGTATTGAGATACCGACGATCGAATCTCGGTCAAGTAACATACCGATGACAAAGGGAACAATGTATGTTGTTATGCGGTTAGACCGATAAAGATCTTCGTAGAATATGTAGGAGCCAATATGAGCATCCAGGTTCCGCTATTGGTTATTGACCGGAGATGTCTCTCAGTCATGTCTACATAGTTCTCGAACCCGTAGGGTCCGCACGCTTAAAGTTCGATGACAGTTATATTATGAGTTTATGTGTTTTGATATACCGAAGGAGTTCGGAGTCCCGGATGAGATCGGGGACATGACGAGGAGTCTCGAAATGGTCGAGACATAAAGATCGATATATTGGACGACTATATTCGGACATCGGAAAGGTTTCGAGTGATTCGGGTATTTTCGGGAGTACCGGGGAGTTACGGGAATTCGTATTGGGCCTTAATGGGCCATACGGGAAAGGAGAGAAAGGCCTCAAAGGGTGGTCGCACCCCTCCCCATGGGCTGGTCTGAATTGGACTAGGGAGGGGGGCGCCCCCTTCCTTCCTTCTCCTTTTCCCTTCCCTTTCCTTCCCTCCTACTCCTAATACTTGGAAGGGCTCCTAGTTCTACTAGGAAAGGGGGAATCCTACTCCCGGTAGAAGTAGGACTCCCCTAGGGCGCGCCATAGAGAGGGCCGGCCCTCCCCCTCCTCCACTCCTTTATATACGGGGGCAGGGGGCACCCCAAAGAGACAACAATTGATCTCTTGATCTCTTAGTCGTGTATGGTGCCCCCCTCCACCATAATCTACCTCGATCATATCGTAGTGGTGCTTAAGCGAAGCCCTGCGTCGGTAGAACATCATCATCGTCACCACGCCGTCGTGCTGACGAAACTCTCCCTCAACACTCGGCTGGATCGGAGTTCGAGGGACGTCATCGAGTTGAACGTGTGTAGAACTCGGAGGTGTCGTGCGTTCGGTACTTGATCGGTCGGATCATGAAGACGTACGACTACATCAACCACGTTGTACTGACGCTTCCGCTTTCGGTCTACGAGGGTACGTGGACAACACTCTCCCCTCTCGTTGCTATGCATCACCATGATCTTGCATGTGCGTAGGAAATTTTTGAAATTACTACGTTGCCCAACAGGTTTTACCTTCTTCTTCCCGCTCGACCGTGAGTACTGTACTAACAACTTGTCCAGTGGCTGCAATATAAAGCAGTAAAGGCTCTTTACTGATTGGAGCAGCGAGCACCGGCTGGGTGGAAAGCAGGGTTTTGAGCTCTGCGAACGCTGCGTCAGCTTCAGGAGTCCACTCGAACTTGTTAGATTTCTTCATCACTCGGTAAAGTGGCAATGCCTTTTCACTGAGACGAGAGATGAATCGACACAAGGCGGCCAAACAACCAGTAAGCTTCTGAACATCGTGTATGCGCACAGGGCTTTTCATTCGAAGTATTGCGCCAACTTTCTCTGGGTTAGCATCGATCCCATGTTCGGAAACGAGGAAATCGAGTAACCTTCCACCTGGAACTCCGAATGTACACTTTTGACGGGTTAAGCTTGATATCATATCTTCTCAGGTTGCCAAAGGTTTTATCGAGGTCAGCTAGCAGGTCGGAACCTTTACGCGACTTAACCACGATGTCATCCATGTACGCTTCCACGATGTCATCCATGTATCATGCGCATGAATGTGGCGCCAACATTCTTGAGACCAAAGGGCATGGTAACATAGCAAAAGCACCCGAATGGGGTGATAAATGCTTTTTTTATTTCATCCAGTCCATACAGTCGGATCTGATGATACCCGGAGTACGCGTCCAGAAAGGACAATCGCTCACATCCCGCAGTCGAGTCGACTATTTGATCAATGTGAGGGAGAGGGAAGTGATCTTTCGGGCAGGCCCGATTAATATGCTTGAAGTCAATACACACACGAAGTGAATCATCCTTCTTGGGAACCATGACGACATTGGCAAGCCACTCGGAGTGGTAAATATCTCGGATGAACTCAGCTGCCAGAAGCCAAGCCACTTCATCGCCAATTGCCTTTCTTTTCTCCACGGTGGACCGTCGGAGGTGCTCTTTAACGGGTCTTGCTTTTGGGTCGACTCACAAATGGTGCTCAGCCAGTTCTTCGAGTACACCTGGCATGTCAGAAGGTTTCCATGCGAAGATGTCCCAGTTCTCACGGAGGAACTGGATAAGCGCTTCTTCCTAATTGTTGTCAAGTATTGTTGATATATGAGTCAGAGCAGCATTGGGATCAGTCGGGTGAATGTGAACTGACTTTGTTTCACTAGACGACTTAAATGCAGACTCTGAAGCGGGCTTCTTAGCTCTCAACAAATCACTCAGATCTTCTGTCTTCTTGTATTCTTCCATTTCTATTGCTGCCATCTATTCATCGGCAATCTTCGAGCCCTTTTGGAAGCACTCTTCTGCTCGCTGTCGATTACCAATGATTGTAATCACGCCCCTAGGTCCAGGTATTTTGAGTTTGAGATACACATAACATGGTCGAGCCATGAAACGAGCATACGCATTTCTGCCCAGGATAGCATGATGGGCACTGTGAAAATCCATGACTTCAAATGTCAACTTTTCCTTACGGTAATTCTTTGAATCACCGAAAGCCACGTCAAGAGTGATCTGGCCGAGTGAATTGGCTTTCTTTCCCGGTATAACTCTATGGAACCGCATGTTGCTCTCGCTGAGTTTGGACATAGGAATGCCCATCCCTCGGAGGGTCTCAACATACAAAATGTTCAATCCACTGCCACCATCCATCAAGACTTTGGTCAATCGGGTGCCCCCAACGACCGGGTCGACCACCAACGCTTGCCTCCCAGGGGTGGCAACGTGCAGCGGGTGATCTAACTAGTCGAATGTGATAGGAGCCTTTGACCATTTCAGATACGTCGGCGTTGCCGGAGCAACCATGTTTACTTCTTTGTTGATGAACTTCAGTCGACTTTTGCTTTCGATGTCAGCAAAAATCACCAAAGTGGAATTGACATTGGGAAATCCTTCATCATCCTCTTCTTTGTCCTCATCCTTATCAGATTCCTTCTCTTTCTCACTGGGTTGCTTTTCTCGGATCTAATGTATAAGGACTTGGCACTGTCGAGTGGTATGCTTGGGATAAATAAGATTACCCTCTTCGTCCTTCTTGATGTGAATGTGACATGGCAAATCCAACACGTCGTTCCCGGCCGAATCTTTCACCTTCTTGGGGGTCCAGGGCCCTTTAGGTTTTCCTTTAGATTTTCCTTGGGTCACGACTGTAACCTCTCCAGGACCCGCAGGTTTTGCGTTTCTGCTTTCGATTGGAATTACCTCCTCCAGTGTACTGGCCGACTGGTTTGCTCTTGCCGCTGCAGAGTCGGTCTTCTTCTTCGTCGTTTGCGTACCGAGTGGCTATCTCCATCATTCGGGTCAGAGACATGTCTCCTGTCCGACCGAATTTCAGGTTGAGCTCTGATACTGAACGCCCTCCTTGAAGGCACAAACTGCTTGATGCTGAGACACATTCTCCACAGTGTGATGCAAAGTGGACCACCTCTAGATGTAATCCCTCAAAGTTTCATTCGGTTTTTGCATGCAATGTTGCAATTTTGCCAATCCTGCTGGTCATTTGCATGTGCCCTCGAACGTTCTGACGAACACTCGGGCCAACTCTTCCCAGCTGAATATACTGCCCGGAGCCAACTGATTCAACCAAGCTCTAGCTGACCCTTCAAGCATTAGGGGAAGGTACTTCATGGCCCTCCACCGATCTGCACACTCGGTAGTCCTCAAGCCAGGTGTCAGGCTTTGATTCACCAGTGAACTTACTGACCCCAGTCGCCAACCTAAAGTTGGGAGGGATCTCTGCAGCCCTGATGGCTCTGCTAAAACACTCAGGACCAGAAACATGCACTCTACTTCCAGTCGGGCGATCTTTGTCTTGCCCTTCTCTATGTGCTTGATTCCTGTCCACCAAACCTTGCACCCAAATTGACCTTGCATCAAACCCTGGTTCTCTTGGGTCGACTGGCCTCCTTCGCTCTTTGCTGTACGGGCGCCTATCATCATAATGCACAGGCACATATGATTCGCCCCTCGGAGGGGGCGTAGACACTCGACGACGGTCATCACGGTCGAGCCGATGATCGTGCTGCTCGTGGTTCCGACCCAAGTACTGCCCTTGGCGATGCCCTCGTCCTTCACGCCACGGAGGCGATCTTGGGCTGTGAGCCGACTGAACGGTGTCAGCTACTACTGATCTGCTATGAATTCTGTTACGTGACTGAGACACTGTAGTGTTCTACTCTCCTGCTGCTCGGAGCAGCGCTCTGATCTGCATCAAACCTCTTCCAGCTTTCGACTGGGATGCCTGAATAGATTCTGCTATACGGGCTGCAGCGGTAAGATTCTGAATCGGAGTGCGGTATACCTGTGGTTCAGGTGGAAATAGCTGCCGCTGTCGTTGACTGGACTCGGGGATCTGCCGCCAAGCATGGTCGTCGAGTGCACGTTGAAGGTTCTCCAGTCGAGTGCGCTTAGCTAAATTGGCTAATCGCGCCGCCTCCAAGGCCCGAGCCTTAGAGGCCTCACCGACAATGGGCGTGTGGAGGGCCTCCGTATTACGGTGGTGAAGTTTCTCCCTCTGCTGGGAAGAGAGAGTTTCAGGGTGATACTCTTCATGAACGCGCGACGGATCGCTGCCGCCATCGCCACCGCCGTTTGCAACGCATGCCAGGCGGGCTGCGGGGCGTGTCAACCATTAGGACCTCCGCCGCAGGGTCGCTGCTGCCGCAATCGGACAGGGTCTCGACGGAGCCAGTCGAACAGGCCATAGAGAGATTCATCGGGCTCGATTGCCGCAACTTGAGGGGTGGCCGACTAACGTGCCACCGCATGCTTCACCCACCGCTGGACCCGCGACCGACCGGATCGCTTGTTACGGCGAACAGCGGGGAGCGTAGATACTGTGGAGGCGGCTGATACTGAGTCGATGGCTGCCGCAGAAGGACGCCGCGAATGCACGCGCGAAAGTGCGTTGCTCCGCGGACGGGGAGCGCCTCGACGTCGAGAGGAGCTTCCTGAAGCCAAGCGGATTCGTCGGCGATGAAGACGAGCGCGTCGAGACGGATCTCGCGGCCCTTAGCCAAACCTCCGCCAGAAACCATGATGAAAGGACTCTGAGAAATCACAACCTCACCGGAAAGTCGCTAAGACACCTGCCCCATGGTGGGCGCCAACTGCCGTGGTTCTAAGTCTGACAGTAGAATAGGGGGGTAGGAATGTAGAGGCAAGATCCTAGCTACGATAAGATTGTGCACGCAAGATGTACGAGTTCAGGCCCTTCGCGGAGAAAGTAACAGCCCTACGTCTCGGTGCCCGGAGGCTCGGTCGATTGGATTATGCGTGAAGTTACAGGGGGTGCGAACCCTTGTCCCAGTGGAGGGGGTGACTTATATAGAGTACGTTAGGACCCCAGCCAACCCATGTTACAAAGAGTTCAATGTACATAAAGATGAGGCGTTACTGATAACGCCAGCAATAAAGTCTCATAACTGATCATTAATACTACGGAGTGAACGTCTGACCGTTGCCATCCTGAATGACGTTATATCTTCTATACTCCGAGTGGTTTCTTGTATGGTCGAGTGATGACGTACTGGTCGAATGGAATTGGGATAGCCGAGTGGAGTTGTTAGTCGAGTGGGCATACACTCAGGTTATCTCAGTTGGTAGAACTTGTTGTCCTTTGATTGTCTTTGACTGTAGGGCAGTGTCCTTGGAAGGGGCGTTTAGATCAGGTCTATTGCCCTACCCTAGGTACATATCATCGTCAGCGGCCACCCTTGAGGCCTTTCTCTCCTTTCCCGTATGGCCCATTAAGGCCCAATACGAATTCCCGTAACTCTCCAGTACTCCAAAAAATACCCGAATCACTCGGAACCTTTTCGATGTCCGAATATAGCCTTCCAATATATCGATCTTTATGTCTCGACCATCTCGAGACTCCTCGTCATGTCCCCGATCTTATCCGGGACTCCAAACAAACTCCGGTCATCAAATCACATAACTCATAATACAAATCGTCACAGAACGTTAAGCGTGCGGACCCTACGGGTTCGAGAACTATGTAGACATGACCGAGACACATCTCCGGTCAATAACCAATAGCGGAACCTGGATGCTCATACTGGCTCCTACATATTCTACGAAGATTTTTATCGGTCAAACCGCATAACAATATACGCTATTCCCTTTGTCATCGGTATGTTACTTGCCCGAGATTCGATCGTCGGTATCTCAATACCTAGTTCAATCTCGTTACCGGCAAGTCTCTTTACTCATTTCCGTAATGCAACATCCCCTAACTAACTCATTAGTCACATTGCTTGCAAGGTTTATAGTGATGTGCATTACCGAGAGGGCCCAGAGATATCTCTCCGATACTCGGAGTGACAAATCCTAATCTTGATCTATGCCAACTCAACAAACACCATCAGAGACACCTGTAGAGCACATTTATAATCACCCAGTTACGTTGTGACATTTAGTAGCACACAAAGTGTTCCTCCGGTATTCGGAGTTGCATGATCTCATAGTCATAGAAACATGTATAAGTTACGGAGAAAGCAATAGCAACAAACTAAACGATCATCGTGCTAAGCTAACGAATGGGTCAAGTCAATCACATCATTCACTAATGATGTGATCCCGTTAATCAAATGACAACTCATGTCTATGGTTAGGAAACATAACCATCATTGATTCAACAAGCTAGTCAAGTAGAGGCATACTAATGACATTCTGTTTGTCTATGTATTCACACATGTATTAAGTTTCCGGTTAATACAATTCTAACATGAATAATAAACATTCATCATGATATATCAAATATAAATAACAACTTTATTATTGCCTCTAGGGCATATTTTCTTCATGGACACACTCTCCCCGCTCGTTGCTATGGTTCTCCTAAATAGATCTTGCGTGATCGTACGTTTTTTTTTGAAATACTACGTTCCCCAACAGGTAGGCCGAGAAGAGAAAGATGACGGAAAATGGTTGGCGGGAAAGAAGTTGGCTGGAAAGGAAGGGGTTGACGGGAAAGAAGATGGCGGGAAAGAAGATGTCGGAAAAGGGTTGCCAAAACATATTATGAAAACGTGTTGCGGAAAATTAGGCCAGGCTCGAGCGAGGGTGATGGGATAAAATTATGGTCCGAAATATAGTTCCATTAACTCATAAATTTGATACCATGCATCTATCTGCGCCGATTGAAACTAATTGTCCGCGGGTAAAATGACTTACGGGAGGCCAACTAGAGGGTAATAAGCTTACAAGAGGTCGACTAGAGGCAGTGCTTCAACCGACTGGTCAGTCGGCCTGGTGTAAGCCGACTGGACCCTAATCGGCTATGTGTAAGACGATTAGTTATAGTCGGCTTATCCCAGACCGACGCCGTATTATTTGTGTAATAATATATCAAAAGCGTGTATTATTTCTATAGATTAATAAAAAATATTATTTTAAAAAAATTAGCTATGACATGTATACCTGACCAATTAGAAAAGTCATGAAATTAGTTTTGTTCATCCGTATTTTTTTATCGTTGTCATGATTCCTTTTTGGACAAATGTCACAATTTGTATTGTGCTGATTTTTGCATGCAATTGCGGTGATTTATGCATTTCACACTATCCACGATGCGAATCCCACCATTCGCTTTACTCATCCATGTGTCGACGCGGCGCTTCCACAATTCCTTCACTTTTTTTGTTGTTGCATGGACCACAATTCCTTCGCTGCATGTAGCGTTGCGATAGTAGCACGGTAAGGCTAGTTATAGTGAAAAGTAACATACACTAATGTTATGCATATGACACTAGTCTATGTTATTATTTTTATAATGTGAAGTAATATATAAGTAGTGTCATAGGTGGTTGTATTTATTAGCTTGTAGATTCATCTTGTCTTGGAAAGTGTTAGGCCAACTCCATATCTTGCCCACCTCCGTCCGTTTAGGGTAAAAGGGACAAATGAGACGGCCCAGCGCCGCGGCCGCAAACGGACTTTTGTTCGCTTTGTGTCCGCTTTCGACCCATCCGCGGCCCAAGTTTGCGCCGTTTTGGGGGTGAAACGGACACCACGAGGACGCGCGGGTCGTCTGCGCGTGTCCTCCCCTGGCCCGCCCATCGGTGGCACAACGCAGGCCTTTTTCTATCCGTCTCCTTTCCTCCCTCCGGCCGCACCCCCTCCACTCTTCCCCTCGCCGCCGCCGCCGCTGCCATTGCAGCCGTGCAGTTCGGATGCGAGCTCGCCCAACCCCTTCTCCTCGGCGCCGCCGAGCTACCCAACCACGACCACCTGGTTTGCGCACCCGCCGGCCTGTTTTGGGGCGGATCCGGTCGGTCTTGAGCTCGGCCGGCTGTGGGAGGCCGGGCCGCGCCATGGACTGGCCGGACACCTCGCCGGAAGGCCTTGGCAGGGCCGCAAGGCCACATGCAGGCAGTGGCTCCTCCTCTAGCCGCTCGGATCTGCACCGTCGGTGGTCCGCCGGCAGATACACGAATGGCGGCCGGCGGGGCTTGGTGCTGCCCAAAAGCTCGCCGGCGCACCGTGGCCACTCATTAAGTGCGACCACTGCCCAAGGATGGTCGTGCACCGCGTGTCTACAACGCCGGAACATCCCGGATGGGTGTTCATCAAGTGCTTAAACGATGGGGTATGCGCTTTTTAGCTTCGGTTTGTGCTCTAGATTTGACTAGTTGTGCTAACTTCAAATTTTGTTGTGTAGAATGGATGCAAGTTTTGGTATTGGGAAGAAGACTACATCGATATATTGATAGAGCGAAATTTAGTACATGTTCATGCATTTTTAGCTAGTATAGAGGCTGTAAATGAGACAAGTGCACTTGTTGCTAGATTAGAGGCTAGACACGAGACTAGGTGTGAGGAGGAAGCAACATCTACATCTGGCTTGAAGAAGAAAGGAGGATGCCAGATCGAGCCTCCTCCTCCACAGATCAACAACGAGTGCACCGAGAAGGCCCTAACCCAACTCAAGGGAGCAGTTATGGAAGTTGGGTATCTTCTAAAATGTATTCTTGTGTTCTTGTTTTCTTTGGTCTTATTTTACTAGTCAAAATATGATGATGTATTTTTCATGTACCAAAATGAATGATGAAATAAAGTTAAGGACTTGCAAAGAAATAATACGCGGACATGATGCGGCCGGGATGCGTCCGCGCGCTGGACGGACGGCCATCGCATCCCAGGACACGAACCCAAATCCCTACCCAAACAGACATAATCCGGACAAAACGGACGTCCGTTTGGGGTCGCGCGGTGGAGTTGGCCTTATGTGATGGTAACATATTATGTTACTCTAAACATTTTTCTCCTCATTAACTACATGCCTAAAGAAGATTTTTGAGGTGTGTTATGTTACTAGGGCTAAGTTACTCTCACTATGACCAGCCTAAAGAAGATTTTTTTTTATAACCGGTAAAGAAGATCTCACCGTACGTGAAAGGGCGCGTAAGATTCTGTCGGTAATTTTGCGATAATCATTTCTATCGGGGAATTACGTGGATATAGGCAGGTGATGCGATACGTACGCTCGGGAAACGCTTCCTGGATCATCACTTCGACATAAAACGCTCCTTTCTGCTCTCTCTCCTACCCCGCCTGTTCACCTCAGATCCCGATCTTCCTATCGATTCCTGTCGTCGCCGCCCCCATGTCGAGGCCGCCGCCCCCTTGCACGCCGCAAAACCCTACCCCGGCTCCCAGACCGGGCGGTCCCTCTCCCTCCTCCATTCTTCCGGCTTCCTTCTCTAACCTCCAGATCTCCCGCGCCCCCCCGCCATTTGCTTCCGTCGGGCTTCCGCAAGGGGATGGCCCCGTGGCGTCGTCGATCCGGGGTCCGCAGGCACCCCCTCCTGGCACCCGCCCGTTCCCTGGTACTCCGTCGCCGCCGGGCTCGCTCTTCGCCCGCACAGCGCCGTCGGTCCAGCAGTCTCCTCCCTTTGGCGCTCCACTCGCGGCGCAGTCGTTACAGCCGCAGAGGCCTCCCTTCAATGGCCCGCCGCCCGTGCTGCCGGCGCAGGTGCAACGAGCGCCATTTGGAGATCCGCCCGCGGCATCCCAGCCTCTTCCGTTCGGTGGGCCACCTGCTGCGGTGTCGCAGCCTGCCCCTTTCGGTGTCTCTCCTGTAGCAACAGCCCAATCTGCTCCATTGGGTGCCCCCCCGTATTCAGCAGCTCAGCCACCACCGTTTAGCGGGCTGTCTGGGGCAGTGTCTCGACCTGCCTACTCTGGTGGGTCGATCCCCCCGTTTGGGGCTGCACGGGGACCCTCGCAGCAGGGTGCTTATGGTGGGCCTCCGCAGTTTGGCGGGGAGAGACCAGGATTGCAGACTCCGCTATTTGGGGCTCAGACCGCACCTGCATCTCAGCCACCACCGTTCATGGGGGTTCCTGGGGCTAATGCACCAGCATTTCGGCCTCCAGGGTGGCAAGGGCAGACACGACCAGTGAGTGTTCTTATTAAGTTTCAAAAAGTGTTTGAAATGGAAGAGATTTTAGCGAGTAAATAAATTTGGAACTAAGACTGGGCAGTTGTAGCACCCGAACTGTTTGTTGCACATGATTCAAAATAACTAATGTCCAAAATTATCAGAATTGAGCTTGACCTTGGTAGCAAGGATGCTTCCTTTCCCCCCTTATCTATGATATGTCTGCAGAACTATGGTCTAGAGGCTGATAAGAAACTCACTATTCCTGTCGTGTGTGTGATTTGGCATGCCTTGGTGAAGGATTATTATTTTTAGTGTTTCACATATACCTTCATAGATTGTTGGGTTCAATATTGAATCTTAATGATTTGTTCTATCAAGGTGACATGTTCTAAGGATGTTATAGTTTGTTTTCTCAAAAAGTGTCTTCTGGAAAGTAATGGTTTACTCCCTCCGTCCGTGAATAAGTGTACATCTAGATTTGGTCCCAAGTCAAAGTTTTAAAACTTTGACCAACTTTATCGGGAAAAGTAGCAGCATTTATGGCACTAAAGTAGTATCACTAGATTCGTTTTGAAATGTACTTTCGTAATATACCAATTTTATGTCATATGTTACTATTATTTTTTATAAAGTTGGTCAAAATTTTAAAACTTTGACTTGGAACAAAACGTAGAAGTACACATATTCGTGGACGAAGGGAGTATGGTTCAACTTTGTTTGAAAACAATTGAAACATACATGCGCATGAATGTTCTAGACTATTCCCCGTGAAGTATTGACTAAGATGGCATGTGTAAGTCAGGGTTTTCTCATGTTTGGATATTTTAGGAGGTAGCTGATTATTCACCTAGATGATTGATTATCACAATTTTCATGAAAAAAATGTATTTCTCTTCTATTGGAGTTTTTTGATGGAATACCTCAGACCTTACATAATTGAGTTATTATGATGCATGGAGCCTAATTTGTGCCCTTTAGGTGTTCTGTTTACATGATCGATCCTTACTGGTGTGATGGTAAGAGATATATTGTCTTTCTTTTATCTTTGTTTTGTGGATGCTATGCTTGAATTTTATATTGTCAGAGCCTGATATTTATGGCCTTAAGCTGATCTTATCTTCTTCAACTTCTAGGGAACCGTGAGAATGCCTGGCATGCCTGGTGCCATGCCGCCTAATGCACTAGGCCAGGGGATGCCATCCACACCCACCATGCCATACTCTCCCCATGCTGGAGCCCAGGTCTCTACCCCATCCAAAATTGACCCTAATCAGATTCCACGTCCTATTACCGAGACGTCAGTTGTCATTTTTGAGACTCGGCAAGCTGGCCAAGCAGCTGTTCCGCCGGTATGTGTATCTGTAATTAGAAATATATGCGTCTACTCTGACAACGCTGCTTCCAGACGTTTCTCACTAGACTATACTTGTTAATTTCATCTAACAGCATTGCTGCTGATCGTAGGCTGCATCAAGTGAATTTATTGTGAAGGACACCGGCAATTGCAGTCCCCGTTTGATGCGGTGCACCATGAATCAGGTTCGATTTGATCAATATTCTGTTTTCTTCTTTGGTCGTAAGTTTCCTTTCTAAACTGCTCCGTTTCCCTATCCTGTTAGATACCATGTACGGGTGATCTCTTGACAACATCAGGAATGCCATTGGCTATAATGGTGCAACCTTTTGCTCTTCCCCATCCTTCTGAGGAGGCTATCCAGGTGTTTCTCAGTTTTGGCGCTTAAAGTAACCCAAAGAGCAATTAATCTCCACTGGTGACAGTTATACTGATCTATGCTTGTTACACATTAGGAATATTTGCTAGGTTTGGAATTATGAGTGTCATTGTGTGAAATTATTTACTGTCATCAACTTTTAGATACTCACAACCATCTAATTGTGTAGTACCTAAAAGTTGACTTCAATGGAATCTTTTGGTTCTAAATAGCACACCATGCTGATGTGCCGATTCTTCAGTCATCATTTATTCTATATGTTGGCACATTCACCAAAAGGTGAGCAGGTAATTGCAATTAGCAGGATTTCGTGCGCTCTCCATGTGATTGTTTGTATACCCTGCCCAAGTGATTGACGCTAGGATTCTGCTACTGCACTTGTCTTCTGGGAACAGCATATCGCTTTGATACGACGAACACTGTGTGGAATGCTTTAAACTAGCTTAATGTTCTCTATTATAAATGTTTGCGCCTGCCCCCATTCCTCTCCCACCTGCAATCACCGCGCTGTAGGGTGGGCCCTTATGTCAACTGCTGCCCATTCATGCCCTCGCTATATTGACTTCCTGAGTTCCTCTCCCTTGATTCTTTTCATTCTCCACAAAATCTTGGTCTTGAATCTTATCGCAGTCGATGTCTTTGAGGGAAGATGGCTTCCTTCCAGTGGCCAATTTTAAGGGAGCTCACAGCACATTATTTCCTAGCCACCTAAACCGTTCCTGGGGTGGCATAAGGCAGGCATAAAGGTTCTCGCTTGATCAACCATCCAAGGGCAAATTGTCCACTTGATTCCTCAGTCTCAACTTGTTTTGTTCCCTCCATCATCTCTAAACAACACCTTTCTCTGCCTAGGCCTGCTCTCCCACTTCCCTGGCGAAGCTTTGGTGAGAATAGACGGTGTCACACCCCTACCTGCAAAAAATGGGCCGGACCTGCAGTTTGATAGGAAGCAACCCGCCCCCAGATGTCTTTTTTTGTGAGCAAAGCTGCATCATACATGTAAACCAGTCCGAGCCCATAGAAGCTGTTTCTCCAACATAAAGTGGGCACACCCAGTCTCTCACCGTCCAAATAAGACCC
>NC_041388.1:180186024-180203486 GCF_002162155.2 Triticum dicoccoides | reverse complement strand
AATTCTGGGCACACACCTAGTAAGAACGCTGTAGCGATAGCAGAAAGTACTGTATACAGATCTTTTCTGTAGCAATAGTTTTGCTCCCTTCCATTTCCTGATTGCCTGGACAGACAGCTTCAAAGCACCTAATGATAAATCTGTTTTGATTAGGAAATCTTGTTCATTTTGCTTTGAACTTGACCCAGCTTCTTATTGTAGCTCGTGGATTTTGGGGAGATGGGCCCTATCAGGTGTTCTCGCTGCAAAGCGTACATAAATCCATTCATGAGATTCGTTGATCAAGGGAAAATTTTCATCTGTAACTTATGTGGTAAGGGACTAAGGCTTGCTAGTTGAACGCGCAGTTCAGCTTCCCTATCATTTCAAGCTGCCACTAGAAATATTTTCGTCCTTTGGCAGTAGACCATGTTCATATGAAATTAAATTATCATTAAAAGTCTGATGCTATCTCATTCTCTTCCTTGAGAAGACGGCACTATTAAAGTTCACTTCTTCCGTGTCAGGGTTTTCCCTCTTTTTTGTCTCGTAGCTCTATACTATTTTCATAAAATGTTGTTAAATTATGCAACTAAAGCTACTTCCCATTAAACAATGCACACTGATTTTGCAGGATTTAGCAATGATACTCCAAGGGAGTACTTGTGCAACTTAGGGCCTGATGGTAGGCGACGTGATGCTGATGACAGGCCTGAGTTATGTAGAGGAACAGTTGAATTCATTGCCACCAAGGAATTTCTGGTATGCCCATGCCTTGTTGAGCCTTTTTGTAACTTCATCTTAGCAAGATTTGTCAACTGTAGCGTAGTACTAGCTAAATTGCACTCTCAGTATAGGGGGGATACGGATACATAAATACGTCACTTTTGAAAAGCGCTGACGGGGATACATTTGACTATTTTGATGATGATGATGATGATGATGATAATAATAATAATATGTTATCAATTAGTCATCGAGCCATTTAGCATGTATTTAGTCAGTGCAGTCCATTCTCTTCTATCTTCTTGTCCATTATTCCAACAAAAGCCAAGAACAAACAGCCAAACAGCAACAGCAAGTTAGCAAACATAAAAGTTCAATATTGTCCGAGAGATCTACAGGACCACAGGGAGCTACTCTACTGGAGAGGAAGAGGGGAGGGAGCACCACATCGTATTAGGGTTGAGTCTTACTGGGCTGGTCCGTATCAGGGGAGGTACAGTCATGTATCGGCCACACATCGGAGACGAATCCTTGTCAGATGCGGTATCCAATACGGATGCGCTGTATCCAGCACGTATCCGTGTTTTTAGAGGACTGGTAGTTATATCTTGTGGCCTTACCGTTTGTATTAACGATTTGGTTTTATTTGATTGATCAGCATGTAACCAGGATAACTTGTATTGTATTTTGCACCATATCTGCTCTTTTTTCTAAATATTTTAGTTTTGCCATTTGGTACCATGGTAACGATAATTACTTCATTCATTTCAGGTCCGGGAACCAATGCCAGCTGTCTATTTCTTCCTTGTTGATGTCTCCATGAATGCCATACAGACTGGTGCAACTGCTGCGGCTTGCAGTGCAATATCCCAGTCTCTTTCTGATCTTCCTGTAAGTTTACATGTTATTTTCTATACATTTAGCATATACACATAATATGAGCTCAATGCATTAACTTCTGCTTAGATTCCATAATGTCAAGTTGCTGCTGGTTTATCATTTAGCACAAGTCTTCTTCTGGCACCTATCATCCTCGCCAAACTGAATTTGTCATGGTTACAGTTTTGCCACACAATTTCCTTATTTTTTAGCTATAACCTATAAATCACATTAGATGACTAGCTGTGTTAATTAGTTACTGCTTTGGATGATTATATGGTAACTTATGTCAGTTGCAAACTCAAGAAATTCAGATAGTCATATAGATCTGACCAGAAACTGGCAGTAAACTTTCTGGTTATGGGGAATTGATGTTTTGCAACTTCAAGCGCCGGCTTCTGAGGATGTGCTGCCGATTATCTCACTGATTTGTTGGTCCTGGAACAATGCAGTAGCAAATCCTCAATGTCCCATCTGTTAGCCTGAACTCTCCTCTCACGGTGGGGACGAACGCGCACAGGAGATTTCTTGTTCTGGGCAACAGATGCTTATTTTACATCCATGGGGTACACATCCTTTTATAGGACTTGCTCAAACTGACCTAGCCCTCTTAAGAGTACTACTCTGAATATAGCCAACGTAAATTCTAACTTTGCTGTGGCTACTACTTGCTGGATCCCTTTCTTACTAAGGCAACTGGTGGTCAGATTTCTTTTGACTACTCTCACCGTCATACTAGACGTGTCCTGTACCTTCTTCCTTTCCCAAGTCTTAACATAATCACTGTTAGGATCCGACCCGTGGTTCAGTCTATTACAAGGTAATCAAGCTCACATACAAGGAATTGGTGAAGGAAGATGAAGATAGGAGGAAGCACAGGAGGTAGGAGAAGGGAAGGGGGAAGCCGCCATTGCCTTTGCCTGATCCAAGCCCGGATGGCTAGCTCGTTGCTGTCCCCTGTAGATATATAGCTGGTAGCTCTTGCTGGTTCTCGACGGCCCAGGCCCATGTGCTGGTCGCTCTTGGTGGGCTGGCTGCCTTGCCGTGGGTCAACGTGGCCGTGATAGTAATTGGGTCGCTGACATACCTTCCTCCTTAACGGCCGGCTTGCCCCCAAGCCGGTGCTCGTTCTTTGCTGGTTCTGCAAAATCCAATCCTCCTGGATCCCATTGAGCATAAGACGAAGTTGTCGGTTGAAGTGACTGTACCGCATGTTGTTCATTGTTGTGTGCAGTGCTCTGAAATTCCTTGGGGTTGAGCGTCCCAGACATGCAGCAAGGACATCTGCATCTGGGTAAGTGCCCCAAGAGAAGCACCACCAATGGCTTGACAAGATATTAACATGATCAGCACAAATCCACAATGGAGTGATTTCCCAAAGAACTCCAGCGAGGTGTAGAAACTCTGAATTAGTTCTTCGCATATTGCTGCTGAATCGTGTAGAAATTTGTGGTGGAACAAGAGGTGACCATGGAGGCTTGGGTTGCAACAAGACCAAATGCTCTCCTGGTTTTGGAATAAGTAGTTCCAACTCAATCAGAAGGAGCCCACTCCCTTCCACTGAGATGCCAAAGCATATACCATTTGTAAGTGATTTTGTTGCTTGCCCCTATATGATACTGGCTTCTCCACTTATGAAACATGTCACTTAGCTGCCCAACAAGATGCACCAACAGTTCAACGACCACCGTGCATTGGTTCCCATAGAAATATGCATCAGAACAGGGGACGGAACTAGCTTGCAGGAAATTAGGCTTCAACAGTCTCCATTCATATTGTCCGCTCCACTTATACTTGAGCAGATTGCCACCCGCTTGTATACTGGCACATATAGGAACTACCCAGTGATGTACTAAATCATGGGAATCTCTAGTGCGCCAAAATTTTGCAAAGTAATAACTACCCGCCAACTCAGTGACGTGCTCGTGAACCCAATGGTAGAGCAACTGTACTGCCTGACAAGTGCATAAAAATATGATCCTGGTAGCTTCAGCTGGGCATTTTTTTACTGAACCAAAACATCGGTTGGGCGTCATGAGCGCGAAATTCATAAGAGGACTGGACCCAACAGATGACTAGCCGCTGTTCTGCAATACCCAAGGTCAGATCATCAATAAATTGTTTTATTGGATGACTCGGGACAGGAATATAGCTTGGCATCATGGGGATCCAGCAAGCACCCGTCTCAGAAAGATTCCAATGCACCTGAGTTGTACAAACAAGAAGTGGTCGCTGATTGGAACAAAGTATCAACGCCCACTCCTGAGAAATTCCCTGGTCAAACTTGCAAATAGCAGCAACACAGACTTCATCTGATTTCAGATATGCTGGAACACAATTGGTTGATATAAGATGCTGACAATCACCTTTTTCCAAAGCTTCAGTACTGGTCATCTTGTGCAAAAAGTACAAATGAACTAGAATCATGTGTTGAATTCCCACCAGAGTACAAATGGTATGCAATTTGGTCCACACTTGAAGGAGCAACACTCCAGGCTGATTAGCTCGGCAAACTGAATTCTTGTTTTTGAAACATCAACTACTTGTTCAGGTCTGAATTCACTATCAAAACGACCACTCCCCTTTAATTTCTCTTGGTTCAGAAAGTGCCATTGTACTGACATGCTCATAATCTGTAGTTTATTGTGCCCAAACTGCAGCTTTGCACCCGGCAAACAACAGAAAGACTCGTCCATGGAATTCGACTGACGATAAGGAACTTGAGGATAACTCACATCGCTGAATGGTAATGGTACTAGCTCACCACTGAACCCTGAAACTTCATGAGGTTGGTGATGTGTACGTGAAGATGGCTCCTCGAGATAGCATGCAACTGAATCATATTTGAGCGACCGCCACTGTCTTGGTCTGAATAGGTGATCCATTTGACCGATCTTATAAGTAATTTTTAGCAAGCACCACCAGGTTTCTCTCGTGATTTTTGGATCAGTAGGACCATGAGCACAAAACTGAAATTCCACTGTCGGTAGCTCTGACCATAACTGTACTGCTTGGCAATTGCTTGAGAATGATGAACACAGTAGTTTCAGGTGCACCCCTTGGCGACATCTCAGGGATTCTGTCGGAGAAGTCAGAGCACTTATAGCAGCATGTTCCCTTATGTGATTCTCAGAATACTTCCAACGCCCCTGCTCAAGAACAAAACTGATGCTCAATAGGTTCCAGTGAACAAACAACATGGATAGTGGTAGTCACCAGTGAAGCAAAATTGTCAATAGCAGTACAATATTCATCTGGAAGCTTGCACTTGGGCAATTCTAACTACACTGATACTGCCGGGCAATTGCTTGAAAATGATGGCCATGGTAGTTTCAGCTGCATACTTTGCAAATATTTTCCAGGTCTTCTCAGAGAATCTAGAATACTAGAAAAATGATTCATCGCAGATGTAACTTGTGACAGCAGCCCAACGTGCTTCCGATTCAGTTCACGAGAGCAAGCTAAGGACGGCCATGGCATGGGCCGTTTCTCGTTTCCATCTGCATAATGTCTCCAAAACGATGGCGACGGGTGGAGCACATACTTCTGTAGGTTCGTGTGGCGACGGGTGCATTGCGCCGAACACCTTGTCAGCGTCGATGCAGTAAGGTCGCTGGAGACGTTGTGGACGACGGTGTGGTCCACCTCGCTCGTCACTGGGGTGGTGTTGACAGTGAGGGCTTCGAGCTCTTGCACACCGGCCTTGGGGTCAACATCGGTGGTGGTTGCCACAGGGGGAAGGACCTTGGTGGTGCTGGTGCAGATGGAAGGCGTTGCATGAACAGTCGTGATCGGCACGACCTCTTGGTGGATGAGATCGACCGCGGGCTCGAGGTGGACAGTTGTGGTGGCGGTGTGGACCTCGTCGACGCTGGCGATGGTGACTACCTGGGTCGGACATTCTGTCGAACAGGTGACTGGCATCATCTCGATGGAAGCAAGGGACGCGCCGGGGTTGAGCTCGAAGGTCTCGTGGGCCTTGGTGGTAGAGGAAGAGTTATCGGGGATGACCACCGGGACACTGGAGTCGTCGGTGAGGCCGCTATCTGCTGCCGTGGCCATGGGACACGCCGGCTGCGGGGTCGACATGCCCGTGAGGATCTTCAACATCAGCGTGTATTGCTTGTCCATGGCATCATAACGTGCCATGGTCCGCGCATGGTAATCGTCCAGGTAGGCCTTCAGGTCCGGATGCATGGTGGTGGAAGGAATTGATGAACTGAGAAAAAAAAATTAGGCAAAAATTGGACGAACTCAGAAGAATTTGTGGCGAATCGGAAGGGTGGAAGGAGGCTCTGATGCCATGATGTTAGGATCCGACCCGTGGTTCAGTCCATTACAAGGTAATCAAGCTCACATACAAGGAATTGGTTAAGGAAGATGAAGATAGGAGGAAGCACAGGAGGTAGGAGAAGGGAAGGGGGAAGCCGCCGTTGCCTTTGCCTGATCCAAGCCCGGATGGCTAGCTCGTTGGTGTCCCCTGTAGATATATAGCTGTTAGCTCTTGCTGGTTCTCGACGGCCCAGGCCCATGTGCTGGTCGCTCTTTGTGGGCTGGCTGCCTTGCCGTGGTTCAACGTGGCCGTGATAGTAATTGGGTCGTTGACAATCACCCTCTTAATCTTGTTCCCTTAGAATCAGCGATGCAGATCACCCACATCTTTAGGTCCTCTCATGGCGACATTGCACCATGTACCTGACGACGACCAACTCAAGCATGGGGCATGCACTACTTAATAGCCTCAACATGGACACACCGTGTTTCTAGCCACATGCAACTACCGACAAATTAGTACCCTCCAGCTAACACACATGCTGCAATCCATGAACGTTGCTTGCATGCAATTGCTAGACTAGAATTAATTCCAAGATTTAAGATGTTCAAAAAATTCTGAAACTTTTTTAGCACATTCATACAACATCAATGTGGGTTGTCACAAAATTTCAAGCCAAAGTACAAACAATAACTCGAAAAACAAAAATGACCAATTCAACACTAAATAGTATGTAACATTAACTTGGGCTCTAGATTTGGCCCAAAAAATCTAGAGCCCCCAAAATAACTCACATTGATGTCAAATTTGTTAATTTTTATATCTCAAAAAATATTTCAACTTTTTGTACGAAATTTTGTGACATCATACATTGATGTTACATTAACGTGCTAGATTTTTTTTCAGATTTTTTAAAACATTCTATGGCATCTGGTGCACCGGTAGCACCACAAGTGCGGGTGCACCGGATACATTCCCTGCTGTACGAAGTGTACAACACAAGTGTTGAAGGAACTATTTAAACGTGCGGGGCTAGATATCACTCTAGAGGCAGAAATAGGCCAATGTGGCAGCAGGAGTTCAATCAAAAACTCCTAGGGCACAAGTGTCGGTTCCTGGATGGATCAGCCTTGGATTTGAGGTGGATCAAGAACAAGAAAATGAGGAAAAGTATGAAATCACCAAGAACAGTGAGGAACTTGTGTATATGGTGTATGTATGTAAAGGTATTACTGTATTGATAATAACCAATATTTGGCTGAATAGTTGATTGATACCCCTCTCTTAGGTTACAAGGCCTTATATAGGCTAGGGAATTACAGTGGCTTAACTTGAAAGTAAAATAAAGGAAAAAGCAGCAAAAAGGGGAAACAGAGATATCCATAGATCAGGTCTTCTTCTCATCCTAGCCCTCCAATCTTCTCTCTTATCTTCTCCCACTAGTACCTGACAACAAGATCTACTCCAAGATCTTAGATAAGAACACCAAGTTCTATTATAGGTAGTGGGGGTACATAGTTTGGTTACAAATAGAGGTGGGGCCCTCTATTGATAGGGCTTTTGGAAGCCTTCACATCTCACTTCTACTAATGGCTAGAACACTATAGAAAACATTACCTAAGGGCTAAGGCTAAGATTCACCATTCCACTCATAGCTACTCATAGCTAGAAGACTAGAAAATAGTAGATAGGGTTGAGAAAAGAAAAGAAATACTAGACTAGAGTAGAAGTATCTAGAAGTAGCCAAACAGTATTGACATATGATTTTATTTTTATTATTTTCATCTATTGTTCCTCATCAGTCTCCCCTCGTAGTTTGGAACTCGACCTCGAGTTATCTTCATAGAGTGCCTCTTCTGGGCGGTAGAGAGTCAAGTCTGCACCATTGAAAGTGTTGGATATACCCATGTCGTTTGGAAGATCTATCACATAAGCATTATCATTTATCTTCCTCATAATAGAGAAGGGCACATACCTTCATTGCCTAAGCTTACCTTCAACAACTAAAGGCAGCCTCCCTTTTCGGAGGTAGACCATCACCTTATCACCAACTTGGAATGATTTCAGCCTCCTTTTGCGGTCAACAAGTTGTTCATATAACTGATTTTGTGCTTCCAGAACACAACAGATTTCTTCAAATAACTCGGTGTGATTATGATCAAAGGACAATGCTGATTTTGAGTTTCTCTTTGATGGTATTCATCAGGTCCACCACATGTGTTGGAACTTTAGTGTAGACAATGGAAAAAGGATTCCTTCCTATGGATCTATGTTTGGAGTTATTGCAAGAGAACTCTGCAAAAGATAAAGCCAAAATCAATTGTCACTTTCTTTCTCCACAAATTCAATGGATCAATCAACTCAAAAAAAATTTAATGGATCAGATTACCCAAAAATTGTTCACCACTTTGGTTTGTCCATCTGTTTGTGGATGGGCAGTGCTAATTTTTTTTAATTCAATGTTGAATTGCTTCCACAAAGTGAGCCAAATTGCAGCAAAAAACTTGCTACCACGGCCTGAGACGATGAACCTTGGAATGCCATGAAGTCTGACCACTTCTCTAAAGAATAGGTTTGCCACATGATGAGAGTCTGTTGTCTTGCGACATGGAATAAAATGAGCCATTTAGAGAATTTGTCCACGACCACAAACACATCATCACTCCCTCGCCTTGTTCTTGGCAAACCCAAGACGACGTCCATAGAGATATCCCCCCATGGAGCAACAGGAACAGGCAAAGCCATGTGTAACCTTGTGTTTTGAACTTGGCCTTTGCAGGTTTGACATATGGGGCATCGCAACAAACTTTCTAGTATCCCTCTTTCGTTTTGGCCAAAAGTAACGAGCTTGTAGGTTAGCGATAGTCGTGTCCCGTCCAACATGGCCACTAGGATCGCTGGAATGGACCGCTCTGATCAGTTTGTCACGTAGAGAGCTTCTTGGGATGCACAAACGATCATTTTTGAAGAGATAGCCATTCTGCACCAAATAGTCATCACCTAATGGTTGGCCCCAATTGTGCTTTACCCAAACGAAACTGCTCCACAGACAACAAGTGCAACCCGATTCCCGCACGACCATAGAATCTCAATCGAGCGGCTGTTTCCTTTTAAGTCGCATGCATGGGTGGCTGGATTTCCACCGTCGTGCAGGAATCGTTCAACTGTTGTCATCCATATAGCACGATTCTTACCCAAACATGGCCAAAGTCTTCGTCATCCTCACACCTTTATTTGATTCATGCCAGGAAGTTCAGCCTCAAAATAAGTCAAGAGACATGCACGATGACTGAAAGCATCGATCACTCGTTTGGTTGCTCTAGATTTATGCACAGTGAGATAGTTAAATCTCTCCAAATATGCCACCCATCTTGCTAGCATGCGATCAACATGTTTTTGATTTCCAAAATGCTTCAAGGATTGATTGTCAGTGTAAACGATACTCTTTAGGCGGCAAATAGACTTCCCAAGTTTTTAAAGCTCGAAAAACTGCATATAATTCTTACTGATAAGTACTCCATTTCTATCTAGCTTTGCTTAACTTCTCAGTTCTCACTAAAGAAAGCAATGTGCATCCTTTCTTGAGATAGAACAACTCCAATGCCTACTCCACTTGCATCACACTCCAACTAGTCTTGTGATAGTTTTTGCTTGATCTCATTGAAACTAGCTTTAGCCGTTTCTGTCCACTGGAACTTCCCTTTATTCAAGCACCTGGTAATTGGTGCCATGATATTCTTCACAAATCGCCTATAGAAAGTTGCAAGGCCATGAAAACTTCTTACATCAGAAATGGTATTCGGAGTTGGCCATTCTCGGATTGCTTCAACCTTAGAATCATCAACACGAATACCGTCGCATGTTATGACAAATCCTTGGAAAAGAAGTTGTGTTTGCAGGAAAATTTATTTCCTCAAGTTGACGTAGAGCTCATTTTCCTTTGGTACTCCTAGCACTTTCCGAATGTGATCAAAGTGTTCATCCTCATCCTTACTATAGATCAAGATGTCATCAAAATAAACCACAACAAAGTGAGATAAGAAGGGCCGAAAGACTTGGTTCATCAAGTGCATAGGGGTACTTGGTCCATTTGAGAGTCCAATTGGCATGACTAGCCATTGAAACAACCATTCCTTTGTCTTGAAGGCTGTTCTCCGTTCATCCCTGGGTCTGATGCAAATTTGATGATACCCGCTTCTTAAATCTAGCTTTGTGAACACTATTGCTCCACTAAGCTGATCCAACATATTGTCCAGACGGGGAATAGGGAATCTTTACCTTACAATGATCTTGTTGATGGTTCTATTGTCCACACATATACGCCAAGATCATAGAAAATGGGGGAGGTATGAATTATATAGGTGCTTGAGGTGGAAGAGGAAGTGAGGGTACAAGGGTAATTCCCAGTCACTACTCGCAGGCAGGCCCGTGTGTACTGGGTAAATTGGCTCAGTGCACAGGGTGCCCAGAAGGTTTTGAAGGGGTCTCGTGTCCATGGGGTCCTGGAGCCCGTGTGTGCGGGGTGTCCAGAGAGTTTTTGGGGTACCCGTGCGCACGGGATACATGGCCCCATGTGCACGGGGTGTCCAGAGAGCCTTTTTCTTGTCTTAAGCTGCTGGGCACCTTCTTCTCCAGTGACCACAAAGCTTTCTACTATCTTCGGCTGCTGGGACCTTCTTCTGTGTTGTCCAGGGGCCCCATGTGCATGGGGTGTCCAGAGAGCTTTCTCTTATCTTGAGTTGTTGGCCACCTTCTTCTGTGCTTCCTTCCTGTTGTTCTTCATGGAGCCGGTGTTCCTTCCTCACTTCTCCCTGTTGATTGTCGTTGTACAATCACACATAGGGTCCCCCTGTGAGGTAGTAGCCTAAGTATTATCTAAGTGCATACGGAGGTCAAGCAGGAAAGAGTTTAGCTCGATTTCTACGGCACGTGCGCGAGCCCTTGTTATGGGTCCATTTGGAGCTTGTTGTGTAGCTGGTGTTTGCATGGTGATGTCCATGGGCTGCTTCGCTCTACTTCGGCTTGCACATCGTCTTTTTGCCCTTCTCGCCACTAGATGATGCGCCTTGCATGCGTTGGTGTTGATGAGATGTCCATTCCTTTGCCAGGAGGAGCTTCTCGACGCTGTTGCCCACATCATCGAGGTCGTAGTTCTCTTCCACGGGCAGCAGGCGGCCTTTGAGCTCTTCAATTGTCAACGTCTTGAGGTCGATCAAGGATTTGATGGCCATTGCCATCCGCCGTTACTTGCGTGGCACCACATGCAGAAACTTGCATGGCCTGGTGCTTGGTGATGGGGTCGTTCAATAGGTGCAAGTCATTGACGATGGCAGTCAGGTGAAGCATGAAATCCTCGATGGATGTATCGTCGTGGGAATGGAGCTCCTCGAACTAGTGGCAGTGGGTCTGCGCCCTCACCTCCCGCACGCACTCACACCCCATGCGAAGGGTCTTGAGTGTGTCCTGGCCAGCCTTGGTGTTGTCCTTGTCTTTCAGTGTGCGCACCAGCTGAGGCGGAACCGCTTGCGTCAGCGCCGCCAGTGCGGTGCGATCGTCGCGCTCATCATAGCCAAACTCGACAACCTTCCATAGCCATTGTGCCTGCAGCTGAACACACATGATCATGGCCCAGTTGGCATAGTTAGTGCGGGTATGCATCGGGTATTGGGCAGAGCTGCCGCCCTCCCTCACGACACTCACTCGCTACAATCTTGTTAGACCTAATCTTCTCATATACCAAAGAGATGCATGCATGAGAAGGAAGAAGTCAAATTGAATTGGATGTCGAGGAACATCATGTCACCTTGTCCAATAGAATATGTCATGACATATGTCATCACTCGCAGTTATCCCTAATTATAAATGAGTGGTCATCTACTTGGGTGTGAGTTGTGCTGCTGAGCTGGGCCCAAGAGATTAATCCTGTTTTTCAAACTTTCAAACAACTTTTAAATTGTTTGAAGGCTCAAATTCGATCCAAATCCTATGGACTTTTTATGTGGCTTCACTAGATTATTCCGAGTCCACACAACTTCATTTCTGGGACTTTTAAGCTTATAGTTTTATTTCTAAAAATATAAATCCAATTTAAATTCAAATGGAGGTTTGATCTACAAGTGTGTCATTTATCTTTCCAATATTCTTGAAAATTTATAGGGAGACTTCACATATATAGAGGCAACTTTGAGAAATTTTCTAGGATTTCTGAAGGACATATATAACAAACAAACAACAATAAAGCCTTTGTCCAAACAAGTTGGGGTAGGCTAGAGTTGAAACCCAAAAATCTCGAAACCAACTCATGGTTCTATCACGTGGATAGCTAACTTCGACACACCCTTGCCCATGGCTAGTTCTTTGGTGATATTCCAGTCCTTCAGATCTCTCTTAACGGACTCCTCTCATGTCAAGTTTGCTCTACCCCGACCTCTCTAAGTGTATTTATTTTCTTGATGCATTTTATAGCATTTCTATGGGGTTTTGAATTATCCTCATTTTCACAATTAAACAAATGATGCAAAATGATTATGATGCACATTATAACTCCTAATTACACTAGGGCTGTGACAAGTGGCCTTGGATGACACTAGCCTTGCGCTCACTGTGCACATTGGTGTCTGAGTCTCTTTGTCATTAGGCCACCGGCATGACCATGGACAGCACCACGATCACCCTTCCTAGTGCCTTCATGAGTGAATCCAATCAGGAACGAGTAATCGTTACCATTCGCTCACCATCACCATGAGTCCATGATCATGGTGCCTCCTCTTGGTGCTCTCCTAGGAACTCCCTCAAGCGCCCTATCACCTTGACCTCGAACGAAGACATCGCTGAGACATCTCCCCACTGCTCTATCATGCCGTTCATCTGGAATCTGTCTGGTACGGTGGCTAAACAGCTTCTCCACCACTGTATTGCCCTTCAACTCGGTCCCTAGGGAGCGTATCTCCCCCACCATGGAGGTGAATTTGTGGGAGAACCCCATGATGCTCTCTGAGTCCTCCATGATCATGTGGTCAAACTGCCGCTTCACCGTTTGTTTGTCACCTTCTTTACGGGGTCCTCACAAATGCGCATTTGCTTGATTGCCTCCCAGGCTAACTTTGCAGCCTCCTTCTCTGCAATTGCCATCATCATGGCATCCGGCAAGCATTGAGAGGCTGCGGTGAGGGTGCCCTGATTTGTGTCCTCGTCGACCGATGCATTGCCCTCAATCACTGTCCACACACAATGTGAGTGCATGATGAACTTTATCTTCATGGACCAAAAGTGTAGATGGTGTCAGTCAGCATTGGATACTGGACAGGAACGGCTCTCGCCCTCACCAGGACGGTTCAGTTTTACCCATGGCCTGCAATAACCAAAGCTCTGATGCTAAATATTGGCCTGAACCTCTCTTCTCTCTTAGTGGACACACACACACAAGAGACTTCTTGTTCTGGGCAACCGATGCTTATTACATACATGGGGTACACGTCCTTTTATAGGACTAACTCAAACTGACTGAGCCCTCTTTAGACCGACCTAGCCCTCTTAAGAGTACTACTCTGAATGCAGTTAAAGGTCGATCCCAACTTTGCTGTTACTACTACTTGCTGCGGCTTACTAACTAAGACAACTGGCAGTCAAATTTCTTTTGACTACTCCCACCGTCATACTAGAGATGTCTTGCATCTTCTTCCTTTTCCAAGTCATAACAAGATTAGCTCCAACCCTATCTGGTTCTTTCAACCCTGTTCTAGACATCACTTCTCGCAGTCATGAGGTCTTGGAAAGGGTTAATGCTTATAGGCAATTTATGCAAGCCACATATATCATATTTATCAATTGCACTCTGGTTTGCTATTTGGATTGGGATGTTCGTTACTGGCTCAGTACATGTGTCGGCCTGGTTTCTTTAAAATAATAATATTTTGTGAATAGTTGCGAGGAAAGGATCATAGTTTCACGTACTTACAATGTATAAACTACCAACCTAGGGAAAGTAGCAAGGGAGATAGTTCAGCTGGCCCCACAATGGTAACCCTCAAACTCCAGGTAGTACCCCATGCCCTAAGGATCAGCAGCCTAAGCATCAGCTGCAACCCTACACACATGCATATGAGAAAGCCTAGCAAACAGCTAATTTGGTGGCCACAAAACCAAGGACACACCATAGAACAGAGGAAGGGCAAAGGTGCCGCTAGTATAGAGAGAGTGATATTTTGGCCGGGTACCAGAACGGATCTAAGCATGATATATATAGTTATTCCATAAAAGATTTGAAACCAGAGTGCACGCGGCAAAACTTTTTTTTTAGCTGAATCACTATGTTTGACAAACTTGGTGTTTTGTTCTTGGTTAGTTCTCTTTATTTTGCTGATGCAAAAGAATAGAACATAATGATATCGGACTACTTGGAGTCCCCACACTTAGTCCCCTGACATTTTATTCTCTTTTCTAGGAAGGTCCCCGAACGATGGTTGGGATTGCGACATTTGATTCTACTATTCACTTCTATAGTCTGAAACGTGCTCAACAACAGGTATGTTCTGAAAAAGTTTGCTAGCAATGCTAAGCATTTTATGCATTGCCCCTTTGGTATTTCAACTAGTAAAAGCTCAAAATATCATAGCAGCTGATCTTTATGACCTGGCAAAGGAAGAAGCAGAATTGTCTATAATCTGCATTTGATATAAACATCCCCATCTTACGTTTTTTTTTTTTGCAATATCACGCCTTCTATAATATTTCTTAAGTTTCCTGCTAATATTTTGACTTTTGAGTATTGAATCTCTTCAAATTTGGCCCAGTCATAGGGTTGCCTACCAACAGCCAATGTCAATCATGCGAATCACTTAAGTTCAGATGTCAAAACAATGAGAAAAAGATTCAAAAGAATTTTGTCAATGCAGTCCACACCCCCCCTCCAATTTTTTTAATCAATCAGTGATAGAAGAAACAAAAACTTGAAAAATTTAGAATATTATTGCTTTAAATTGAGTAGAGTCCGGTGGATAAGGCGTTACTACTTTAGTATTCACTTCTGCTCAACAGTCGTTGCTGCTTCTGAGGAACGTATTTTGACAATATTGTTAGAGTGCTGGCTGGTGGGTAGATGTCAAATGTTCTAAAATTGTACCTTTGACATTTTTGTCCTTTGCAGCCTTTGATTTTTGTCCTTTGCAGCCTTTGATGCTCATTGTTCCTGACATACAAGATGTGTATACTCCACTTCAGATGGACTTAATTCTTCCAGTTTCTGAGGTTTGTATTGGCACGAATGGCAGTTGCTTTTTCTTAGTAGATTACTAGTTGTAGAAGCTTCAATAGAAATAAGAAATCTCTCTGTACACGAAAAACCTCTAAATACCTTCTTTTTTGAGGCTTCAGTGCCGTGATAGTTTGGAGCAACTACTTGAGAGCATCCCGAGCATGTTTGAAAACAATAGGGTTGCTGATTCAGCGTTTGGGGCAGCTATGAAGGTACTTGTTTTCATAATATTTTTGCCCTTCTGCATTATCCTTCTGTTGCAACATATGAATGAATTAGATGCTTCTCTACTGTCTGCAGTACTTCAATTTATACAGTTACATTGCAAATCCTTAATCTACAGCCCCTTATTAATTCGGATCGAGCCATATCACAGATGTTTACATATTTCCATATTTTTGTTTGTGTTGATACTTTTTTTTAAGTTGTTTGCAGGCAGGTTTCCTAGCAATGAAGCCCACTGGTGGAAAGTTGCTTGTGTTTCAGTCGGGTATTTTGTCCTTCTCTATTACCGCGTCCACTAATTCGGAAGTCTTGAAGCCAAGAGTCTAGAGGGAAATGACCATGCCATCCATGGTATTAATGTGTTGGGAATAAATGAGAGATACATTAATGGCAGTGTTTGTTTAGTCATAAATGCTGAAGAGAAAATGTAATAAACTTTGCATGCAAGTCTTAAAATATCATCATACATGATCTCCCAAATTATAATACTTAGATTTTTAAAGGAAGGAGTACATTGCTGCATGCAAGTCTTATCATTAGACATGATCTCCCAAATTATACTCCCTCCGTTCGGAATTACTTGTCTCGGAAACAGATGTATCTAGAACTAAAATACGTCTAGATACATCCATTTCTGCGACAAGTAATTCCGAACGGAGGGAGTAGTTCATATTTTTTTGAGGGAGTACATTATTGCATATATAATTGTACTGGGCTGGTAAATTTCTGTTGTATAAAATCTGGAAGTAGCATTCCTATTCTGGAGAACTGCTTGTCTGCTTGTAGCTGAGTGAGTGATGAACCCGTCTTTAACAATGACATACTCCCTCCGTTCGGAATTACTTGTCGCAGAAATGGATGTATCTAGACGTATTTTAGTTCTAGATACATCCATATCCGAGACAAGTAATTCCGAACGGAGGGAGTAATATATTATTATTTTTAGTGCTTTAGATTAGAAGTCATCAGCATCACTGTCTCATCAGAAGAAAAAAAAGGGTCATAACAGTTAATTGCTTGCACTTGCAGTGCTACCATCAGTTGGGACTGGTTCATTATCTGCAAGGGAAACTGACGGTAGATCAAATATTTTGAGTGGAGATAAGGTATGATTTATTTCCTCGTTATTTTGCATACCTACATGAAACACAAAGTTACATTTGCCAATCCATTTCACATGAGTATTGTGTCTTGTTGTTCTTCTTTTATGTGCGATTTCCAGGAAGCACATAAGCTCCTGCAGCCTGTTGATAAGACACTCAAAACAATGGCACTAGAATTTGCTGAGTATCAAGTGAGCAACATTTGTTTCTGCTTCTTTCAGTATTTTTTATTTTCATTATTCAAATAAGACTAACCATGATGATATTTTGTTCTTAATTTTTTCAGGTTTGTGTAGATGTGTTCCTTACCACACAGTCATACACAGATGTTGCTTCGATATCAGTTGTTCCCAGTACCACTGGTGGCCGGGTATGCCTCTCTTCAATAGTTAGGTTAGATGGCTGAAAGAATATTTATCATTTGATATTTGTAATTCGTAGGATTTTAATGCTAGGAGCTAAAACTAGTTTTGGATAAGCAGATAGAAAAAAATGTTTTATTAAATTCATTGCAGTGCAGGCATAACTAATCTATTATAGAATTGTGATCAGCTTTTTATTGTCTTCATGCCCGCTACCGTTTTGACAAACACTTGTCAGCATTTCAAGTTCCAGTATCAGTTTAGCATTTGCGCTTGTGATGTTTGTTTCTTTCTAAATATCAATGTAATATGCTTACAGATTGGAAATACACACCATTGGCCTGCAGCAGTTTCCGCCATATTATTACATAAATAATAAACACTAAGCATCTAGTTCCCTTTATCGTTTTACTCACTGAATGCATAAGGTTCTAAACTTTGAGGTAGCCGATTGTCTTCAGTTTTCTTAGAGTTTCCAGTTCCATCTTATCTGTTATGTCTGCTTTTTTTTTTTCCTTTTGCTGTTTGATTTGAAAATTTTCTTCTATTATGCAGGTTTACTACTATTTTCCATTTTCTGCTCTTTCTGACCCAGCCAAACTCTTCAACGATCTCAGATGGAGTATCACCAGACCCCAGGGATTTGAGGCTGTCATGCGTGT
>NC_041388.1:180180316-180185555 GCF_002162155.2 Triticum dicoccoides | reverse complement strand
CGTTTTCATTCCATAGTCCTATAGTACCTTATTATGCTGTTTCCTTTTCCATGTGTACAAGGGGCTTCAAGTTCAAGACTATTCTGGCAATTTCTGCAAGCGCGTCCCTACTGATATTGATTTGCCTGCGGTCAGTAATTAAGATTGCTTCCTGTATAATTGTTGGTTGCATCAAGCTCTCTTGCATATTTCTGTTGTCAACACAAGCTTTGTTATGTTGAACTCAGTTTTGTTCCCTATTAATGGTAGAACATGCACCTTGGCCTCTAAAACTGTCAGCTGGTGATGTAACATAGTATGCAGTACCATATTGTTACTTGCAGTGTAACATGGTGTATACAAAAATTATATCAAACATTGGTTAATCTTACGCAAAGCAAGGTTTTTTGTCGGGAAAATTTATGTTCATTGGATTCTGCATATCCATGGCTTCTCCATTTCTATGTGGTAACCAACCAGTTACAAGAAATAGCTGACCCAAAACAGTGAATAACTAGAAGACACCCCGCGCGTTGCGGCGGGAATTTATAGAAAGCAACTATAATGCACACGGAAAATCTTAAGTGGAAGCAATCTCTTAAGAGATACTAATACAATTATAGAAAAATATGTAGGTTTAGGATCACAAACATCAAGACCTAAAAGGCATTTTTATTATTTTCTACTCACAACGGCGGAGTATTAGCGATTAGTAACTACCAACTACCTAAGCATAACAATATCATGCATGGAATGCACAAATCAGATGCTACAGCTCTTTCATAGCTGCTGCGCTTACCAACTATGAGGATGCAAGGTACTAACAGAGTGATGCTTCACGGGTGTAGTAATGCAACATTGTTCCGCAATGTGATAGTCTGCATGTCAAGAGAAATCAAGTAGTGGGGTGCTCCAATTTAGATATAGTAGATATGTTACTGGTCATCATTAGAACTAAAGTGATGATTTAAGAGAGCTATCAAGATTCAAGAGGGGCAAAAGTATTTGCACTAATCCTGTCACAATTTCTAAAGGCCCATAAAAGTGCTGAGACAGATTTTGGCGTTGAACTAATGCTGTCACTCATAATGAAGATTGCTGTTTTGAAGAAAAAAGTAAACATATATAATCCAGATTACACACTTGTAGGTGCACAAATGACTGAAGGTGCTCCACTTAGAAACGTCTGGCTAACAACAATGTATGGTAGAAAAAATAAATCAATCCACTATGAGTGTATAACAAACGATCATATACAAAGGGTTAGTGCCAGCTGCAAGTCAATTAGAAAGATACAAATATAATCCCCTCGAAAATCATGTTAGTATTTGATGAACCAAAATTGAATTACGGTATGCACCCGGTATACTGGAATAAGAAATCTATAGGCTTTCCATTGCATACAAATACATGAGCAGATGAGCAAAAGGTAAGAAAACCTGACCCTCTTTCAGTCAAGCATGAAATCAGTACATATACTATTGGACCGTACCCAGCAATGGCCGGGCACTCACACCTCGGCGTCGCCCACCCACGCGTAGGCGTTCCCGGCGCCGGTGTCCGCACAGTGGAGGCCGAAGCGTGCTACAGAAGCGCTCGACAACCATGTTCTGGTCCGTGAGCATCACCTCGAGCCTTTCTTGGGGAGGGCACCGGCCGCGAGCTGGAATATCTCGGCTAGGGTCAGCGACTTGTCGAGGGAGTAGTGCTCATCGGAGAACTGACCTGCCAGAAGGATGTTGGTCGTCGCGTTTGAGGTGGCGGTGCCGCTCGCCATGGCCCGGTTCTCTGATGGCTATGGACCCATGGCCGGCGACATTGCAAGATGGAGAGAGAGAGAGAGGGAGGCGATATAGAGAAAATGAGAAGACCTGGTTGGGATGTTTTTAGGGAAATCGATGGAGATTTATTCGTGAGATGAAGGAACCTAATCGTCCGAGTATTAATGAAAGCAGTTTCCTTTTTCACATCCTGTGTTAATTGCTATGCGTGGAACGGCTGCATGCACGTAGTATTGATCGTTATTTAGGCATGCCTAGCAACGGACGTTGCATGCAGAGTCTAGCGATAGACGTTTCTTTTACTAATTACTCCTATCTTGCACGCCAAAGTCGACGGAAGATCATGCTCGCGGTAGTTAAGATGGATAGGCTGCATGTCTCACGTACGGCTTGATCGGTGGATAACTGATGACATGGCACGCTGATGTGGATACCCTGCATGTTAAGAGAAATCAAGTAGTGGGGGGCTCCTATTTAGATATAGTAGATATTGACCAGAATCATGGCATTTATTGCTACACTTGCTGCAATTCGAAATGTATAGATATAAAAGCTTAACAGGTCAAGGTAACCATAATAATCTGCTGTTTCAAAATTTTATGCCTGATAACAGTTTTAAAATTTTATGCTACTGCATTCATCTGCTGTTTCACGTTCTTATTTCTGTCAATTGTGGCAGAATAACCTACTAAATTTATGGCTTTTCTGCCGCAGATTGACTCTGACAAAACCATAATGGTTTCCTTTAAGCATGATGATAAGTTTCAGGAGAATTCAGAATGTGGTTTTCAGGTAATGTACATTACATATTTGAGATCAATTTTAACTTTAGCGTAGACTAGAGCCTACTTGTTTTATTTTGAAGTACCAACAATATGCACATGCCCAAACTTTGACATTTATCATCCATAACAAACTCCAATTTTGGTGGGGTTCTGAAAGTCAGTTTCATGCATCATGAAATCTGCTGAGCGAACCAGCTATGGCTGATCACTCATCGGTGGCCTAACTTGCCCACTATGCGGCATAGAACCCTAACAGTAACTGTAGAAATTTTGCTGGCAAATGGTTTGTATCTAAACTTGATAAAGTCATCTATTTTTTAAATATGTGGTGAAATCCGTTCTGTAAGTGTGATATTAGGGCAACTCCAATGCCGTGCATCAAAATGCCCCTAAACGTTCGGATAACGCAGTCAGGACACTTTTTACCGTCCAACCTCGTGCATCAAACATCCGCGAACCGGTCTAGACAGTCTATTTCCTCCAAACTGGAAACAAACTTGTGGGAGGTTTGGGGTGTACGGACACCCACCGTGTCCCCGACACACCTAGCCCACCCAAAACCCTCTCCCGTATCCCTTTTTACCCACCCAGTCCCTCCCCCTTGCTTTGTATCTGCACCCACCAAGACCGCCACCGCCTCTACCACTCCGGCTGCTGCCCAGTTCTAGCCAGACCTCCGCTGTTCCACCTAGGCGCCTTGTACTTCACCGCCGTTGCACCTGGATCTGGCCGCAACCCAGGTAACATCCGCCCCCTGCCGACACCTTCCATGGTGGACACCATGCCCGACAAGTGTTCGGCCAAATGCCATTGAGATTTTTTTTGACTTTCTCCTTGTTTAACATGAAGCAAGCACGATGGCGGGGTACTCGGTGAGGGAGGATGCATTGTTGTGTGACGCGTGGTTGCCACAAGTGCGCGGTTTGTAGGCATGAAGCAAAAGGACATGCAACATGTGAATTCTTGGTTCCATGAGCACAAGCACTGCTGGCCCTACAATTTGATGTGATCCATGATCGCAATCTGAAGTCACTACTCCATCGGTGGTACACCATTTCAAATGCCGTCATGAAGTATTGCGGTGCGATTGCACAAGTGGAAAGAAGGTGGCCACGGGGCACGTCAATGTGTTGCTGCTTGTTATCTATCTACGTGTTGGTCAATTCATTGATTCACTCAATGTTGCAACTTGATTATCACGTTATTGTATAGCCCGTACGTGCTGCCGTAGAGCCGCATTGTACCAAAGGACGGAGTGCAAGCCCTTCATATTGATGCATTGTTGGATGAAGCTCAAGGGGCACAACATCTTGGTGAACATGTGCCGATGAAGAGGTTCAAGATGGAGGAGAGAAAGCTTGAGATCAAGGCCGCTTTCGAAAGTATGGTTAAACTTGGGATTGATGAATTTTATAAACTTGCTGAACATCCGGCGCTTTTACTAGGATTGAAATGTATGGTTGAATTGCTATCGATCAATGATTCAAAGTGAGGCCGCATGGCGGACATGTATTCCATTATTTTTTGGAGAAAGGGCGGACATTTGATATATAGGGTTGGATGGACCCTATGCGCTGTCCGTGGACACATCCGGACGTGTCCGTTTTGGTGAACCTCGTTGGAATTGCCCTTAGTCCGGACAGTTTATTGGTTCTGGCCCTCATGCACGGCTTGCAGTATATATCTGATGCAGCTAGCAACAAAATCGTATTTTCTTAGGGCATCTCCAACATCGTCCCCTGAAACGGAAATACTATTTGTTTGCGGACTGGTCCTAATTATAGAAAATAGCACAATTCATCCATAAATAACATGCAAATATCTCTAGTACAATAATAGTTCGAATGTAAATATTACATTTGAGATAACTGGATGTTCAACAAGTTTTTTGAATTCATCGATACCGAATTCAACGTTTTTTGAGTCAGAATTGTCATATGTTGTCCCACACATACAGCCCCTTGAGCTTCATCCAACAATGTATGTGCGTGAATGGCCTTCTGCCCTCGGTCCTATAGTACATCACGCCAGCGCGTGCAGGCTATACAATGTGTAGAGCAACATTGAGTGAGTGAATGAATTAACCAACATGTAGAGCAACAAGGAGCAAAACTAACGATCTCCATGGTTGACAAGCCCCATGGCCACACTGTCTCTACTTGGTGAATCGCACCGCAATACTTCATGGAGTTGCAGATGGTGTACCATCGATGGGATACCGACTTCACATTGCGTTCATGGATGGCGTGCATGCCGTAAGCGCGAAATCCTTTTGCTCATGAAACGAAGCATGCACGCGCTGCCAAAAGATCGAGCCCCTTGAGTTCCTGCCTACAAAGGCCGCAGATATGACCAACTGCGCATGACACAACAACTCATCCTTGATCACCAAGTACCCCGCCATCGAATTACTCTAGGAAACAACAAAAAGTTCAAGAAAAAAGCTCTGGCATTTGACCGAACACCTGCCGGGCGTGGTGTCCGCTATGGACATTGTTGACAGGGGGGCGAAGGGATCTTGGGTGGACGGCGGCGTAGTCCAAGGCGGGCAGGCGTGTTGGTGGGGGCTGCAGATGTCCAAGGATGCCTGGGCGGCGGCGCAGATGCAAAGCAAGGGGTGAGTGGCAGAAAAGTGGACCGGCATGGGAACTTCAGTGGGCTGGGGGTGTGGGGGTCCTACATGGCGGCGGTCCG
>NC_041388.1:180152603-180180031 GCF_002162155.2 Triticum dicoccoides | reverse complement strand
ATGAGGAGTAACGTGGATGGCAAAATGTGTCCGGACTGAGGTGCCCTTAAGTTCTGTGGCAGTGATGCTCACTCGTAAATTCTTATGCCAATTCATGTAAAAAGGCAAAATCTTCCTCAGTCTTGAACTCAACAAAGTCTATTTTTCTCTGTCTGAGTCCTTCTAATGAGTCGTGTTCTATGAATCACTTGCCAAGTTATCACTCATGTTCTGTGAAGTACTATATAAACACTGTACTTTTTTGTGTCGAAACTATATAAACATTGCTGACATGTGACTTGTGTTGCATATTCAGTGTGCACTTCTTTACACCACGGTATATGGGCAAAGAAGGATACGAGTTATAAATATTTCACTTCCATGTACAAGCATGCTCAGCAACCTTTTCCGATGTGCTGATCTGGAAGCACAGTTTACGTATGTTGTTAAGCAAGGTAAGCCAGCTGCTCATTGCAATAAATTTCATCTCAATAAACCTAGCTAGAGAGCAATTTTTTTAGTGAATCAGTTATTTTACATTATTAGTATCATGCAAGATGCTTTAATATGCTGACTTACTTTGTCATACCGACTAGCTGCAAATGGCATTCCATCAAGTTCCCTATCCCAAGTTAGGGACCAAGTAACAAGTACATGCATCAATATTCTCCAGTCCTACCGACAATATTGTGCATCTGTAAGTTCTTCTGGACAGTTAATTCTTCCGGAGGCTTTAAAACTTCTGCCTTTGTATACTCTGGGTATGATTTCTTCCATCTAGTATTGCTATTATATTGTTGTAATGCACTGATAAGTTGTGAGCATATCTTTAACCTCACTAATTGATTTTATTTGATTTCTCAGCCTTAACTAAAAGCATAGGACTGAGGAATGATGGGAGATTAGATGATCGGTCCTATTGGGTCTCCATTGTCTCTTCAGTTTCTGTGTCATTAGCTGTTCCATTGGTGTTCCCTAGGATGATTGCTCTCCATGATCTTACATCAAGGGTATTTGCAGCTAATTGGTCTTTATTAAACTCCTAGGAATTGCTACCGATTATTTTAGCTATGTTTTAACTTCTGTACAGGATGATGAAGATCCCCTTATTCCAAATCCCCTTGCTCTTAATAGTGAGAATATACAGGATAATGGGATTTATTTATTGGAAAATGGCGAGGATGGTTTTATTCATGTCGGAAATGCGGTGAACCCTGCCACCCTCGAGCAAATATTTGGTTTCTCATCTTTGGCTGGTGCACCAAATCTGGTTAGTCTTATACCCATTATCTGTCTTCTGTTATGTGATGGGTTTTTGTATGCAAATCATAGCCTGGATGTTTATTAAAAAAATGCGGATGTGGTTGATAATTGTTAACTCCTTTCAGTTGGTATTGGAGCAATTTGATAATGTATTGTCCAGAAAAGTAAATGAAGTTGTGAATGAAATAAGGCGACAGAGGTGCTCCTACCTAAGGTACTATCTGTGATTTCTCAACTATGCTGTAATTACTCGCTACTTTACTCAACTGCTTAACATGTTCAAACTGTTTTGCAGACTGAGACTATGCCAAAAGGGCGACCCATCTGGTTCTTCTCACTGTTTTCTCCCTCTGTTACCTCATATCTTCTTATTACTCCTGACACTTGTTTCTGTATCTGCAGGAGATTTCTTCCGTTCCCTGTTGGTTGAGGACAAAGCACCCGGTGGCCTTTCTTATGTAGAGTTCCTCGTACATGTTCACAGGCAAATCCAGAGCAAGATGACCTGACATGACCTGCTTTATTGTTGTAATGTTTTGGTTGGTAGAAATCAAGGAATTGATTTCTGCATGTGGATATACAAAAAGGAAGCAACGTTTTTCTTTGTAAAACACAGCTATAGCACATTTGTAAGGATTCTAGTCTTTGATTTTACAAAGTCAGTTTTGGTGTAGGTGGTATATGTTTTGTGTTTTGCGACAAGGATGAGTTTGGCAAGGTAAATATTTATCTATTTAAACTCTGAAACTATATTTATCTGTTCTTTTGTGTCTGGCATGTGGCAACAGAAATTGAGCGATGACAATATTGTATTTGCATGGCTATAATTATCACATGTTGGATAATGTGCTCCGTTGGTAATTTGCGTTCAGTCAACTTAGGGCATCTCCAATGCTATACATCAAAATGGCCGCATCAAATGTCTGTGGACATGTCTGTTTGGGACAGCTTTTGGGGAGGTAGCCATCTCAAAATGGACACACCAAATGTGCGAACGAGTCTGGAGTGTCTGGGGACAAATTTAGGATGTGTTTGGTTTGAAGGACATGCCGGGGTGGCTATGGGCATCCCTATCCAGCAGGATAAGGATAGCCATATTTTTTGTTTGGTTGATGGATGAGATTAGCCTATGTTTTGTTTGGTTTGAAGGTTAAATCTTGGCTGGGGATAGCCATTTTTCTATTTGGTTGGTGGGTGAGGTTAGCAATTTTTCAATATGAGGCAATCAAATATGATATGTACAACAGCAAGTATAAGAACATTTTAGAATCTTGAGCACCATACCAAAACAAACTCCAGCAAGTTATAATGCATGAAAAAATAAATTTCAGCAAGTTAGAATGCATAAAAGAACAAATTTCAGCAAGTTAGAATGCATAAAGGAACAAATTTCAGCAAGTATAATCCATGAAAGAACAAATTGCAGCAAGTGATAATGCATGAAAAAAGCATTTCAACAAGTAATAGAATATATAGCTCGACATTCCATAGAATACTAGATCAAATATATAGTTATACAACCCATGTATAGTTCAATGTTTTGGTTGTAATCAAAAGAACAAGTCCATACAATCCATAGCTCCGTTGTTTTGGTTGTCATCAAAAGTATAAATCAAACTACCCATATAAACTCATCATGCTTCGGCTTCAGGGAAGGTACTCTTCACATACCTAGAGACCCAAACCTTTCTCTGAACATCTCCCAAGACCTTGAATGCCGTTGCAACACGAGGATTGTCAACTAAATAGGCATAGTAATGTGCAAGGAAATCCAAATCAAAACCAGGGAGTTCTTTCATCTCACCCCAAAGACCATCAATGGCGGGGTTGGCGCTGCTAACAAGTTTCTCTATGGCAACAACAAGTCTTTCACTTGAAGCCATTATGGTTGCATGCATCCTGTCTTCTGCAGAAGGATTGATTTTGGCTTTCTTCAACTTGGGAGCAGCTGACTCACCACAAGTCGTTGATTGGGCAACCTCTTCATGAGGGGCAGCAGCTTTGTTCGCTTTCAGTTCGTCAAGATCAATCACATTTGTACCTAAAGGGTCACTTGAGCCTTTTGCATATTGCCCCGTAGCCATGCTAGCTCCAACCATAACCATCATCTCTTCATAATGTTTAATAGGCTTGTTAAGGAAGGGTTCATCTTCTTTGTGGTCCTTTATAAACAAAGCTAATCATTTCAGCAAGGAATGAGAATACAAATAAATTACAACAAGTTATAATGCATGAAAGAATAAATTCCAGCAAGCTATCATGCATGAAAGAATAAATTGCAGCAAGTTATAATGCATGAAAAAGCTCATTTCAGCAAGGATTTGGATATAACATTACTTATTCCAGCAAGAAAATAGAGTATAAAGAAGTCCAAGCAAGTGATGATGCATGAAATAGCTCATTTCAGCAAGGATTTTGATATATAAGTACTTATTCCAACAGTGAATGGCGTCATTCCAGCAAAGAAATAGCTCATTTCAGCAAGGATTTGCATATATGGAACCAAATTCATCAAGTACTAAAAGGGCAGTGAAATAGATACCTTAATGTGGTTTGTGTAATGCTCATGATCAAGAACAATCATAAAGTTCTCTTCATCCCAAAGTGCACCACTCAATGATTTGAGGTGCATTATCTGTTTGTACTTCCTCTTCCATGTCCTTGTATGATTTGTGATGTGGGTTCCAAAGTCGGTGCGATTAAAATGTTCATTCATAGCCATGGCACAAGCATTCTAGTGTACATTCTTGAAGGCGGTACCGGTTCTATGGCCACCGGTCACCACAACACATAGGTTCGCTAGCATGTATGATGACATGGTAGGTGTCCATGAAATTTGCCTAGCAGCCATATCTTGCAATTGCAACAAAGTATTTAGACACAATGAATAAATTTCAGCTAGTATTTAGAGATAATGAACCAATTCAGCAAGCCTTTGGAGATAGAGAACCAATTCAGCAAGTATTTGAAGATAACGAACCAATTCAGCAAGTATTTAGAGATAACGAACCAATTCAGCAAGTATTTGGAGACGAATAACCAATTCAGCAAATATTACAACGGATAAAATGTCATTACAAAGTAATTCCAGCAAAAACAATAGTTCCAACAAGAAAGTACAATAGATCGTCACAGCAAGCTAAATGACATGGTAGCTACTACATGTTTTGATGTTGCATATAGTTTTGTCGGTCTTCCCACATTTGATCAGCAAGGACTTGCCTAAAGTTAACCATGTAAGCATGTTCTTCTGCTTGTCCAGTTGATGTTGAACAAATTAACATCTTTGTCTTTTTGTCCATCTACAATATAATAATACAAACGATATAACTTCAACAAGAACAAGTCAACATGTACATTCTCTGTCAAGCAGTAAATAGGAGAAGCAGTTAACAAGTTGCCTCAGATTTTGGGGAGAAAATCAACAATAGGAAGATGTAGTAGTCCCTGACTTCCCTGTCGCCTTTGACCTGAGCTGCTGCAGCACAAAAAAACAACAAAAAAAGATTAGCATGTTGGATAGAAAATCAATGGAGAAATCATGCATCAGTACATATGGTCCGCGCAGCACGCGCAGCAAGCAGGGCCAAGCAGCTAGCAGGCCGGCGTACCACGCACAACACTTGCTCTCACGGGGCGCACAACATGCGCACTTGCCGGACAGATGCAGGGCCGACACAGCACGCGCAGCACCAGCACACGGGGCGCACAGCAGGCGCATCGGCCGGAGAGAAGCAGGCGCACTCACTGTTGTCACCGGGCTTCGATCTGCCGGCGCTGCTGCGCATTCACCGCCGTCGTCGGGCTTCGATCTGCCAGCGCCGCTGCGCACTCACCGCCATCATCGGGCTTCGATCTGTCGCCGCCGCTGGAACGGAGAGAAGAGAGATGGAAAGGGGAAAAGAGATAGGGTTGCCCTTTTGTGGTAGGTGAATGAAACAAGATGACGCCGAAAAATGTTTCACGGGCTCTCTTCGCGCCCCCTCGGTGACCCACAGGTATAAGGGATCTATCGTAGTCCTTTCGATAAGTAAGAGTGTCGAACCCAACGAGGAGCAGAAGGAAATGATAAGCGGTTTTCAGCAAGGTATTCTCTGCAAGTACTGAAATAAGTAGTAACAGATAGTTTTGTGATAAGACAATTTGTAACGAGCAACAAGTAACAAAAGCAAATAAGGTACATCAATGTGGCCCAATCCTTTTTGTAGCAAAGGACAAGCCTGGACAAACTCTTATATGATGTAAAGCGCTCCCGAGGACACATGAGAATATCGTCAAGTTAGTTTTCATCACGTTCATATGATTCACGTTCGGTACTTTGATAATTTGGTATGTGGGTGGACCGGTGCTTGGGTGCTGCCCTTACTTGGACAAGCATCCCACCTATGATTAACCTCTGTTGCAAGCATCCGCAACTACAACAAAAGTATTAAGGTAAACCTAACCATAGCATGAAACATATGGATCCAAATCAGCCCCTTACGAAGCAACGCATAAACTAGGATTTAAGCTTCTGTCACTCTAGCAACCCATCATCTACTTATTACTTCCCAATGCCTTCCTCTAGGCCCAAATAATGGTGAAGTGTCATGTAGTCGACGTTCACATAACACCACTAGAGGAGAGACAACATACATCTCATCAAAATATCGAACGAATACCAAATTCACATGACTACTAATAGCAAGACTTCTCCCATGTCCTCAGGAACAAAAGTAACTACTCACAAAGCATAAATATGTTCATAATCAGAGGGGTATTAATATGCATATAGGATCTGAACATATGATCTTCCACCAATTAAACCAACTAGCATCAACTACAAGGAGTAATTAACACTACTAGCAACCTATTAGCACCAATCCCGGACTTAGAGACAAGAATTGGATACAAGAGATGAACTAGGGTTTTGAGATGAGATGGTGCTGATGAAGATGTTCATGGAGATTGCCCTCTCCCGATGAGAGGAGCGTTGGTGATGACGATGGCGATGATTTCCCCCTCCGGGAGGGAAGTTTCTCCGGCAGAACAGCTCCGCCAGAGCCCTAGATTGGTTCCGCCTCGTGGCGGCGGAGTTTCGTCCGAGAAGATGGCTTATTATTTTTTCCCATCTAAAGACTCCATATAGCAGAAGATGGCCACCGGAGGGCCACCAGGGGGCCCACGAGGTAGGGGGGCGCGCCCATGGGGGTAGGGCGTGCCCCCCTGGTGAAGTTCTTGCTCTTAGTATTTTTTATATATTTGGAAAACATCTTCCGTGAAGTTTCAGGACTTTTGGAGCTGTGCAGAATAGGTCTCTAATATTTGCTCCTTTTCCAGCCCAGAATCCCAGCTGCAGGCATTCTCCCTCTTTATGTAAACCTTGTAAAATAGGGGAGAATAGGCATAAGTATTGTGACATAATGTTTAATAACATCCCATAATGCAATAAATATTGATATAAAAGCATGATGCAAAATGGACGTATCAACTCCCCAAGCTTAGACCTCGCTTGTCCTCAAGCGAAAAGCCGAAATCGAAAAATATGTCCACATGTTTAGAGATAGAGGTGTCGATAAAAATAAAATACGGACATGAGGGCATCATGATCATTCTTAGAACAACAACTCATATAATACTTTGTCATGTAATCTCTAATGCTAGAGTAATAATTCAATCACAATATCAAGTATGAATCATAAACTTCATTGAAAACTAACAAACTACAATCTCAGTCATTGAAGCAATTGCAATTTATCATAACATAGGAAAGAGTCAATGTATAAGAGCTTTTCAGCAAGTCCACATACTCAACTATCATATAATCTTTCACAATTGCTGACACTCACGCAATACTTATGGGTATGGAGTTTTAATCGGACACAGAGAAAGATAGGGGCTTATAGTTTTGCCTCCCAACGTTTTACCTCAAGGGTAATGTCAATAGTAATAGTTCATGAAAACTCACATCCAATTAGCCATATATACCAAGATCTTCCCAACATATTGTGCTTGCCAAAGGATAAAATGTAAAAAGGAAGGGTGAAGATCACCATGACTCTTATGCAATGTAGGAGATAAAAGTAAAAGATAGGCCCTTCACAGAGGGAAGCAGAGGTTGTCATGCGCTTTTATGGTTGGATGCAAAAAATATTAATGCGAAAGAACGTCACTTTATATTGCCACTTGTGATATGGACCTTTATTATGCAGTATGTCGCTTTTATTACTTTCATATCACACGATCGTATAAAGCTTACTTCCTCCACACCAATCAATCATACATATTTAGAGAGCAATTTTTATTGCTTTGCACCGATGAAAACTTACTTGAAGGATCTTATTCAATCCATAGGTAGATATGGTGGACTCTTATGGGAAGACTGGTTTAAGGGTATTTGGAAGCACAAGTAGTATCTCTACTTGGTGCAATGAATTTGGCTAGCATGAGGGGGAAAGGCAAGCTCATCATGTTGTAAGATCCAAGACAATATAATTCATCTCAGATGTAAGAAAACATAACCCATTACGTTGTCTTCCTTGTCCAATGTCAACTCTTTACCATGTCATATTTAATGAGTGCTCACAATCATAAAAGATGTCCAAGATAGTATATCTATATGTGAAGACCTCTCTTTCTTTATTATTTCCTATTAATTGCAACGATGACCAAAACCGTGTTTGTCAACCCTCAACAACTTTTATTCATCATACTCTTTCTATGTGAGCTCATTACTCTCCATAAGACTCATATGATCTCTTTGTTTCTTTTTATTTCTTTCTCTTTTCTTTTATTCACTTAGGATCATGGAAAAATAATCAAGCCCTTGCCTCAACACTAATCTTTATTATATATCTCACGGGCTCGCTTACATAGAAGGATAATAAAGCAAAACTCACAACTAGATCATACTAAGAACTTTTATTCTACTAGATCAAGATATTACCAAAAGGATCGAACTAAGAAAAACGGTAAAGATAAAAGTGATGGTGATACGATACCGGGGCACTCCCCCAAGCTTGGCAGTTGCCAAGTGGAGTGCCCATACCCATGTGATTATGTTTCCTTTGTTGGTGAAGAATGTGGGGATGTTGATGATGGATAGTCGCACATTGAGCGTAGGAGGTCTTCTAACTTGCGGATAATGCCCTTGAGTGCGATGATGTGCTCCTTCAACAAAATATTTTCACGTGTGAGATACTTATTTTGTATACGAGCTAACTCAATCATCTTGAAAGCTTCGATTTCTGTTGGGGTAAGAAGGTTGTGATCAAGTTGAAGGGTGTCTTCTGTTGCCAGAACTTGGTCCTCCATGGCCTTCTTGATCCCTTCATCCTTGTTGATCTCCATAGGTTCTTCTCTCTTCAGCTCTATCTTCATTAGCCAAGCATCGTTGCCCTCATGGTTGGAGGAGGAGGGAGATGACATAGTGCCTGGCCTTGACAACCCTGACAGAAAACAACTCGAAACAAAGACAGGAGATTTTTGCGTGATACAGGAGTCAAAACCCCCGGGAGGTTATATAATGAATTTTTACCGACCAAAATACGTGTTGTGTACGAAAACGGAGTCCGGAGGGCACACGAGGTGCCCACAAGGTAGGGGGGCATGCCCAGTAGGGTAGGGCGCGCCCTCCACCCTCGTGGAGGTCTCGTGTCCTTTCCGGACTGCTTCTTATTTTTCTATTTTTCTAAATATTCCAAAACAGAGAAATATTGCCTTAAAAACTGTTTTGGAGTCGGTTTACTTACCGTACCACATACCTATTCCTTTTCGGAGTCTGACACATTCCGAAAAATGTCCCTTATGTATTCCTCCGGGGTTACGGTTTCAATAACATTGGTTTCAACATTTATGGGATTACCTGAGATATAATGTTTGATTCTTTGACCGTTCACCACCTTCGGATTTGTGCCTTCGGAGTTGTTGATTTTTATGGCACCGGAATGGTAGACCTCCTCGATAACGTAAGGACCTTCCCATTTAGAGAGAAGTTTTCCTACAAAAAATCTTAAACGAGAGTTGTATAGCAATACATAATCACCTACATTAAACTCACGCTTTTGTATCCTTTTGTCATGCCATCTTTTAACTTTTTCTTTAAACAACTTGGCATTTTCGTAGGCTTGGGTTCTCCATTCATCAAGTGAGCTAATATCAAATAACCTCTTCTCACCGGCAAGTTTAAAATCATAATTAAGTTATTTAATAGCCTAATAAGCCTTGTGTTCTAGTTCGAGACGTAAGTGACATGCTTTTACATAGACCATTTTATACGGAGACATACCCATAGGGTTTTTATATGCAGTTCTATAGGCCCATAATGCATCATCAAGTTTCTTGGAGCAATTCTTTCTAGACCTATTAACAGTCTTTTGCAAAATTAATTTGAGTTCTCTATTACTCAATTCTACTTGCCCACTAGATTGAGGGTGATAAGGAGATGCAATTCTATGATTAACATCATATTTAGCAAGCATTTTACGGAAAGCACCATGAATAAAATGTGAACCACCATCAGTCATTAAATATCTAGGGACTCCAAATCTTGGAAAAATAACTTCTTTAAGCATTTTAATAGAAGTGTTATGATCAGCACTACTAGTTGGAATAGCTTCTACCCACTTAGTAACATATCAACAACAACTAAAATATGTGTATAACCATTAGAGGAAGGGAAAGGTCCCATATAGTCAAAGCCCCAAACATCGAATGGTTCAATAACAAGTGAATAATTCATAGGAATTTCTTGACGTCTACTAATATTACCAATTCTTTGACATTCATCACAAGATAAGACAAACTTACGGGCATCCTTGAAGAGAGTAGGCCAATAAAAACCAGATTGCAGTACCTTATGTGCAGTTCTATCTCCAGCATGGTGTCCTCCATAAGCTTCGGAGTGACACTTGCGTAGGATCTGTTCCTGTTCATGCTCAGGTACACAATGTCTAATAACACCATCCACTCCTTTATAGAGATGTGGGTCATCCCAAAAGTAATGCCTCAAATTGTAGAAGAACTTTTTCTTTTGTTGGTATGTGAAACTAGGTGCTATAAACTTAGCAACAATGTAATTAGCATAATCAGCATACCATGGAGCAGTATGAGAAGCATTTATGACATTTAATTGCTCATCAGGAAAGCTATCATCAATAGGTAGTGGGTCATCAAGCACATTTTCTAACCTAGATAAGTTGTCTGCAACGGGGTTCTCAGCTCCTTTTCTATCAACAATATGCAAATCAAATTCTTATAGCAAGAGAACCCATCTAATAAGCCTAGGTTTAGCATCTTTCTTTTCCATAAGATATTTAATAGCAGCGTGATCAGTGTGAATAGTTACTTTAGAATCAACAATATAAGGTCTAAACTTATCAGAAGCAAATACAACTGCTAAGAATTCTTTTTCAGTAGTAGCATAATTTCTTTGAGCATTGTCTAGAGTTTTACTAGCATATTGAATAACATTTAGTTTCTTATCAACTCTTTGTCCTAGAACAGTACCTACATCATAATCACTAGCATCACACATAATTTCAAAGGGTAAATTCTAATCAGGTGGCTGAACAATAGGTGTAGATATCAATGCTTTCTTAAGTATTTCAAATGCTTCTACACAATCATCATCAAAGACAAATGGTATATCTTTTTGTAATAAATTAGTCAGAGGCCGAGAAATTTTTGAGAAGTCCTTAGTGAACCTCCTATAAAAACCAACATGACCCAGGAAACTTATTATACGTTTGATGTCCTTGGGACATGGCATATTTTCAATAGCATCAACCTTGGCTTTATCAACTTCAATACCTCTTTCAGAAACTTTATGCACTAAGACAATACCTTCATTAACCATAAAGTGACACTTTTCCCAATTCAAGACAAGATTAGTTTCTTCACATCTCTGCAAAACTCGATCAAGGTTGCTCAAGCAATCATCAAAAGAAGATCCATAGACGGAAAAGTCGTCCATGAAAACCTCACAAATCTTTTCACAAAAGTCAAAGAATATAGCCATCATGCATCTTTGAAAGCTAGCAGGTGCATTACATAAACCAAAAGGCATAAGTATATAAGCAAAAGTACCAAAAGGGCATGTAAAAGTAGTCTTTGATTGATCTTTGGCTGACATAGGTATTTGAGAGAAACCGGAATAACCATCTAGAAAGCAAAAATGTGTATGTTTGGACAATCTTTCTAGCATTTGATCGATAAAAGGTAAGGGGTAATGATCTTTTTTAGTAGCCTTATTTAATTTGCGGAAATCAATTACCATCCTACAACCTGTAATAATTCCTTGAGGAATCAATTCATCTTTATCATTAGGAACAACAGTAATACCCCCCTTCTTAGGGACACAATGGACAAGGCTTACCCATTGACTATCAGCAACAAGATAAATTATACCTGCCTCAAGGAGCTTTAGTATCTCCTTTCTTACCACTTCTTCCATTTTAGGATTCAACCGGCGTTAATGATCACGAACTGGTTTAGCATCTTCTTCCAAATTAAGTTTATGTTGACATAGAGTGGGAATAATGCCCTTAAGACCATCAAGAGTATACCCAATAGCAGCACGGTGCTTCTTCAGAGTTTTCAATAATCTCTCTTCTTCATGTTCTAAAAGGTTAGCACTAATAATAATAGGATATATCTTTTTCTCATCAAGACAAGCATATTTAAGAGTATCAGGTAACAGTTTAAGCTCAAACATGGGATCACCCTTGGGTGGAGGAGGATCCCCTAGGATTTCAACAGGTAAATTGTTTTTCAGAATAGGTTCCTGTTTAAATAATACTTCATCTAATTCCCTTCTTTCATTCATAAACATGTCATTTTCATGGTCTAGCAAATATTATTCTAAAGGATCACTAGGAGGTACGGCAATAGAAGAAGACCAATAATTTCATCCTTACTATGTAATTCTTCTTCACGGTGTTGTCTACTAAATTTAGAAAAATTAAATTCATGAGTCATATCATCTAAACCGATAGTAACAACATCTCTTTTGCAATCTATGGTAGCATTAATAGTGTTCAATAAGGGTCTACCAAATATAATGGGACAAAAGCTATCTTGTGGGGAACCAAGAACAAGAAAATCAGCAGGATATTTAGTTTTCCCACACAAGACTTCAACATCTCTAACAATTCCCATCGGTGAAATAGTATCTCTATTGGCAAGTTTAATTGTCACATCAATATCTTCCATCTCAGCAGGTGCAATATCATGCATAACTTCTTGGTATAAGGAATAAGGTATTGCACTAGCACTAGCACCCATATCACATAAGCCATGATAACAATGATCTCCTATTTTAACAGAAATAACAGGCATGCCTACCACAGGTCTAGGTTTATCTTTATCACGGGGTTTAGCAATTCTAACAGTTTCATCACAGAAATAAATAACATGCCCATCAATATTATCAGACAAGAGATCTTTAACAATAGCAATATTAGGTTCAACTTTAACTTGCTTAGGAGGTGTATATGTTTTAATATTACTTTTACGAACTATAGTTGAAGCTTTAGCATGATCCTTTATCCTAACAGGGAAAGGTGGTTTCTAAACATAAGAAGTAGGAACAACATGATCATTATAAGTGATAGTCTTTTCTTCAACTTTAATAGGTGCAACTACTTTTTCTTCTATGGGAGGATGATATTTAAACCACTTCTCCTTGGGGAGATTAACATAGGTAGCAAAAGATTCATAGAAAGAAGCTACCATCTCAGAGTCAAGTCCATATTTAGTGCTAAATTTATGAAAAATATTGGTATCCATAAAAGATTTAACACAATCAAAACTAGGTGTCATACCTAACTCCTTACCATTGTCGAGGTCCCAATCTTCAGAGTTGCGTTTAATTCTTTCCAATAAATCCCATTTGAATTCAATAGTCTTCATCATAAAAGAGCCAGCACAAGAAGTATCAAGCATGGTGCGATTGTTACCAGAAAGCCGAGCATAAATTTTTTGAATAATCATTTCTCTTGAGAGCTCATGATTGGGGCATGAATATAACATTGATTTAAGCCTCCCCCAAGCTTGAGCGATGCTTTCTCCTTCGCGAGGCAGAAAATTATATATGTAATTGCGATCATGATGAACAAGATGCATAGGATAAAACTTCTGATGAAATTCCAATTTCAATCGTTTGTAATTCCAAGACCTCATATCATCACATAGCCTATACCATGTCGATGCATCTCCCCTCAAAGATAAAGGGAAGACCTACTTCTTAACAACATCTCCGGGTACACCTGCAAGCTTAAATAATCCACAAACTTCATCCACATATATCAGATGTTCATCAGGATGTTTTGTTCCATCTCCTAAAAAAGGATTAGCTAACAGTTTTTCTATCATACCCGCAGGAACTTCAAAGCAAGCATTTTCATTTTCATTTTCAGTAGGTTCAGTAGGTTGAGGAGCAACTCATTGCTCTACTGGTCGGGGTGAAGATACCCTGAACAAGCCCCTCAGAGGATTACTTTCCATAGTAACAAGTGACAGTAAATTTCAGCACACTATATAAATTTTTCCTTACCAAATTCCACCTACCAAAGGCGCTTCACTCCCCGGCAACGGCGCCAGAAAAGAGTCTTGATGACCCACAAGTATAGGGATCTATCATAGTCCTTTCGATAAGTAAGAGTGTCGAACCCAACAAGGAGCAGAAGGAAATGATAAGCGGTTCCCAGCAAGGTATGTTCTGCAAGTACTGAAATAAGTAGTAACACATAGTTTTGTGATAAGATAATTTGTAACGAGCAACAAGTAACAAAAGTAAATAAGGTGCATCAATGTGGCCCAATCCCTTTTGTAGCAAAGGATAAGCCTGGACAAACTCTTATATGATGTAAAGCACTCCCGAGGACACATGGGAATATCGTCAAGCTAGTTTTCATCACGTTCATATGATCCGCGTTCGGTACTTTGATAATTTGGTATGTGGGTGGACCGGTGCTTGGGTGCTTCCCTTACTTGGACAAGCATCCCACTTATGATTAACCTCTATTGCAAGCATCCGCAACTACAACAAAATATTAAGGTAAACCTAACCATAGCATGAAACATATGGATCCAAATCATCCCCTTACGAAGCAACGCATAAACTAGGGTTTAAGCTTCTGTCACTCTAGCAACCCATCATCTACTTATTACTTCTCAATGCCTTCCTCTAGGCCCAAATAATGGTGAAGTGTCATGTAGTCGACGTTCACATAATACCACTAGAGGAGAGACAACATACATCTCATCAAAATATCGAACGAATACCAAATTCACATGACCACTAATAGCAAGACTTCTCCCATGTCCTCAGGAACAAAAGTAACTACTCACAAAGCATAAACATGTTCATAATCAGAGGGGTATTAATATGCATATAGGATCTGAACATATGATCTTCCACCAATTAAACCAACTAGCATTAACTACAAGGAGTAATTAACACTACTAGCAACCTACTATCACCAATCCCGGACTTAGAGACAAGAATTGGATACAAGAGATGAACTAGGGTTTTTGAGATGAGATGGTGCTGATGAAGATGTTGACGGAGACTGCCCTCTCCCGATGAGAGGAGCGTTGGTGATGACGATGGCGATGATTTCCCCCTCCGGGAGGGAAGTTTCCTCGGCAGAACAGCTCCGCCAGAGCCCTAGATTGGTTCCGCCAAGGTTCCGCCTCGTGGCGGCGGAGTTTCGTTCGAGAAGATGGCTTATTATTTTTCAGCCCAGGGGGGTAGGGCGCGACCCCACCCTCGTGGGCAGGGTGTGGCCCCCTTGGTGAAGTTCTTGCTCTCAGTATTTTTTACATATTTGGAAAACATCTTCCGTGAAGTTTCAGGACTTTTGAAGCTGTGCAGAATAGGTCTCTAATATTTGCTCCTTTTTCAGCCTAGAATCGCAGGTTTCGGCATTCTCCCTCTTTATGTAAACCTTATAAAATAGGAGAGAATAGGCATAAGTATTGTCACATAATGTGTAATAATAGCCCATAATGCAATAAATATTGATATAAAAGCATGATGCAAAATGGATGTATCACCCCCCCCCCCGCGAGCGCGGGATGCCCACATCCGCGAGATTTTCGCGGACCCATGGAGCCGAGTTTTGGACGAATTTTCGAAGCATCTAGCCATCCCTATCCCAACTCGTCCGTGAAACAAACGACCGCTATCCACCTAAAAACGGCTATCCCTATCCCATAGAGGGATAGCCCAGCATCCAAACGCATCCTTAGGTGAGGTGGCCATCTAACCTAGTGCATCAAATAAAAGCAGGACATGGCAGTTAGGTGGCCATCTAACCGCTGCATCAAATAGAATAGGACATCACTTCTTTTTATTAATATCAAGATTTATTTTAGATAGCAGAAGTTAAGGGTTTAATCGACCCAGTCTAAATCTTGACTGGTAGTGGGCACGTCCGTGTCTCATGTCTTGCTCTTTGTTGGATGTGGGCATGGGTCTGTGTCTCGCGTCCTACTCCACATCGGAGTACGCTTGCTCTTTGTTGGATGTGGGCATGTGTCTCATGTCTTGCTCTTTGCTGGATGTGGGCATGGGTCTGTGTCTCACGTCCTACTCCACATCGGAGTATGCTGTCGATGATCGAGGTGGAAGGTCAGGTCATGTGGTCTTTGTGACCCGACATGGAGTTGTTGACGTTGCCTTGATTCTTTGTGACCATGGCAAGAGGTTCTCCTTGTTTGCCTGCTCATCGGTGATTTGGCCCTTCCCAACCCAGTGCTGCTTGAGCAGGTTGTACTGTTGCTTCTCCTGCATCATCTGGAACGTAGAGGCCTACATCGCCGCATGCTCCTCCACCCGTGCCTTCATCATGACGGCATTGTAGTGCGCCTCCGCCTGCTGCAGGGTGAACTCGGCAGCCGGCGCATGTGCTTGCTGCTCCTCCATGTTCTCCATGTCCACCTTTGTGACTTCATGGCGACGCCGCGGCGAAAGGATCTTCCACCACCCACGGCTGGTCCCAACCATTGGTCGGGGATCGAAGGGAAGAGGTGTTGCGCCGATGGAGGTCAGATGGAGGGTGATGTGGCTCAAAGGTGTTGCAGGTTTGTGCCATGGCCGGCGAAAATAGCGGGCACTTGGGCAGGCAAAGTGTCGACCTGAATGCGCATGGCAGGCCAGGGATGACTTCTCATTCGCCGCGCTAACATGCCTGCCAAATAGTTTGGATGTGCAGTGAATGCGGTAGGAAGCCGTCCTGTTGCCCCGTCCGATCACGTCTACTATGTGCTTGATTATTAACGCGACACGGAGAACGAGCGCACGTGGCGCGAGCGGCGGGCCGGAGCAGGCACCTCGATATCCGCACTAGTGTGAATGTCACGTGTTCAGCTCGCATGCGCCAGTGGCCGGTTAGCCCGCTCTGGAACAACATGAATGTGAGGTGAATTAGTAGCTGGAGCAGACCAAGGGAGATGGTTTTGTGTGGTCCATACGTGATGGGCGCGGAGGTAGGGGCTCGGACATCCCCAAATCTCCCCTAGCTTTGCTTTCGGTTTGCGGGAATTTGGGCATGCAGACCGATCTGTGAACATTTAAGGCACGACATTGAGGGCAAAGCGCCCAGACCATATGGGCAAAGCGCCCAGACCATATGGGCAAAGCGCACGAGGTTGCATTGCCGATCTCCAGATTCACATCGTGTTGTCCACTTTTCTTGTAGGGCAACGCTAGGCGTCGGTGCGCCGGCCCAAATTTGGGCCGATCACACACCGCACGTCGGATCCCTCCCCGTCCAGCTTTGGATCTGATCCTCTTTTCGTCCTCTACCATCGGATCCCGTGTCTGTTTCTTTCTTATGGTTCCAAAAATCACAACGACGTGCAACGCACCTCCTCCGTCCGCCCCAGGCCGCAGCAGCACCCCGCTAGGTTGCTCAGGCAGTCCGCTCACATCCTCGTCGGTGACATCGAAGCCCCCCGTCTCATGGGCAGTTGCAGCTTTTCCCCTAATTTCCCAAGAAAGAAGAAGAAAAGGATGGTGGTAGCAAAAAAACGTGTCTGTCATAGCAAAAATTGATGACGATTGCAGCAATAAGGCCTCGTCAATTTCTCACGATCGATGAAGAAAAAATATGGTGGTAGCAAAAAAACTCGCCGCTCGTAGCAAAAATTAATGACGATTGCAGCAAAAAGGACCTCGCCAATTTCTCAGTTCTCACGAGCGATGAAGGAAAAGATGGTTGTAGCAAAAAAACTCGCCAATTGTAGCAAAAATTGATGAAGATAGCAGCAAAACAGACCCGTCAATTTCTCATGTCTGATGAAGAACAAGATGGTGGTAACAAAAAACTCGCCGGTCGTAGCAAAATTTGATGCCGGTTCCAGCACTCTTCGTGGCCGGGTCCAGCATCGGTGGGTGCTGGTTGTAGCTTTTTCTGTCGAGTGTCGCCGGTGCCAGTAGCCGCGGCAGCCGTTGCAGCATCCTGCAGCGCCAGTTCTAGCACCGGAACCACTTCATAACCCCGCCGTGGTTGGAGCATCTTGGCCGCTGAACGCCGCAGCTCCCAGCCACCATGACTGCAACGTCCGGTAGCCATCGTTGGAGCATGCAAGACTACTGTCCTTCCTCTGTCTCGTGTGCCCAGCCGGCCTTGTAGCAGTTTGTGGCAGATCCCATGGCGGAGGCGTTGGGAGGCAACAGAAAGTGCACTGGAGCACCGGGACATCAGAGAACAGGGGCGGCTGGAGGCGCGCATGAGCTTGAGGTGGGTATGGCGGAGCGCATGCGGGGATGTAGAGAGGGATGAGGCTGGGTCAACGCTTGGGGAAAATAAATGAGTGGATGTGCTTGCTCGAAGGAAGAGATAAGGTGGGGATAGAGCGGTGCGTGCTTGAGGTAGATGGCTCCTCATGCGTGCGATCGATCAAACACCTCGTGCATGACCAGCTTAAAGTTCGGCTGGCCTGCCAGCCACAAGCATTTTCCTTTCTTGTATGTCAATCCTTGGTTTTTAGGCCCTACCGGTTTTCGATTTTCTCATCATCAATTGCGATCAGTTTTCTCGATTCACTTTTCTCGTGATCGGGATCAACCACTAAAAAAACTATTCTCGGGATCAAAGGATTGATCGGTACATCGTCGAACTCAGGTATGCTCGTTTAGCAGCTAGACCATTGCAACTAACTCAACTTGTCACTAGCACAAAAACAAGACCCTGTGTAGATATTGTTGGATTACACTGAGATGTGTGTGCATGTAACCAATACTAGGATTATAGAGTGAACTACTGGAACTTTTCATTCGGCAAGAATTATTGTTGATTGATATAGTGTGACGCCCCGAGACTGATGTGCCAGGTGTCCTCCAGTTATTCGCTGTTGTTGCCTTGTCATTTGCTTGCGTGTTGCATCTTGCCATGTCATCATCCGCATTGCATCATCATGTTTTCAAAACTTGCATCCATCTCGGTCTCCTCATTACATCCGTTGTCCGTTCTGAGCCCAGACACACTTGCACGCGCCCGCGGCATGTCCGAAATATTATTTTGTAAGTGGCCGGAAATATTCTCGGAATGGGATGAAAGTTGACGTGCGGCCTTATTATAGTGTAGATAGACCGCCTGTCAAGTTTCATCGCATTCGGAGTTCGTTTGATAGCCCAACCGTTAAACTATAGCGGCATTGTAGCCAATCTAACGTCGGACGTTTTCGGTCTCCGGAAATAGAAGCCGGGCCTCCCTCTCTTCTCCTCTCTCAGCTCGAGACCGTCTACACAGCCCACTACCTACCGCCAGGTCCAACCTAACCTCTCTCGTCAGCCCGCGGCCCTCCTCGCGCGCGCATCCGGAAATTGTCCCGGACCCAACCCGGGCAGTCGTCACCGTTGGATCCGGATCATCCCCAAACATCCTTAAATCATCATCGATTTCTCGTTAGACTCTCCTAAGCTAATTATTCTCGAACGTTCAATTTTAATCGGAGGTTCCAAAATAGCCCTAACCAAAAATCCAATGCTATAAGTAGCAGTCTAACCCTAGCCTAGCCTCCTGTCCCATCCATCCTTTCCCATCGCGCCGCCGCCAGTCCACTTGGTCTCCTCCTCGCCTTCCCCACCGAGCCAACCACCGTCCGTCTCAGATCCACCTCCCTCCGACCGCCTCCCGTGATTTCCGCGCCACCAAAAAATCCCCAGCAAATCGCAGCCTCCTCCTTCCCGCTTGGAGCCCCTCCCGTGCTCTCCTTCCTGCAGCTCGCCTCGCCGGAGTTCGGCGCCACCGGAGCACCACCACCAGGGACCTCAACCACCAGGCCGCCTCCCCTGCCCCTTTCCTTTCTTCTCCTTCCCTTTCAAGCTCTCTAGTTCTCTCATGTTCATCTCTCTCTGTGTCTCTTTCTTTGAAGCGCCCGAGGTCATGGCCGCTGCCTTTGTGCAGTCGCTGCCGTCGCCATGAACACCGCCCCGTCGTCTGCATCTCTTCCCGCAGCGCCGGCGCACGTGCCCCCCCTCTCGTGTGGAACGGCCTCGCCTCTGCGCCACGCGAACCTTCTGCATCGACCACCTTTGTCGCGCCACCCGTGCTCCTCCGCGCTGGCCAACAGCAGCAGCGCACCCCGGCGCCCTGCTCTAGACCCAACCTCACCGGAGCCCCGCAGCTAGCCGCCTTGACCGCCGATGGGAGATGCCTCCCCTGCCCTGCTTGCGCCTGGATCCAGCCGATGTTGCCCTGCCGACCTCCGCCTGACCTGCGTTCCCAGCGTCCTCCTGCCGGAGTCGCCCGAGCGCCATCGTGCCATCGTCCAAGTCCCGCCTCGCCAAGCCCCTGCATCGCGTCGCTGTTCCCTGCTGCTGTTTCTGTTCTTCAGAAACGAGCAGCAGCAACTCGAGCCGCTCGCCCCTCTGCTTCGCACGCTGGACCGCCAAGTCCCTCCTGCGCGCCAAGGCCCAGCCTGCGCCCCGCGCCTACCTCCACCTCCTCACCGAACCAGTCCAAGCCCATGGTGAGCGCCCCAGCGCCCAGCAGTTTTGGCCCAATGTAGTTTTTTTCGGTCTGCAATTTGTCTTTTATTCCAGAGAACACCGTTTTACAGAAAAGTCCCTAGAGTTCATGCATTTAATATCTCACAAACCGCGCATCGGATTAAAATGATTTATATAGGAAATATGCTTAGTTTTTCATCTAGTTTCATAATATGTCATTCTCATCCATGTTTAAAATGTTTAAAATGATGTTTGCATATACTTTGCCTATTGCCATGTTAAAATGATTTATTTCATAACTAAATAACCGTAGCTCCAAATTTAATAAACTTTATATGTAAATGGGGTAGAAAAATGCCTAGTTTAACATGGTGGCATCACTTTGCATGTTTAACAACTATAAAATCTGGTTTAGGGCAGAACAGTACCAAACCTAATATATGCATATGGGGATTTACCGGAATTGTTATTCGTTGCTTCCGGCCTCATTAAACTTGCCTAGATAGATAGTTTCATTATGCTCCACCTCTTGCCATGCTAACAACATTTAATATTGTTGGGGTACATAAACGAGAGAGAACTAAATAATTGATGTGGTGTTCCGTCAATATGCAACCCGTTGCATATTGAGCTCCACTTAACTTGTAGTGTTGTTTGTGCACTTTGCCATGCCATGCATATTTAAACCGGACATGCATCATACTTGTTGTGCATCATGCCATGATCGTGTGATAGTTGTTTACTATGTTGTGCGCTTCTTTCCGGTGTTGCTTCTTCTCGGTAATCCGGTAACGTTGCGTTTGTGAGGATCTGTTGGTTACGTCCGTTTGTCTTCTTCATGGACTCTTTCTTCTTCCTTGCGGGATCTCAGGCAAGATGACCATACCCTCGAAATCACTTCTATCTTTGCTTGCTAGTTGCTCGCTCTTTTGCTATGCCTATGCTGCGATACCTACCACTTGCTTATCATGCCTCCTATATTGTTAAACCAAGCCTCTAACCCACATTGTCCTAGCAAACCGTTGTTTGGCTAAGTTACCGCTTTGCTCAGCCCCTCTTATAGCGTTGTTAGTTGCAGGTGAAGATTGAAGTTTGTTCCTTGTTGGAACATGGAGATGCTGTTCCTTGTTGGAACATGTTTACTTGTTGGGTTATCACAATATATCTTATTTAATTAATGCATCTATATACTTGGTAAAGGGTGGAAGGCTCGGCCTTATGCCTGGTGTTTTGTTCCACTCTTGCCGCCCTAGTTTCCGTCATATCGGTGTTATGTTCCCGGATTTTGCGTTCCTTACGCGGTTGGGCTATTATGGGAACCCCTTGACAGTTCGCCTTGAATAAAACTCCTCCAGCAATGCCCAACATTGGTTTTACCATTTGCCACCTAGCCTTTTCTTTTCCCTTGGGAGTCGCGCTCCTGAGGGTCATCTTATTTAAACCCCCCTGGGCCAGTGCTCCTCTGAGTGTTGGTCCGACCGAGCTGGCTGCGGGGCCACCTCGGGGAAACTTGAGGTTTGGTTTTACTCGTAGCTAGTCTCATCTGAGTGTGCCCTGAGAACGAGATATGTGCAGCTCCTATCGGGATTTGTCGGCACATTCGGGCGGTGTTGCTGGACTTGTTTTATCTTTGTCGAAGTTGTCTTGTAGAACCGCGATACCGAGTCTGATCGGAATGTCTCGGGAGAAGGTTTATCCTTCGTTGACCGTGAGAGCTTGTGATGGGCTAAGTTGGGACACCCCTGCAGGGATTTGAAATTTCGAAAGCCGTGCCCGCGGTTATGGGCAGATGGGAATTTGTTAACGTCCGGTTGTAGAAAACCTAAAGTTGACCTTAATTAAAATGCATCAACCGCGTGTGTAATCGTGATGGTCTCTTTCCGGCGGAGTCCGGGAAGTGAACACGGTGTTGGAGTTATGCTTGACGTAGGTTTTTCTAGGATCACTTCTTGATTATAGTTGTTCGACCGTGCTTTTGCCTTCTCTTCTCGCTCTCTTTTGCGAATATGTTAGCCACCATATATGCTAGTCGCTTGCTGCAGCTCCACCTCATACATTGACCGTACCCATAAGCTTAAATAGTCTTGATCGCGAGGGTGCGAGATTTCTGAGTCCCCGTGACTCACAGATACTTCCAAAACCAGCTTGCAGGTGACGTTGATCCGTGCAGATGACGCAACCAAGCTCAGGAGGAGCTCGATGAAGATCTTGTCCTTTCTGTTGTTTCGTTTTAGTTGATCAGTAGTGGAGCCCAGTTGGGGTCGATAGGGGACCTTGTCGCATTTGGGGTTCTTCTTTTATTTTGGTTCCGTAGTCGGACCTTGATTGTATTTGGATGTTGTAATGCTTTATTCGTGTAATTGTGTGAAGTGGCGATTGTAAGCCAACTATGTATTCTTTTCCCTTATGTATTACATGGGTTGTGTGAAGATTACCTCACTTGCGACATTGCTCTCAATGCGGTTATGCCTGTAAGTCGTGCTTCGACACGTGGGAGATATAGCCGCATCGAGGGCGTTACATATAGACACTTGATGATCTTACGAGGATGGTCGGGAATTATTGGTGGGGGTCGGAGAAGGGCAAGTGCAGGACCTATTGGAAAGCTTGGGAACAAATTACCCAACCGAAATCCATGGGGGGTTTGGGTTTTCGTGAGTATTGGCTGCTCAACTATTCTGTCGGTTGCCTATTCAATGCCCACTCTACTATTCCGCCCTTAGGGCCTATATGATGGTGGTTGGGACCCTATTGACGGCCACTTTCTCAGTTTGCTCTTGCTGTTCGGGAAGTTCTCCTGTTTGGAGAAACTGGACTATCTGTTGCGCCCATGTCGGAGCTTGGGGCTCGACGACAAGGACTAAAGGCATATCTTCGGCCACTGGAGCACTGGTCTCATTGGCAAGAATCTGGGATTTTTCCCGAGACCGCTGCTCACTGGCACGCGTATCAACGTTCCCGGCAGCTGCTTTGCCGGTGACTTCTGGGAGCTCTGCTGGAAAGTAGTTGCCGGTACTTATCTTCCTCCTCTTTTTGGCTCTCGTTGACGGGGTAACCATGGGTCGAGTCAAGTGGAGCTCAAAAGTCCCTAGTTCCACAGGTAGCTTTTGGGCAGCACCCTTTGACAACCGGTCAGCAATGCCGTTTTCCGCATGAGGGACGTGCTCTATTTGCAGGCCATCAAAGTGTTCTTCCAATTTCCTCACTTCATCCACGTACGCTTCCATCAACGAACTCTGGTAATATTTTTTACTTGCTTTACCGCAAGTTGCGAATCCCCAACTCTATCGCAATTTTGAGGCGGAAAGCAGTCCCTCATACTCGACAACATTGTTGGTAGCTTCCTCATAGGGGTGTGACGCCACCGATTTGACCGTACAGTAATCATGCACGCAAATGTGTACGACCAAGATCAGGGACTCACGGGAAGATATCACAACACAACTCTACACACAAATTAAAATCATACATGCTTTGTATTACAAGCCAGGGGTCTCGAAGGCTCGAATACATAAGCTCGAAAGCACAAAAGTCAGCGGAAGCAACAATATCTGAGTACATACATAAGTTAAACAAGTTGCCATAAGATGGCTAGCACAAACAGGGATACAGATCGAAAATGCAAGGCCTCCTGCCTGGGACCTCCTAACTACTCCTCGAAGCCGAACTCCATGTAGAATCATCCTCGGGATCCTCTGGCTCCTGGACTCCATCATATGATCGCAAAAACCGGGAAAGGGGGAAAAAGAAGTAGCAAAGCAACCGTGAGTACTCATCCAAAGTACTCGCAAGCAAGGATCTACACTACATATGCATTGGTATCAATGAAATGGGTAGTATCTGTGGACTGAACTACAGAATGCCAGAATAAGAGGGGGATAGCTATTCCTATCGAAGACTACGCTTCTGGCAGCCTCCATCTTGAAGCATATAGAAGAGAGTAGTTGGTAAGTTCACCAAGTATCATCGTATAACATACTCCTGCCCGGCGATCCTCCCCTCGTCGCCCTATGAGAGAGCGATCACCGGGTTGTATCTGGCACTTGGAAGGGTGTGTTTTACTAAGTATCCGGTTCTAGTTGTCATAAGGTCGAGGTACAACTCCGGGTCGTCCCTTTACCGAGGGACACGACTATTCGAATAGATAAACTTCCCTGCAGGGGTGCACCACATAACCCAACACGCTCGATCCCTCTGGCCAGGCACACTTTCCTGGGTCATGCCCGGCCTCGGAAGATCAACACATCTCAGCCCTACCTAGGCACAACAGAGAGGTCAGCACGCCGGTCTAAATCCTAAGGCGCAGGGGTCTGGGCCCATCTCCCATTGCACACCTGCACGTTGCGAGGGCGACCGGAAGCAGACCTAGCCTCCCTAATACAAGAGCAGGCATTCCAGTTCAATCCGGCGTGCGCCGCTCAGTTGCCGACGTCAAGAAGGCTTCGGCTGATACCACGAAGTCGAGTGCCCATAATTGTTCCCGTGTAGTTGGTTAATGCGTATAGGCCAGTGGCCAGACTCAGATCAAATACCAAGATCTCGTTAAGCGTGTTAATTGATGTAACCGCGGACGCCGATCAGGGCCAGGCCCACCTCTCACCTAGGTGGTCTCAACCTGCCCTGTCGCTCCGCCACAAAGATCCACACAGAGGGCCGTCGAGAAAGTATGTCCTTTCAGCCCCCAATCCGTGAATCAACCGCGGGTACTCAACGAGCCGACCTGACTTTAGTCGCCACAAGCATCATGTATTATGTATATAAATATATACCCATGATCACCACCCGAGTGATCACAGCCCAGTAGTATAGCATGGCAGACGGACAAGAATGTAGGGCCACCGATGGAATACTAGCATCCTATACTAAGCATTTACGATTGCATGCACTACAAAAAAATACACTTCCGTGATGATACGTGTTTTTCACAGTAGGTCGCGTTTTTTGTCATGCATGTACATCCACGACGATTTTATGACAGAATCAAGATAGTCATACCTGTGCTGTCGTAGAAGTGTTCCATAACATTACCAAAATTATCATCACAGAAGTGTCCACTTCCATGACGATAAATCGCGCGTCACAGAAGTGCTTTCGTCAAGGGTGACGGACACGTGGCATCCACCGTAACGGAACGCCGTTAAGCTATCAGGTCGGGTTTTGGATCCGATAACCCGTTAATAGCCCCGACCAATGGGGATTTTCCACATGTAAAATCATCATTGGCTCGAGGAGACACGTGTCAGGTCCGCGTTGGCATAGGTGTCACTCATCCAATGGGCGAGACACGCCTATGATATGTTGACACGTGGACCGGCCCATCAAGTTTAAATGGGCCGGCCCAACTGAACGCCCACAAGATTTTGTGGACCATAATTGGCCGGCCCAGCTAAAGGCCCACGAGATTTTGCAAACCATAATGGGCTGGCCCAGCTAAAGGCCCACAAGATTTTGCGGGCCATAATGGGGCGGCCCAGGTAAAGGCCCACAAGATTTTTGTGTGCCATAATGGGCCGGCCCAGGTAAAGGCCCACAAGATTCTTGCGGATCATAATGGGCCGGCCCAGCTAAAGGCCCACGAGATTTCGCCGACATTAATGGGCCGGCCCAGCTGTAGGCCCACAAGATTTTGAGGACGCTAGTAGGCCGGCCCATTAACTGGCTGCCATGTTTTGGGCCAAATGCCGGCCCATATTTGATCCGGTCCATTAATGGCCTGCCACGCTCCGGGCCTAATAGTGGCCCATATGAGATCCGGCCCGTTAAAAGCCTACCATGTTCTGGGCCAAATTATGGCCCAGATCAGGTCTGGCCCTTTAAGAGGCTTTGGGCTCAATTATGACCCATATCAGATTTGGCCCGTCAACTGGACACTATGCTTCTGGGCCCACTTGCTAAAGGCCCACTTAGTAATTTGGCCTCATATTAGTTTTGGCCTGTTAAGGGCCCGTTTAACATTTCGGCCCTATATTAATTTCAGCCTGTTAAAAGCCCGTCATATAGTTGGGCCTAACTACGGCCCGGTTTGCATCCGGCCTGCTCGCAGCTGATATCTGATAGGGCCAAACAAGGACCGAGACAATTTTGGCCTGTTAAAAGCCCGTGATTTGATTCGCACAATCATGGGCCGGGGTTCATTTCGGGCTGCTGTCGGCCCGTGAGCTGTTCGGCACGTTTCAGGCCCAACCTACATCGTGATTGCATGACGGCCCAATTATGTACCGTAATTTTATGGTTTGCCCGGTTTACTGCGAAGACAGGATATATATATACAGTAAAATTACTGCAGCATCGTGAATAAGAAAAAACCTAGACTATACAATAAAGAAATTACGGCATATTACATCCGCTGGGCATCAAAGTTCTCCACTATGATAATAAAGCACAAGCAGACATCAGATTACATACATTGGGCATCAAAGATCGCCACCAGTGCAAATAAAGACACCGACAAAATAATATAAAAAACCGAGATCACTTCAATAGAGTTCAAGAAAGGTTAGCCCTGCTGGGGAGCTGCAGCACAAGCAGCTGAGCAAGATGATGAGACTGCGCTTGTTCAACACTTATATCTTCCTCACTCTGAAAGATAAACAAGCAGACAGATGACAGGTTTTGCACATAAAAGTATCAGTGCTGACAATTCATCACATTTCTTACTGACGAATAAAGTGACAGAGTTATAAAATTGCATTAACACAATATGGTATTGTTCAGGTCAAAACATGGCAGAAAATGACATTGTGAAGGAGTTGGCAGCTTCACGACACCACTGGATTACAGATCAAGAACTCATAAGTATCAATGGTTAGTGTGCTGTCAATTTATACCATTTCAGATTGGCAAATAAAGAGACGGTTTAAATAATAGTAGAATGATATGACATTGTTCATAGTTAAGACATTGCAGAATATGACATTGTGCTGTAGTGGGTAGGTTCACCACACCACTGGATTACAGATGAAGAACAGAAGCATACATGCAGTGCAAAATAAGATCACTTGCTCTGTATAGTTTAAATTACATGGTATGAAGAAGGAACTTGGTTGTACAACTGAAAACTTAAATTGAGAAAGGAAAAAACTTTTGTTTATGAACTACATAATAAACTTTAAACAAGCAATTTGACGCAAACACCAAAAATAAACAGCTGTTGCAGTCATGCCTAACCAAATATATACAACAAAGTTTGAAGGCTTGAGATGGACAAACTTACATTATTGGTGAATATAGGCTCTATAAAGGCCTT
>NC_041388.1:180146074-180152239 GCF_002162155.2 Triticum dicoccoides | reverse complement strand
CCTTTATTCTACATTTTGTTAAGAGTAAATATAGATGTGATAATATATGAAAAAATGGAGAATATTTAAGATAAGATGAAGGGTGATGCTACATAACCAAGTAGCTATAAATGTAAGTGCAACGATACAGGCAAAAGGTACAGCCAAGAGCAATGCACAGCTAAACTTCTTCAGTACCAACATTATGGTAAGAGTAAATATAGATCTGATGTGTGGAAAATGGAGGGAAAAGGAAAATAAGCTGCAGAGTGATGGTACATGAACAACTACCTGTCATTATAAGCACACTGATAAAGGATAACATGTACTTACAAGAACAATGCAGAAGTAAAAAAACATTGGCATTTGATATATTCCACACTAATGTAACCATTCATACAGATCAGATAATTTGGAGCGAACAATTGATAAGCAAGCTATCATGCATACTGCTGTAACATAATGAACCAGGTATGTATGCAAGTACAGTGATATAGGACAACAGGTACTAACAAGAGCAAAGCAGTGGACAGCATATTTGCGATATCCTGTCGTTCTTGTCAAACCGGAATTCTCCTTCGAGCGGATTTCCTGCAAAAAAGATCCGTAAGGCACATGCGGAAAAGTAGAAGTTCAAATTGTCATGTGATTTCATAGACAGTACCTCATCCTGGGAACGAGACCAGGGCATAACAAGGTTTTTTTCCATTCAATGTCTTCTAAATTTAACACATGAGACTTCACCGGAAATTCGTTTATAGACATGCCATCAAAGTGTGATTTCTTCACGTAACACCGATACTGCTGCAATGCTTCCTTGAAAATCACAAGCAAGATTTGCTCGTCATGACTATCCAGATTGACCCTCGCCTAGTTACAACAATGTAATGTAAATTATTGATGTGTTCAATCAGCAGAAAATAGGAAAATAATAACCATGAATAATAGCACTTACACGTAAGTTGGACAGGAAGATGTGAAAATGGTGTTTGTCTTCACAATAATCTTCCCATGATGGGAATATATGCACGTAGTCCCTAACAACATTTAAAGCATTGTCTTTTAAACTAGGAATAAATGGAATGGGGGTTCCAATCTGCAAGAATTGGCCGTCTCTGCAGTTGGGATAGGTCTTCGGCCGGTGGACTTGCTGTACTTTTTGCTGGAGTGGGATTTTTCTGTGGTACAGCTAGTGCTATGGCAAATGAAATCGGTATACCTTTTGCTGGAGTGCAGGTCCTGTGTGGTGGGGCTAGTGGTGTGGCCAGTGAAGTATGGGTACAATCTGCTGGAGTCGGTCCTACGTTTTGTGTCACTGGTTGTACAACCAAAATAAGTGGGGTGCTGTCTGATTTCTCCGGCACCACCATGTTTTTCAAGGACTTTGCTGGTGCTCCTTCAGGTTCAGCAATCACCCTCTTCCTTTTTGATGTCTGATGCACAAGAACAACATTTGAGTGGAAAAACATGGTATGATGACAGATGGAATATGTATTGATAATGGATGGGCATGGCATCTCGACATATATGATGAGTAAACTAAGCAGATGGCGGTGCAACAAAGTAGAAGAAATGCAAGACAACATATGCAAGATACCCGCAATCAGTAAAACATTGCCAAATTAGAACAAGCACCTTGATGGGTGAACTGGATAGGCCATCTGCCTTTGACTCCTTGAGGTTAGAATAGTCATTAGGATCATATTCTGAACAAGAATCAATAGGTGGGGAGCGTATGAGTTTCATTGCATCCATAATGGCACTCAATGCCGTGGTGCCAATTTTGTAAGTCATTGCAGTGTTTAGCTTCAAGAGTGGACTGCTGCTAGTGCGACACAAAGCAGCTACACAGATCATAGTGTAGATATAACGGGAAAACCTTAAGCATCAGAGTAAAATCAGCAAAGTGGAACTTGCTGGAATATATGTGCTAGTATTGCCGGTACAGCTAGAAAGGCTTCGGATACCAGCTCTCTTCAAGTGAAGGTGCGGTACTGTTAATATCAGTGTAACTCTCAAAGGCACCCAACTCCCCGCATTTCCTTGCTATTCTTATAGGATTCAAGTGGGCAGGCCACTACAAATCCTATTCCTATGTTTACAAGATCCTACGAATCAAAGAGGCTCAAAGTGTCCATCACAACCGACCGTATAGACCTCTACACTGCAAATGTCCCTGCTCATCTTCAGTACAAGGAACATACTGTATTGCTATCATACTCCCTCCATTCCAAAATATAAGTCTTGGTAGAGATTTCCACTATGGATCACATATAGATGTATCTAGATACATTTTAGAGTGTAGATTCACTCATTTTGCTCCATATGTAGTCCATGGTGGAATCTATACAAAGACTTGTATTTAGGAACGGAGAGAGTACATATTAAAGAAGAACGGAAGAGGAATATGGTAAAGAAGAGTAAGCAGATTTTGGATAATAAAATATTGGTTGCGCAGTGCCCACACATGATGAACCAGAGCGCATTAAGAATGCAACTCCTAACTGTCTCTCGACCATTTCAGGCGGTTGGATGAAGATCCTATGTCTCCTAACCCTTCTTCCTCGTCTTTGATTCTTCCCATACAGAACACTGCACGGGCCGCCGGCCGGACCACCGGCCCCCACCGCCTGTGTTCCTCCGCCACCCCCACCCCCACCCCACCCCAACCCCCACCCGTGTCGAGTTTTCTTCGTTCGGCGAGGCCCCACAACCACCCGATCCCCTTCGATCGCACCGACGAACTCCGGCGAGCTCTGAAAAATTGACTGACCCAATTTTGAAATTTAGTCTACTGTGATTTAACTAGTGTGGAATATAAAAGGGGAAAACCATAAGCATTGGGAGTATAGTGTTGAGCGTGCCATGGCGGACCTGAAGGTGCAAACCGGACAAAGGCAACTCCGCAACCAAGACAAGAAATCAAAGTAAAGCAGTGGCGATCTATTTTCTTGCTGCGATAAATAAGTTGAGCAGATACGAAAGAGTACAGCCTCTGGTGCGGCGCCGCGTACGCATCTGCTGAGAATTTGACAGTGCTGCGGTAGCGATGGCTGTCGGCGGCGTGGAAGCAGATCTAGGAGGGTAGACAGTGGCGGCGGGGCACGATGGACGAGATGGTCGTAGGAGCAGCGCCGGCAAGGTGGACGACGGCGAGGATGAAGCGAGAGGACGGGATGCAAGGATCCTGGTCCAAAGCCGTGGATGAGAGAGGGCGATCTCTTGTAATGGACGGTGGCGTCGGGGTATCAGCTCCGGCATGGTGGAGGAGGACAGTGGTGGATGGGGTGGCGGATGGTGGCAGACGGAGGAGGGTGGGGTGGAGAGGGTGTTTTGGCGCCCACGGAGTACGAATGGGGAAAAGGGAGGTAGAGAGGAAGGGGGGAACCATGTATTCAGGGCGCGCTTGTCTTAAATGCGAGGAAATTTACAAACTTAGCCCCCGTTTCAAATTTCTACTACATCACAGCAACATTAGTCGGTTGGGGATAGGACGGTAATCTCGCATACACCGAATATTTGCCGACGAGAGTTTGTTTTTGGCGCCCACCGCGTATGAATATGAATCGGGGAGGGAGTCGATTTCGGCTGAGGACACACTGTGTTTTGGCGCCCACCGTGTATGAATCCGGGTGAGAGGCGGTTACGTCACGTTTGGGTGAAATTACAAACCTACCCCTATCGAAACCTATAGAAATCCAGCAGATAGGCTTTGCGTGGCAGGGATAGGCAGTAGTGATTTCCATCTCAAGATTTTGGTTTCGGCCGGTTACTGCGACTTTCCCCGCTTCGTTCAAATTTTGCAGAGTGCACATTTACCGTGCCAACTCAATTCGAATCCCGTTTGTATTCTATTTTTTCGGGCGGGATCCATTTTCAGTTGGAATTACATTCTATATACATCATTTTTTTAATATATACTTTCAAAAGCACAACACCATTTATACATAAATATGGTTTACAAATGGCATGATCTCAGATTCATAAGGTTGTATCCATCAATTTGGATTTTCAAATATTTGAAACCACTTTATGTTGAAATCCAATGTATGCATTTCTTGCTAACTGTCTCCAATTAATGTGTGTTTCATGCGGGTTTTTTTACTTTTCAAACATGTATAATGTGTTTCACACACGCAACATATAGTGTAATCCCGTTTAGACATTAATTGCATATAAACCATGCATTGTTTGTAATTGAAGAATATATGGATCACCAATATTGATAAACTATATAACATTACACGTGTGCCCAAACTCAAATGAATATGCATGTTTGATACACCAATTTGCGTTATGATATTATTGATGTCATGATCTCCAGTTTAAATATTCGAATCCCCTTTAATCCAGATATTCGTCTCATATAGCTATCACTCATGCTTATATAGGACTATCTCTCTGGACCTATACGCGTTCATCGTCTCTCGAGTATCTCTCGTGCTACCTGTATGTCGACAATGATCTTTTATCTTCGTAACACACTGACGGTACTCTCTCCCTCGACCTTCATCACTCTATCTCTCTCTAAGTATATCTCGCTCCCTGCTATGTGTCTCTAACTATGATTCTCCATGTGGAATCTCTTCCTCTCACACAAACACAAAACTTTGTCTCCCGGGGTCTCATTTCTCTCTACTATTCCCATGTGTGCCACTTGCACACCCCTCATACAGAGATGTCTTTCGCTCCTTAGATATGAGAACCTACGACTCTTCCTCTTCAATATCTCTTTCTCACACACAAACACAAACTCTGTCTCCCAGGGTCTCATATTTCTCCATTGTTCTCTTGTATGTCGCTCACACACACCCTCTCTCCCTAGAGATATCTTGCGTTCCCTCGTCTGTCTCTCTAGCTATCACTCTCGTTGTGAAATATCTTTCTCTCTCGCAGACACAAAACTCCGTCTCTCTGGATCTCATTTCTCTTTGACATCTGTTTGTATGTGACTCACATGCACCCTCTCTCTATCTCTCTCACACCCACACACATAACCCAGCCTTCTGATCCACTCGACTCCTATCTCTAACGCTCACTAGCTAGCATCTTTATCTTTCTATTTATCTGTTTCTCCATCAACCTTCTTTCTCGCCCTCACTCTCGATTCCTATCACGCACACTACATATGTTTCTCTCTACATGCAGTCAAGTGCCCTCTCTCACACATATATAACTTCACCCTTTGAACCACCCGACGGTCATCTCCAACACCCAAACTAGCGGATGTCCCTCTAGCTAGCATCTCCATCTCTGTATCTATCTGTAGTTTCTTCGTCAACATTTCTTTCTCGCACAGAGTCTTGCTTCCTATCACCCACACTATATATGTCTCTCCATACATATGCATTTATAGGTTGGTCTCTTTTGCACAATTGTTGCGCCTCACTCCCTGTACTCGCCAAAGATGCATGCTCCAGCCCACACCACTATCTCTTAAAGACAAAAACACATGCTCAATTGTTGGGCCTTCTTCCCTGCATTCTCACATGCATGCATATTGTCATACCGATCCGTCTCTCCCATGTCGTTGATCTGATGACTTATGCCTTCTTTCTTTTATCTCGATCATGCGCGCGCGCACACACACATCCCACGTATACATGTATACCTCTCACACATGCATGCTCAAGGTCTCTATGTCTCCATACGTAGTTAATTACTCTCAATCCTAACGCCACATCGAATCGTTCTCCTCTTTTGTGCACATAACTTCCGCCTGGATGGGTAAAACACACACTCACACTTAACAATCTCCTTCTAGCTACCCCCCGCCTCTCACTCTTCCCCTATATCCACGAAACCAATAAGACCACCCTTTGTTTAATTCCCGCCTACATGCACCATCAATATATAGTAGTCTTCCTCGGTGTCTCTCGAACAAACACGTTCTCTCGATGTCGACTCCTCTCACGCGCACACACCTTGTCTTCCCTCTCTATGGGCATTTTCTCTCTTGCACCCCATCGTTGGTGGCCTCTGCCATACACATCACCTCTCTATGATGAAGCCATGCACACTTAAATTACATCCGCCACAGAGGACCCCACAACACACACACACACGCACACACACACACACACGCACCCCCCCACACACACTAAGACTCCATCTCTCTCACACACACACACACAAACACACACACACACACACGCATGCACGCACCCCCCACACACTAAGACTCCA
>NC_041388.1:180114812-180145619 GCF_002162155.2 Triticum dicoccoides | reverse complement strand
CTCTCTCTCTCACACACACACAAACTAAGACTCCATCTCTCTCTCTCTCCTCTCTCTCTCTCTCTCTCACACACACACACTAAGAATCCATCACACACACACATGCTCTAGGCGGAGCATTTGTTCCTACCACCCTTCATCCAACCTTACCCGTATGATAAACAATCACCTTTATTTACTTGCATAACATGGACAAATTCCACTTTACTTTAGTAGTCAGCAAACTTATCATCTGTACCCTTATAAAAAAATGAGTTGGCGGTGATGGTGTGCCTGCCATCTTGTAATACAAACCGTATGATCTATATCTGAGGATAGAAAGCAAACTATGATAATTTTACAAAATATACCCGCACCTCTCTCCACATCATTATATCCCACAACCTCATTGCTCAGCAATTAAAAAAGGAATACGTCTCTAGAACAATCTAGCATGCATGGTGGCCGCTGCCGCCTGCCGGCGCCGTCCATCCCCATGCCTCCGCCCATTCCGACCACCAGTCACCACCATGCTCCACTCCTCCTCACCTTATCTCTCATCTTTCATTTTTTCGATGAAATTCTCGAGATACCAGTTTTCCGATAAAATTCTCGAGATATCATTAGTTTTTACACATGGGATTACTCCTGCATGGGTCAATCACAACAGGTGTTTTGTAAAAAATGCATATTGATGTTCCCTGCAATGCACGAGAATCTTGCTTGTAATTATATAACGCAAATCACGAGCAGGAAGTGACATTTTTTTGACACAACCGCGCTAACATGGCCACGTAAATCACTAGCTAAAGTAAATACCATTATACTTATATCCCGATGCAAAAGGTTGAGTACATGTCCGAAGAGTAGAGTCGCACACACGCACTCTGTCTCTCAGAATCTCTCTCACACACACACCAGTTACGTGACGCCCACTTAAGCAGACACGTATGTTACAATTTGTGCACCCGCAGGTACACGTGATGCTGTGCATTTATTTAAGCCGGAAGGCGAACCCAAACTGTAGCTGCATTCATTCCCCTCCCGCTGCCTCTTCTTTGGTCACCGTCGCCCAGTAGCCATGGGCGGGCTAAAGGTAACAACATACGCCATACTCCCGTCGGAGCGGCGCTTTAATATGGAAATTTTAGTGGTCATGCATGCATCTTTTTGTGCTAGCACTCCTATATAAGGGTTGACCGGTCGCTTCCCGCGGACATGCGCGGGCGATGGAAGAGGAAGGAGAAGGGAAGCGGGCTGTGGAGTAACATTTTTACCACAATTTCTTAGGAAACTGAGTGCAATAATTGAGTAGTTTTGCAAACTACCAGTACTACACCTGAAACGGTTCAAAACCTATACTCCCTTGCTAGCGCGCGCTTAACGCGTGAAACGGCCAGCGTCGCCCTGGAGCGTCAGTGCCGCATTAATGCCCGTCCAGAGTGGAGGCAACCTCTCACTAGCGCCGGCTTTGAAGTGGCACGATGGCCGAGAGAGCGCCGCTTCCCGGTGCACACGACTGCTCCGCGTCGAGACTGGCCATAGGCCCTATTTGGATCCATGGGTTAGAGTTAGTTTGAGCTAGTTGGGGCTCAAATAGCCTTAAAGTATCCAAGCATGAGGGTTTAAATTGGAGCAAGTTGCACCGAACCCACCAAAAAAATATCCCACCCAAGAGGTGCTAACTGGAGATAGTTCTCATTGGGACCACTGAAAAATCACTTTTCTCTCTCCATGAAGTGCATTTATTGTTAATCTAACCCTGTCACCCAAACACCTCTTTGGCTACATTTAGTTCAGGGTTAGTCATGAGTTAGTCTAACCTCTAGCTAAGTTAGAGTATCAAACAGGAGCAGTATAGGACATGCAAGTTGCTCAAAGCATACAGGCAAATTCGTACGTGAAAGGATTTTTTTTTATTTTTAAAAACGGAACGTGAAAGGAATTTTTTTAGAATACTCTTGGCATGTCGCTAACATGTGATAGTTAACCGACCTCAATAGACGGCAGAAACGCCAACCCACCGCACTTTGATAGATACGAGGAGGGAGAAGCGATACGGGCTGCTGGATTACTAGAGATAGGTGTCACACGGAAGCCAAGAAATATGGTGATAGCGTGGGTTAGCCATCTACTAGTATGATGTAACTAGACTGGGCTGCCGTGTTTCGTACTCTTCCAGTCCACTGTGGAGATGATTGGTTAATTTTATATCGCTGAATAATATTAAATATTATGAGTGCAGACGCTCCACCACGAGGTTCCTTGCTCTTTCTCGGTCGTCCGGAATCCATGTTCTTCCACTCTATTTTTTTTACGTGAGCTTTGTTCATCCTTTTGCCAACATGCGAGACATCTAGCATCAAGGTGCACGTGTTATGCAAGGATCGTTCCATCTATATGAAGAACACGTGGGACTAGAACTACAAGACGGACATGTACCCAGGAGTGGACGTACGAATCTGAGTAATGTAGCGCAGTAAGTGAAGTAGAAAGGCACAAATGGTATGAACATGCGTGGCATATAGGGTGTGTTTGGTTGCGTTCTCATCTCAGCATAGTTGTTCCCTCTTCATGCATGCTCAACTCAACACCCCTCTTCATGCATGCTTCTAGTGTATTTGTGCTAAACTAGTGTGGATTCATGCACCCTCCATACACTCTACCAAACACCCAAAAGTAGGTCGAGAAGGGAACTCTTGGGCAGCATTTGTCTCTTACTACGTACTACCACTAAATGTTGTACGTGCAATGCACGGTGATGTTATGGAGTACGTGCCTAAGTACTCTACTACTACTATATTAGTTGGAGGCACATATTAACTTTTATATTTGTTTATGTGTATGCCCCGAGACCTTCCAACTAGACGTGTCTTTCTCTCCAGGTCGCAGTTTATATCGTTCATGCCACTAAGTACTACTACGTGTGGTCTCTGACCCAGAAGTGGAAGAAGTGGAAACGCTCTACCATGCTGTTTTTTACGCTGGGCTCTACCACGCTGTTCATGTCCCACTCCTTTCGCTGACGTGTGGGACATCCAACACGTGCCATGTTTGGCACCCTTTGTCGTAAGAGTTGAAACGCTAGCATTCATCAGAAATAAAAAATAATTATAAATTGGCAGTGATACTATTTTTTTGCAAACCAATCAGCAGTGATACTATACCACGCGGTTTCCTTGCTCCTCGATATCAGAAAGAATACTTCCGTTCACCAATATGTGGGACGTCGACCATCCTGGTCCACTTGCCATGCACGCAGAACTCCAAGGGAGAGTCACCCAGGTCGTCACGCCGCAGTAACAATGACTAATGAGCCGTCAAATCATAGGCCCACTTCCCACTTTGAAGTTGCTCGGACGAAGGAACCATCATGACTTCGTTGAATTCCGCTTCTTGAAGAAAACTACCGTACCAGCAGTACTGCTAGCTACAGTAGTTACTCCAACAGAGGCCTCCTTTCATTCATAGGATAGGAATATGAAAATCATAGGAAGTGAGATGACATGCATCTCAATTCCTATAGAGAAAGAGATTCCATTTGATGCTTAGGATAGGAATTTTTTCATTTAGTCTTGGCTAATGTACCGTCAATTTGCTCTAAAAACTACAGTAGTAACTAGTAGTATTGGTACATGCTCGTACTCAGACACAGACACACACACACACACACTAACTACTAGTACTACTACTTCTCACATGCTGGCCAGACGCCGTCGTTCTCCTTCCCGGCTTTGTCGGCGACACCCCACCGTGCTTGGATCTCCGCCAACCTCTCCGCAGCAGCGCGTGTGTCCTTTTCTTTCTTGCGGCAACGGGCCTCTCTTTTCTTGAGTGCTTTCTGACTTTTCCACTCCCTCTGTGCGGCTTTGGCCGCCTCTTGCTCTACCGCCCATTCGGCCCTGGCATCTTCAAATTCCTCCCACATAGTTGTGAGGTCGTGAGCGACGATGTACTCGGCACGGCTGGATGCCATCGCTTCCCTACCATTTTGTGTGCGGTCGTGGGCGGCGAGGAACTCGGCGCGGCGAGATGCCATCGCTGCATTACCGGTTAGTGTGCGGCGCGGTGGCATGAACGACGCTTGGTGAGAGATCTGGGGTGGAGTGGCCGGACAATCATATAGTGCATTGGTTTGTCAAGAGCTCAAGGACAGAAGACGAAGCAAATTTGGATTCCCCTTCAATCCTGGTCATTTATTACCAAGTAAAATGCATTGGCGGTCATCGAACTTGTCTTGATAGCTCACTTTGATCATTGTATACGAGATATGGTGATTATACGGTCACTGGCTCAGCGTATAGCTCCGTATTTGTTTAGCTGACCAGTCAAACAGTCCGCATGCGCCTCATTAGCTCGTGTTCTTTATCTATCTACGCGGGCCTACCTGTCAATGGAGAAAGAAATACTGTAAAAACCAAAATTATGCGTATGTGGGGAATCAAACCACGGACTCGTCGCTGCAACGCACCCTCGTCAGCCAAATGAAAATGAAATACTTCGCTTCAGACACTCACGCTCACGCTGTCAAAGCATGCTAATGCATGCACGTCGCCCTCTAAATCAAAGTCCTGCTCATGGTGCAACGCAAACAGTGAGCCCATCAGCTGCGCGCCTCGGCAGTGCCTGACATTACTGTTTAGACGTTTGATGGAGGCCTACGCGAACGCCGAGCATGTATTCACTTGGCTCAACACCAACGGTCATACTCGGACCGCCTTGCTCATGTATATCGTCCATCACAACGACAATCTATAAAACAACCTAAGCTAGAGAAGGTACTATGGTAGTATGGTACGGAGTATGTACTATCGTGAGCGATCGATCTTAGTGCCACTGCACACTGAAACCCCTTGCATCGGACTTAACTAGAGGTGCAATTGGTGTGTCACTGACATGCGGGCCAGATGCCCATTGGGCCCACATGTCAGTAACCCAAACACATCTGCAGTTAAGTCACTGAAGCAACGTCCACATTCACGCCCGACGAACCTACTCCGGCGCTAGTTGTCCATCTGTCTGCCACGACTCATTGCCATTCGCCCGCTATATTAACTTGAGCCCCAGCTCCTAGCCATAGCCAAATACCCACACTTATTCTCCTCCGGCCCCTTCCTTTTGTCGGCACCACTTCAACCATGGCCTCCTGGCGCTCCGAAGCTCTCTTGGACGTACTGTCGCAGGAGCAGACGAGGGACATCGGCGGCTCCGCTCTGGGCGCGCTCCAAAGCTCTCTTCGACGTACTGTCGCAGGAGCAAACAAAGGAGATCGCCGCCACCCCCCGACCTCCCTCTGCCCCTCGACCACGAAGCCGGCGCGCGTGCGCGGGCGCAGCCGGCAGCAAGGAAGAGTAGTACACGGTAGGTCGCCGCCGCTCTGGTCCCGGGAAGGCCACCGCTACTCCGCTTAGTCGACGCCAAGCTTGGTGGGGTAAACATCGGCGGTCGATTAGATGCTTGACGGCGATGTGGAGGCGGAAATCTTCATAACCTTGTGCTCCGAAGGAGGAGGTTATCGAGGCAGATGAGGAGGAGGCAAAGGCAATGGCCGCCTTTCTCAGGTTCATGGTCGGACATGGTGGTCGGGCGCCGGCGATCGTTTAGATTAGGTTTACAGTAGGTTTTAGTACGGTTTGTGCGAAATATGTAATGAATTTCGTCTAGTTTGTAGGAAAAGTTTTCGAAATGTAATGAATTTCATCCGGTTAATTTGAAATTTGCTTTGTTTGCACGAATTTCGTCCGGTTAGTTCATATAGTTGTCGAAAGGTATGCGGGCAGCATCAGATGGCATCCATCAGTGTCCTCGGACAGATGCCGGTGTAAATTTGTGGGCCAGCGCTGGAGATGCCCTAACTATCATGCTATAATCGCTAACAATCCTCCATTATTTGGCAGGGAACAGTTATCCCTCGATCAAAATCAGATCCGTGGTGTTTCGCACTCCTCCCGCGTAAGAGTGTAAACTCTTGCTTACATAAAAATGGAGCAAGTGGACGGCACTGTAGCACGTCATATCACTCGAGCTAGCCCGCCTAACGAGCGGGAAAGCACCGCCCTTGTCATTTTGTTCTGGATTTATATCGATCGATCACGCGAAAATGTTACGCTTCGCAAGTTCTAAAGGAAAAGGCAGCACACTTACGACTCGTACGCGTCGCAACCCCGATAGTCCGGCTCGCACGCTGCTCACCAGAGGGGACACACATTGTCTTGCAATTTCACTGACATGTGGGACCGTAATTGAATAAACCATCGATAGCCGAAATCTAATCGCTCGGCGGGCATCGGCTGAGAAGAGAGAAATGGGGGAGGGAGAAGAGATGGCCCGCCCGCCGCACACGGACTCCAAGAAATATATGGTGATAATGTGAGGTGGGCCATGCTGGATTCCGGACTGCTTCCGGAGCCCGCTCTCACCGCCCTGGACCCTCAAGATGCCAGCTGCCCGCCGCATGCATGCATAGCAAGTAGTACTCCTTATGTGGAGGAGAGAGAGGCATTGACAAAGTCAAGGAGTGGGCTCTACAAGATCCCGTCTCTACACGTGCTCCTAGGTATAAAAAAATAATTCTAAAAAAGGCATAAAAACAATTGTGTCTTAAAAAAGAAAGGTAAAAAACATTTGAGAAGAAATAGATAGAGAGTAAGTGAGAAAAAGCTGTAACCTGGGCATTACATGAGGAAGGAGGGAGTGGTGCACATGCCAAGTTCACTGGGCTGCCGTGTTTCACACTCCTCCGTCGTAACAATGGAGACAATAGCTTTCATCAAAAATAAACAATGAATACTCGTTGCTCGTCCTCTATATCGGAAAGAATACTTTCATTCGCTGACATGTGGGACGTCGACCATCCTGGTCCACCTGCCATGCACAAAATTATCCTGGTCTACCCCGGTCGTATCGCAGGCCCAACCTTTCCCACTGTAAGTTGTTCGGACGAAGGAACCATCATGACTTTGTTGAATTTCGCTTCTTCAAGAAAACTTACTGTACCCGCAATACTGCTACCACACGCGAAGACTGGACGACACTGTACCACATCATATCACTGAAACCCACTAGGCCAAACTAGCCCGCCTAGGTCATCTATTTTGGAATGGAGGGAGTACGTCTCTGCACTGCTATGATTTTGTGTTGCACGTTCTCTGTACTTTTGCTAAGATTTTCCTACCCTATGAACCAAATGAGGCCTGAATGTATGTTGACTATTGTTTGATCGATCGCTAAGCCTACAATTTTAGGAGCTAGGGCTATTGGTCGATTGACGAGGGATAAGTATAAGCGTACCACGAGCTCATCAGCCCCAACGTTTCTCTTCGGTGAGTGTTTTGCAAGTACTATAGCTTGCACAGTAGCTAGCCTACTAACACCAAGAATCATCAAACAAGCCCTGCTGATATGATAAACAATTCAAACTTACATCTAAGCATGCCATATATTACATCAAAAGCTAGTGAGTATACATCTGTTTCCATAACTCGGAGAGGTTTCGCATGATTCATCGCATGATTCACTATCAAACAAAAGTAGCAAGATCCTCCCACACAAGACAGTGCACTAGCGCTAAGATGGTTTGATAACACGCATCGTTTTGATAATTAAACACAGGGAAATGCAAACTACCCTGAAGGATTAGCACGACCAACTATTTCTTGTCATCGATCTCTCGGGCAATGACCACAACACGGACAACGACATGGGAATCGATTTCTAGGGCGATGTCCACAGGACTGACTGCGACATCGGAATCGATCTCTAGGGCGATGTCCACATGATGGACAGCGGCATCGGAATCGATCTCCGGGGCGATGCCAACAGGACGGGCCACGACATCGGAATCATCAAGGACGTCCACCGGCACCTGCACAACCTAACATACTAGCAAGCACATTGCAAATAATCAAAAACCACAACTATGGTAATAAGCCATTATTTTTACCTTGTGCAGCTCAACGGGGGATCTCATCCCTCCGGGGGCCATCTCCTCGTCCTCGATGGGGGCCATCACCTTGCTAGGGGAATACTGCTTCTCAACGGCGACTATCTCCTCAAACTCGGTCTTGAGCCTCACATAGGTGGCAATCAGAGTTCCTGGGGTAGGCATGGTGGGGCCCTTGCTATTCTTCCAACTTCCTTTGAGGAGTTCGTCCGCCAACGTCCTCAACTCTTTGTCCAGTGCTTGTTTCTTGGAGTTCTTCGTCTCCATGGGTTGGCCCGCCAACATGGTCAACTCGTTGGTCGGTGTTCGCTTCCTAGAGATCGCTGTCTCCAGTGGGTTGTCCGCCGACAACTCTTTGCCTAGTGCTCCAGGATCCATCAATGAACTGACAAACAAAAAGCAATCGAAAGGAAACCACAATCACAATGAAAACTGGAAAAGAATAGGATGTAATAATCGGTCGGTGCTTCACAAAAAGAAGATTCTTGGAATGAAAATATAGCAGCATAACTGATTCGCCCACCTTTCCTTCGTCGGTACAGAAGAAAAATGGCAGAATTGAGTAGCCTGGAGTGAGGTTTTCTTCAAGAAAGGGAAGAAAGGGCTTGAACGAGCGTTCCAGTGAAATGATGGTTGCTTCGTCCAGTCCAACTTGGAGGCCACCTTACCACTGCTGGTAAAGGTGTGGGTTTTGTGATATGACGGGTCATGATGGCCACACCGGGGTGACAGGTGAGTCTCGACTGTAGCACCTCGTTGTGATTTGGTGGATGGCACGCGGGCCCGGATGCTTTGAAATGTCCTGCATGTAGATAGAGCGGCTAGTCATATAGGAGTGCTCAATATTGTGCACCGCGACAAAGGTGGAGAGGAAAATGAGGGAACTACGTAATTTATGCATGAGTTTAATTAGGGTAGTTTTGTAAAGTACGAGATACATTCCTCCAATCGCAAAATGCCTTGGTTCATGAGATTCGAGATTTGAGCCCTATAAACCGGAAGGGAGGGAGTACTGCACATGGTGTAGTCTAGTCACTTGTTGAAATCTCTAGAAAGGCAAATACTCCTTTCTGGTTTACATGGCTATACTACTCCCTCCATCTAGGTGTGCAAGTCATCTTACGAAAACCAAATAGTCCCAAAACACTTAGGCACGGTGCATTAACTTCTACCTTGTTTCTTGTTTCTTGACATATCAACCAATAATAGATGAGAGGTGTGCATGCTTTTAATGACTTGCAATGGCTAGTTCATTGCATGCAATGCTATTAGTTAGCAAATAAACATTGGTGACCCCAGGAGGAAACAGTGCTAAGCGCGTGGACCTATGCAGAATGAGTATCAACCAATGGATAATGGAGTTTAATTGTTAAGCAATAGCAATTTTGTCTCATGCAAGAGCCTGGCTAGTACTCCAAGGAAGCGCACCATGCGAGCGTTCGCAACTGCCACGTTCGGGTTGCGCTTGGCTCTTCGCCTCTTAGAGAAGACGAACAATGATGTTACTCCTACTTCTACATTATCGAATCCATTGCTGCATGTCCGTCCACCTCGTGCGGGAGGGATATCGTGTAGCGAAAGCTTCTACTTACTGCTCCTACCTTTGCGTCTATGACAGGTGGGCCCAACAGGTGGTTGGCCCTCCTATCATGCAGCCAAAGGCAAGTGCAGTTAAGGCACCGGAGCTTAGTCCGTGAGGGAGAGGGCATTGTAGTAATCAAATTTCTCGGTCTTGTACGAGTTGACGCGACACATCAAAGCACTGCACTCGATATAAGTCTTTTTACACATTTCAAATGGGCTACTTCGTATGTAGGAGTAGACATATTCTGCTTCGTATGTAGTCACTTGTTGCAATCTCTAAAAAGACTTATATTTGGAAACGGAGGGAGTAGAACACATGCATGCATGCCGTGACTTTCCTTTTGATACTTGCATGTGTTGATTTGATGCACCTTGCCAGATTTTGACTATAAATTTAACTAACCAAATTTTCATGCATGTCACAAAAAATTACGTGGCTGTTTGGATTGTGACTATGTTTGTCTTATGTTGCCACATTATTTTTCCCACACCTGCCTAACCTGAGTTGCTCAAATTGTTAGACACACTTTGGCTTGCCTAAGGGAATCTTGCCACAATTTTTGTGTCTATGACATGTGGGGTTCACTGCTAATAAAAAAATTCTTGTCTTAGGTGTGGCTAATAAAAAAGACTTATATTTAGGAACGGAGGGAGTAGAAAATATAAATAATAATGCATGTTGGGGCAACCCATGTTTCTGCTAATTTTAGCCGTGGGCTTGTTCACAATTTTTACGAGGGGGTGGTTATTCATTTAATGGAGGGACTTGTAGTACCAGACTTGAACGAAACAAAGTGCGACCTGGCACACCGTAACACCACTTGGAACAAGCGGGTAGCTATCTCAAAAAACAATGAACAACTAAAAAAAACTGCAACATGGCATGTAGTAGTACACAATTTTAAACGATAGTTTTGATGGAGTGAAAAAGGAAAACTACCCCACTATGTATATATAGGTCGGAGCCTCTGCGCTTGCTTGCTAGGGTTGCTCTATTCACACACTCTCATCCTCTCCAGATCTAAACAAGATAGGGGTAGTAACACTGTCTTTCTCCCTTCAAAAAACACTGGCTTTCTATCCTCACCGCTGGTTACAGATCCGGACGTATCCCCCTCCGCCGGTGAAGGGGAGGAGGGGCAGCGTTTAGGCCGTCGTCGACAGCGAGGGAGGAGACCCACTGCCGGCCGAACCGTTATCTCTGGCCGAGCGCCGGCGCGGGAGGTCCTCTGATCCCTTCGTCGTTGCCTGTGGGCGGATCCGGCCTCCCGCCGCCCACCTATCCACATCCCGACGACCTTCAGGTATATCTTCGTTCGAAACCGCCTTAGCTCTACTTCCCCAACTCACTACGTCGCTGCATGTGCATCATTTTCTACCTCTCAGCCCCTCTCGATCGGATGGTCCAACGTCACATTTTTTTCTTCTATTGTTAGAGGTAAAGCTACTTCATGGAGTCGAATCTTGTACTCCCTCCGTCCGAAAATACTTGTCATTGAAATGGATGTATCTAGATGTATTTTAGTTCTAGACACATCCATTTTGATGACAAGTAATTCCGGACGGAGGGAGTACTTGGTTCAAACAAGAAATAAAGTGGGGGTGGGGGAATTTAGTATGTACACCAGACTTGGTACAAACAGGAAGGAAAGGGGGTGAAAGTAGTACAGACTGGTCATCCAACCGGTCTCTTGGTCGAAAAGGGAAATATAGGGGTAACGCTGTACACAGTGGTATGACCAGGACTAGATTTGCTATCCACACATAGGAGTAGGTGGCTAGAGTGAACAAAAATGGGACCAACCCAGATATGTTTCTTGGATGTTTGTTTCTCGGGGCAACAAACTACGAATCACCACTTTATGCCCCTGTTTACGTACATGGTGCTGGACTGCTGGTGCACCCACTGTTCTTAATATAATGTCCCTGGTAAAAATGAAGCCATGCCACTGTTATAAGCATGATAAGTTTAGCCATATGTTTTTGCCTGTAATTGTCTGAGACTCTGACTGTTTCCTCTGTGCCTTTTTGTGCAAACAGGGATATCCAATTCACCTGGTTGCTATTGTGAACTTTTGGTGCACTACACAAAACTCTTCTTAAAAGAAGTGACTTTTGTGCTGTTTAACTGGAATGTCAGAATGGAACAGTTGGTTCATTTTGGTGGAACTGCACAAAGGGGGATCTGTGTTCCAATCCTCATCATCCATATTTGCGCCATAACCTTCCTTTAGGTAAGAATGATATTTAATGCATGTGTTCATCTCTATTTTCCGACTGCCATGAGAAAATAATGCTGTTTTTTACTAGTACACTTGTACTCCCTCATTGACAAAACCAATTCTGAATTAGAAGGCCAATCATGTACTTGGTTTCACCAACTGGTGAGGAGAAAGAGAAACAGAGCATGAAGAGGAAGAAGAAGAAGAATAAACAGTGCAAAGGTGATCTTGCTGAAGCCAGAGGCCTCAGTCGAGGCCATTCAAGGGCTCCGGTAATGACTACCTTACATGTGAGACGATCTTCCAGGGAGCCCTTCCACTTCTTCTATCTCACTTAATTAATTAGGAGTACTGTAGTACCACTAATTTATTACTGCCTAATTTTCCTGTTGGAGTTAAACAAATCTTTAGTAGGACCCTATGCTGAATCATGTACGTGTGTATGTTTGTCTATGGAGGTGAATCATGTGGTGGAGCAGGGAGGGAATATTATTAGTGTCATGACATAATAGTGCTATTGTTTTGCATGTCAATTTATTGCCATTGGTTCAATGAGGCAATGTTTTGCGTATTGTCCATCATGAATTTGATGCTACTGTTTGAGTAATATGCTAATGTCTTCCTATCCTTTCTCACTAAGCTAATGAAGGTTTCACCTTGTTCCTACTTGTGCAAACGGGGATCATGTTGTGCCAATCATACATTTTAGTGGAACTACACAAGGCAATACAATGAACTGTATCCCAGCCAGTGCTTTAACTCTACTCGAAGTTCTTGATAATCTTTCGATATAATCTCAGTACTGGTAAACAAGAGTGATTTCAACCATACATTTGAAGTGCACAAAAATATATACTATTGTGTGATTCCAGTGAGTGCTTTATCATCTCTTATGGGACTACATGAATAAGCTTTTTTTCTCAGGTTGGTACGGGCCTAAGGCCTTCATCCATATTAGTTTGCTGTCATCTCTATTTGTATCGTGCTACTATCATGAGAAACTCCTTTATCTTTGCACGTTAAAGTTTTGCAACCTATGATAAATGGCAATGCTTTGAGTGTTGAGTTGAGCTAATTGGCACTGATTAAATAAACTAATACCTCTCTTTAAGCAAGACTACTATGTTGCTAACTTTACCCATTAAGATAATGAGGGTGCTTCTATTTGTTAGTGTATGTTTCATCAACTAGTCCCACTATTACAGTAATCTCACTCTCTCAATATATGTGCCAGCAGGGATGCTCGATTTTGGTCGAACTGCACAAAAACTTTGGGTGCTTCATTGCCTCGACAGCTTCCGTCCTTTCCTGTCAGTCGCTAATCTCCGCTTGCTTTCTTCCTTTGCTGTCAGTCACTGGCTTATCTCGGCTTCCAGTCAAAGGAAATAGTAATTGATATGCTACCTCACACAGGTTGGTACTGGTCTTTATCCTGATTATTGTGCCTGTCATATGTATTGGTAATTTGGTATTGTGATACTGTTTGCTGATTTCATAAAGGAGTAATTTGGAGCCTGAACTCACAGGCAAATCATTACATCGGATGATTTCAGTAGAACTGCACAAAATGATCAGATGGACAGGTACTTATGCTGCTACTATGTACTCTAAAGTTCACTCAGACAAGCATCAATGCTGACAAGAAGTGCCTATATTCATTCGAGTATCAACCGATGTCAACCAATTGTCAAACTCCAAGTATTAGGAGAGTGATCGCCAAAAATATTGCTTGGTGCATAGCCCAGAAAAACGCAGTCTAGTCTTTGGTCCCAACTTGTGCCTTTTGGTTATCGGCACATATGGTAGCGAACTATATGGTAGCAAGAAGTACCTCCGATTGAACACCATTTACTAGTATGTACCCTAGGTAATTAAAGTTCGTCCATGGATCATATTGGCTATGATCTCAATCATTTGGATGCATAAACATACTGAACATGTGTATATCTGAATCTTTTTGTTAATTATGTATGAATATTGTCATGTGATCTATCAATCATTTGGATGCATAGATATGCTGAGATTGTGTATATACGAATCTTTTGAGTTGTTGATAGTGAATGTTGGCTATGAATATGAACGTGTCCTGTGAACCTGAGTTTGATATGAATGTTTACCTTTTCTGTTGTATTTGTGTGTGAACTTGTTAGTATGCCTACTGTGGGGTATAAAACACATGTCTCTTATAAAAGTAATGCTGTGTCCAATTTATGTTTTCCCTTCTAACCACATTATATATACTAGCAAAAGGGCCCGTGCGTTGCAATGGGAAAAAATATGGCACACACTTACATTCTATTCTTCTTTACCGGGTCTGTCATTACATGTGCTCCGGTGTAATAACATACCAAACTGCCTTAGGAGTTTTTGTCTCAGGCACCACAGTGAGAATGATTGACAATATGAGCATCACCAGCCTGAAGAAAGTTGTTGCTGTTATGACCGGCATGGCCAAGAGGATATATGATGCACACTGACATCCAACAACACCATTTCTCATGGTTTCGGTTTTTTTCCGAACCAGTGCTATATTTGATTATTTGGCACAAAAAAGTTGTAATTCTTTCACTCCAACTACGGCCAACATGGCTCATCATTCTTCAAAAAGATGTCCCTTATGATATTTTTTCAGAAAAAGGAGTGCATTATCTCCTTGTTGTCGTCTATCTGAAGGAAACTGAATGTGAAAATTTAAGTGTATATAGACTGACCCACTCGGAGTGCATACAAGAATATTTTTATCCAAGTCGTCAGTGCCAACACTGTACCTCCAATGTCCATCTGCCTCTACACGGCTAGGTCTAATCTTAAGCAATAATGAAACTACCAAGCAAACTGAGATAACAGCATGTAGCCGACCCCGGGGGCAGGTGGTCAGGGATCATCAGTAGAGAAACACGAAGTCAGTTGACGACTGCCGAGCATGGCCAGGCCCATCTCGCTCTCGTGGCTGCCTTGGTGGCTCCCGGGCCTCTCCATGGCTCCTCCACTCCGAGTCCACAGCCCGCCTCCGCATTCCACCTCCATCCTCCTCCGCCCTCTGTCCCGCGTGCTCCTCCACACCTCCCTCTCCAAGCCGACGGATCCGACCTTCCCCTCGCTGGATCCGGTCCACCACGAGCCTCAAGCCACCCTGCCGCCGCGCTCGTGTCCATGTCATGTGTGGTGTGGAGGTGGCCAGCATGTGGAACAGGCTGCATCTGCACGCTGCGCCTCCACTTCCTCACCCCGACGAGTGCCGGACTGAACAGCTTCGCGCCGGACTGCCGTTTTGTTGTACAATTTCCCTTCATTCTCATTCTGTGTTTGTTGATTCAAGAGGCTCGTTGTTGATATGAAATTTTCCTAGGTATATAAACTGGTAGACTTTCATGTAAGCAATCGAGGTGGGATTACTCTGAGTACATGTGTGAAAATCAGGTAAGGTACATATACAAAAGCGTGCATGCAGGCCGAAACATGCGTGCAGGCCCAATAAGAGAATGTTGACGTGGACCAATTGGATGGACAAAGTTTTTAGTACCGCCTCACAGCAATTGGACGGACTGTCGATCAAAACTAACGGAAAAAAATTGAAAGCGTAAATTCACGGAAAGAAGCGTATTGTGACGGTGAACCCAAAGAGTCATTCCGTGCTTTATTATTAGGGAAAGATTTATATTATTACTATTATTGTATATTTTATAGAGACTTATATATACATTATAAAAACATCCAACGTGTTATTAACTTATAAAAGTAAATGTTTAATGGAAGTTGGCAAGGAAAATCCTGGTTGTTTTTGACTCACAAGCAAGGAAAATCCTGGTGATTGCGTACAAAAGCTTGCGAAGATTTTAAGGACCAATTTAATAATAACGCGCTCATTTTTATTTTGAGCAATAACTCACTAATTTCTTAATTATATATATATATAATATGCCTCTCTGGTTTATTCTTTGATATTAATTGCTCCTTCTAACATAACATTATATATATATAACGAGCCCACCTAATACGTGTATTTCAAGGAAGTGCAAATGGGCTGGGATTTCTTAGAAAATATAAATGGGCCTGATTGATGCGAAATTATTTGTTCACCCAGCCCAGCAAATGGACTGTACATTCTAGAAAACATGGGTTAAATATATGCCACATTTTTGCAGGCTGACATGTGGGCCCATAGGTCGAAGCCTACGCAGGGTGTTGTCAACTTGGTCAACAAATGATTGTGTCATCCACAGCCATTAGATTTATATCCAACGGCCGGCATGCACCTTCAATCTCTCGTCTTCTTCCTCCAGCGTCACCGGGACCGCCTGGTCCGGCCTCCGGCGGCTAGCGGCTCTGCTTAGCACGCATCGCTGCGAAGCGCTACCCCACCGCCGACCAGGCTATCCCTCCACCCCTCGACACCTCCTGTTATTCTCCACAGACTACAGACCCACGCTGCAACAGAACCAGTTATAACCCTTCTCTTCCTCTCAATCTGCGACTCCACCGCCGCGTTTTCCCATCTTCGAGTCGTTCCCGTCGTCCACCGCCTCGCTGCGTTTGGTGCGGCGTGGTCAACAAACGAGAGTCATCGGAAGAGGACTGTACGTGGAGAGCCTGACGGCTGGGACCCACGAGGTCCATGGTCGCACGCAAGGAAAGTTCCTCCTTATTAAGCTGAAAAAAATGTTTCCTCCACCTGACAGCTAGGACCCACCGGCTGTATCTTCGCACGGAAGGAAGTGCCTCCTTGTTTTGCGAAAAAATTATTCATCCCGTTGACAGCTGGGACCTGTCAGATTTGGTGACTGACTTGTGGGCCTACTAAGCGGACGTGTACGCACGGCTTTGTCAACTTAATCAACAAATGATTCTAGCAGCTGGACCGTTGGATGTTAATCCAACAACCGTGCTCCTTCTTCAACCTCTGTTCTTGCTCCTGTCTCCTGTGGGCGGCACCGCAGCTGTGCTGCCGCACACCTGAACCAGTGAAGTTTCCCACTCCTCTCCATCTGCGACTCCACTGCCCCATCTTCCCCATCTCCGGGTCATTCCAGTCTAGGTGCGCTCGGCATGGTATGGTCAACGTGGTCAACAACCGAGAGTCATCGGAAGATGACTGTACGTGAGAGGCTGACTGTGGGGACGCACCACGCCCATGGATGAATGCATGCAACGGAATGCGGAGAGGTCAACGTGGTCAAGGAATGACTTCCATCGGAAGTATACTGTACGTGGAGAGTCTCAGCTGGGTCCACGGCCGCAGCAAGTAAGTGCCTCCTTATTACGCGGAAAATAATGATTCCTCCAACTGACAGTAGGGACCCACTGTACGGGCCACCGTATTTTGTGAAAAAAATGTTTGCCCCCTGACTGCTAGGACCCACCTGACGGGCCACCATATTTCGCAAAAAAATGTTCCCCCCACTGCCAGCTCGGACCCACTGGAAGTGCCTCCTTATTACGCACAAACAATGAATACTCCCCCAGCTAGCTGGGACCCACCTTGGTGGGAGGCTGACTTGTGGGCCTACTAAGTTGACGGGGACGAAGGGCTTTGTCAACTTAGTCAATATGAACGATTCTAGCTCCAGTGACCATACGATGTCCATCCAACGACCGTAGTGCTTCTTCAACCTCTAGTCTTCTTGCTCCAGCCGCCCAAAGCAGCGCCGGTCGTGCCGCATGCTCCTGCCTCCCGTGGCCGGCTATGCTGCCGCGGAGGCCTCACCGCCCCCTACTATTCCCACCGCTGGCCAGGCCTTGAGGCGACGGCAGCCTCACACCGCAACCGAACCAGTGAACCCTCATACTCCTCTCCGCGCGGGCTTCCACTACCGCGTCTTCCCCTGCTCCGTGTTGTCCCCTTCCTAGGCCTCGCCGTCGTCCACCACCGTGGTGCTCTCCGTGCGGTGTGGTCAACGTGGTCAAGGAACGACTTCCATCGGAAGAGTACTGTATGTGGAGAGGCTGATAGCTGGGTCCACAGCCACAGCCCAGTTTTTTTGTGATTTGCCAAGTAAGTCGCTTTGTCAGGCCTATTGGGCTGCAAATCTTTCAAGACAAGGAGAGCTTTCATTCGGCTGGCCGAGAAAATGGCCCATCAGTAATGAGAAATGGGCTGTACATTTTTTAAAACACATCAAACCGACAATTAGTTTCAAATATATTTTTTCCATTTCGAGATTAAATTACATCAATTTTTATGCGTGGAGAATTTGTTGGATTTTATATTGATATACATTTATTTTTAAAATCAATTTGAATGTGAGTCGAAATTTCGGGATTAAAAACAGTTTGGATCGCACCGAAATATGCAAAATTTTGTATCATTTTTTAACCGTGGCCACAATATGGGCTGTAATGCTAACAAAAAGAATATGAGCTCCAAAAAAACCTTAAGAATTAGCAAATGGGCTGTAAATTATTAGAAATAATGGCAGATGGGCTGTATGCTGTTTTTCATAGATTTGAGGCTTTCCTAAAAAAAGGTTGACGCACAAGCAGTGACTGTTGGATGTCCATTGAACGACCGTCGTGCTTCTTCAATCTCTGCTCTTCCTGCTCCAGCCGCTCAAACAAGCGCCGGCGGGACTGCCTGCTCCCTCCTCCCCGCGGCCGGCTGTGCTGCCGTGCAGGCCTCACCGCCCCACTGTCCTCCCATCGCTGGCCTAGCCATCCCTCTACTCACTAACACCTGCTATTATTCTCCGGCGACGGCAGACGAACCAGTAAACCCTTGTACAGTCGTACTCCCCTCCGCGTGGGAAACAACTGTCGAGTCTTCCCTGCCTTCGTGTCATTCCCTTCCTAGGCCTCACCGTCATCCACCACCCTGGTGCTCTCGGCGCGGCCTGGTCAACGTGGTCAAGGAACAACTTCCATCGGACGTGGACTGTATGTGGAGAGGCTGACAGCTGGGTCCATGGACGCAGCAAGGAAGTGCCTCCTTATTACGTGCAAAATAATTATTCCTCCACCTGATAGCGGGGACCCACCGGGCGGGCCACCGTATTTTGTGAAAAAAACGTTTGCCCCTGACTGCTGGGAACCACCAGCTACATCTTCGCACGCAAGGAAGTGCGTTCGGGCAAAAAAATGATTCGCCCCCCTGACTGCTGGGACCCACCAGCTACATCTTCGCAGGCAAGGAAGTGCCTGACAGTCGGGACCCACCTGGTCGAAGCGTACGTAGCGTTGTTATTCTGGTCGCGAATGTGTACGTACATATATACTGGTGGATGTAGAGGCACGCACGTGTCGTAGTAGAGGCGCGCACGTAGCATGTACACGTAAGTACAGCGGCCAGGGTGCAAGAAAGAAAATACGGCCATGTATGTGGACATACAGGCGGGGTCTCGAACGCCTACTCGCGCATACGTACGACCAGAGCTCGTGTACATGGCTGGGTCGGAAAGGAGAAACATCGTCATCATCATGTTCATGGGGAGGAAACGGAATGCGTCGTGTTCATGGGGAGGCAACAGAATGTGTCGTGTTCATCGGGAGGCAACAGAACGCATGGGAGCCAACCGGCTGGGTCGGAACGGAATGCGTGATCATGTTCATCGGGAGGGCTTGGACGGAACAGGCGATGGAAACAAGGCCTGAACGGGGTCCTATTGATCGGGAGGGGTCTGGCATACCGCAAAACGGAGGAAACGGACCTCCTACGGTCGAAACGGGGGTCCTGTTGATCGGGAGGGGTGTGGCGTACCGCAAAACGGACGAAATGAACCTCCTACGATCGAAACGGGGGTCCTGTTTATCGGGAGGGGTGTGGCGTACCGCAAAACGGACAAAACGGACTTGTGTTGGAGCGCTACGGTCGAAACAGGGGTCCTGTTCATCATGAGGGGTGTGGCGTACCGCAAAACAGGACTCCACGGGATACTGTTCATCTCCACCGTCGACCTCCTCCAGCCTCCACGGGCTACCATCGACCTCCTCCAGCCTCCACGGGCTCCTGTTCATCCAGCCTCCACCGCGCGCTACTCCACCGGCTACTGTTCAACCACCCCTCCACCGTCTACTATTCATCCAGCCGTCCACACCACGGGGTCTTGTTCAACCATCCCTCCACGGGCACCCCTCCACCTTCTACTGTTCATCCAGCCCTCCACACTATGGGGTCCTGTTCAACCACCCCTCCACGGGCACCCTCCACCGTCTACTGTTCATCCAGCCCTCCACCACACCACGGGATCCTGTTCATCCAGAGGCAACACCACCGCTCACTGTTCATCCAACCCCCCGCAACGCTCACTGTTCATCCCAGAGGCAGCATCGATCTGCTTCGGTTAGCAGCAGTAGCGAAGGAATCACTCGATCGAGTTCTGTTAACATCTATCAATCGATCGCTTGGGTTCAGTAACGCGTAGCCTGCGTGCAATCGCTTGGGTTCAATTAGAGCCCAACGCCTCGCTCGGGTTCAGTTAAAGCCAACACCTCGCACACACGCGCGTACATGTACGAGAGAAACGCGCATCGCTCGGCCCCCGACCTCCCACCGTAACCGGGAACTGCCCGAAATTTTCCTCCCCCTCGCTTCTACCACGGTTTTTTCCGTCATGGACGGCCCAAAGAATGTCATGCAACTGTGTCTCCGGCCCGCCCAGGACGAAAAGCCCATTTTCTGTCATGATTTTTTGTCATAGAAGTAGGAGCCCACCACATCTATGATGATACCGGGTTTTGTCACAATTATCGTCATAGAAGTGTCATATGTACGACAGATTTTTTTTCGTTCGGCCCAAAATGTCACGGATGTGTCTTTTTTTGTAGTGATGTTGGCTTGGATTAACGGTGCGGTTGGCTTGGTGAACTAACGTGTGGGTCCCGGTTGTCATAGACTGTTAGCTAATTAACCTAGTTAATTACTTTAATCTAAACAAATTAACTAGGTTAAGCTAAATAATTAAGTTAATTATTATTTATATTTTTTAATTCTATTTTTTCTATTATTATTAAAACAGGGGCCTGGGCCCCTGCATTCAACGTCATAGGGGAGGAACGGGGCGGGTTAGCGGGCGCCGCAGCAATGGAGGCCCGAGGCGAACCCAGCGCAGCGCAAGGGCGTGTGTGCGCGCGCATGCGCACGACGGGGCGGCGACGTAGTGGCGAGGGGAGGCGGGGCATGGTCTTGGGGAAGTAGTGACCCCGGAAGGCGTGGGCTCGACGCTGGCAAAGTGGGGAGATGCAGGTAGAAGAAGCAGCAGCGGGCATCAAACAAAAACAACGGCCAACAACGCAGCATAGCAGCAGCACACCACATGCAACGCGACAAAGCAGAGCAGGGCGCGGCAGTATGATACATCTCCAACGTATCTATATTTTTTGATTGTTCCATGCTATTATATTATCTGTTTTGGATGTTTAATGGGCTTTAATATGCTCTTTTATATTATTTTTGGGACTAACCTATTAACCGGAGGCCTAATGTCAGTTTCTGTTTTTTTTTCCTATTTCAGTGTTTCGTAGAAAAGGAATACTAAACGGAATCCAAATGGAATGAAACCTTCACGATGATCTTTCTTGGACCGAAAGCAAACCAGGAGACTTGGAGTGGAAGTCTGGAACTCCATGAGGCGGCCACAAGATAGGAGGGCGCGCCCAGGGGGGTAGGTGAGCCCCCACCCTCATGGGCCCCACGGAGCTCCACCGACGTACTTCTTTCGCCTATATATACCCTTATACCCTAGAAACACTAGGGGATCCACGAAACCACTTTTCCACCACCTCAACCTTCTGTACCCGTGAGATCCCATCTTGGGGCCTTTTCTGGTGATCTGTCGAAGGGGGAATCAATCACGGGGGGCTTCTACATCAACACCATAGCCTCTTCGATGAAGCATGCATAGTTTACCATGGACCTTCGGGTCCATAGTTATTAGCTAGATGGATTCTTCTCTCTCTTTGATCTTGAATACAAAGTTCTCCTCGATGTTCTTGGAGATCTATTCGATGTAATACTCTTTTGCGGTGTGTTTGCCGAGATACGATGAATTGTGGGTTTATGAACTTGATTATCTATGAATATTATTTGGTTCTTCTCTGAATTCTTATATGCATGATTTGATATCTTTGCAAGTCTCTTGAGGAAGAATTTCTGGCGCCGTTGCCGTGGAGATCTATGCCAAGTCAAGACATACCAAGTACCCATCATAAACTCTTCTCCCTCTCATTACATTATTTGCCATTCGCCTCTCGTTTTCCTCTCCCCCACTTCTAAAACGATTTTCGAAAACCTTTGCGTTTGCCTTCGCCCTTCTTTTGTTCGATCTTTTGTTTGCTTGTGTTACCATGTGCCTCCTTATTGCTTGCATCTTCGCTTGCTAAAAGTTTATGGATCCTCATACACTTGCTAATCTTTTTAAGATATCTAATTATGATGAACCAATTTCTAGTGATTTGAGTGCACTAGATTATCTTTATGAGGTTTTGCTTAAAGTTCGTGAATCTGAAAATTGTGATGAAGTGTTGAAAGAAGAAAATTATGAAGAGATTCACGATAGTTCCTTGAATGAAAAGCATGACTGCAATGATTGCTATGAATTCATCCAATGCTCTACTCTGAATAGTTGATGTACTTTCAAACTTGAGCGCAAAGCTTGACAGTTCCAATGCCCAGTCTACTATTTTGCCGGTTGCCTCTGGATTCCTTAGGATACGCTGCAATGGAAAGCGAGTAACTACCGTGATCTCATGTGCTTGAAAATAATGGCGAACTTCCTCGAGGCCATGAGTAGGCCAAAAAGCAACTTCTTCACGCCCGAATACCTTGACCTAGCCCCCTGCAGTAGGGAGATAACAAAGTATACTAGCCGCTGCACCATTCTCTTCTTCGATGTAACTTGCCCCTCACCTATATTCCCTTGCACCACCTTTTCCTTACCGATATCTAGCCTTGTCGGGGAAGATGCTATTTTTTCAAAGGATGGCTCTGCCGTTGTTGTTTCCTCATTGCCGGCTTCCCTCTACGCAACTAGTGCAACACAGACCACTTGATTCGTCGCCGCCAAGTATAGCAGCAATGGTTCTTGTGGTTTAGGCGCGACTAGAGTTGACACAGAAGACATGTACTTTTTCAGGTCATGCAGCGCAACCTTCGCTTCCGGAGTCCATTTTACCGGACCCGCCTTTTCAATATCTTGAAGAAAGGCAGGGCGTGCTCAGCAGACCTTGAAATAAACCTACTCAGACCCGTGACACAACCGGCAAGGCGTGATATGTCTCTATCGTATCTATAATTTTGATTGTTTCATGCCAATATTCTACAACTTCCATATACTTTTAGCAACATTTTATATTATTTTTGGGACTATAATATTGATCCAGTGCCCAGTGCCAGTTCCTGTTTGTTGCATGTTTTTTGTTTTACAGAATATCCATACCAAACGAAGTCGAGACGCGATAAAAATTTACGAAGAATTATTTTGGAATATATGTGATTTTTGGGAAGCGAATCAAAATGAAACGATGCCCGAGGGGCCCACAAGCTCAAGGGGTGCACCCCCTACCCTGGGCGTGCCTGGCAAGCTTGTGGCCACCCCGTAGCTTAGTTAGATGTTTCCTTCGGCCGCAAGGAAGCTTATATCCGGATAAAAATCGTGTTAAAATTTCAGCCCAATTGGAGTTACCGATCTCCAGGAATTTCAGAAACGGTGAAAGGCAAGAAAATAGGAATGCGGAATAGAAGAGAAACACAAAGAGAGATCCAATCTGGGAGGGGCTCCTGCCCCTCTGCTGCCGTGGAGGCCATGGACCAGAGGGGAAACCCTCCTCCCATCTAGGGGGGAGGTCAAGTAAGAAGAAGAGAAGTAGGGTGGCTCTCTCCACCTCTCTCCCGGTGGCACCGGAATGCCACCGGAGCCATCATCATGATGACGATCTACACGAATAACTTCGCTGCCGTCATAACCAACTCCCCCCTCTATGCAGTGGTATAACCTCTCTCTTTACCCGATGTAATCTCTACTTAAACATGGTGCTCAACGCTATATATTATTTGTCGGATTCAGGGTTCCGCAGACCCTTGAGAGGTTCGAACACTGGGGTGCATACGAAGAACTCTTATACGTCTCCATCGTATCTATAATTTTTGATTGCTCCATGCTATATTATCTACTGTTTTGGACATTATTGGGCTTTATTATCCACCTTTATATTATTTTTGGGACTAACCTATTAACCGGAAGCCCAACCCAAAATTGCTGTTTTTGGCCTGTTTCAGGGTTTCGAAGAAAAGGAATATCAAACGGAGTCCAAACGGAATGAAACCTTTGGGAACGTGATTTTCTCAACGAACAAGACCCGAGAGACTTGGACCCTACGTCAAGAAAGGAAACAGGAGGCCACGAGGTAGGGGGGTGCGCCTACCCCCGCCAGGCGCGTCCTCCACCCTTGTGGGCCCCCTGTTGCTCCACTGACGCACTCCTTCCTCCTATATATATCCACGTATCCCCAAACGATCAGATACGGAGCCAAAAACCTAATTCCACTGCCGCAACTTTCTGTATCCACGAGATCCCATCTTGGGGCCTGTTCCGGAGCTCCACCAGAGGGGGCATCGATCACGGAGGGCTTCTACATCAACACCATAGCCCCTCCGATGAAGTGTGAGTAGTTCACTTCAGACCTACGGGTCCATAGTTAGTAGCTAGATGGCTTGTTCTCTCTTTTTGGATCTCAATACAATGTTCTCCCCCTCTCTTGTGGAGATCTATTCGATGTAATCTTCTTTTGCGGTGTGTTTGTTGACACCGATGAATTGTGGGTTTATGATCAAGTCTATCTATGAACAATATTTGAATCTTCTCTGAATTCTTTTATGTATGATTGGTTATCTTTGCAAGTCTCTTTGAATTATCAGTTTGGTTTGGCCTACTAGATTGATCTTTCTTGCAATGGGAGAAATGCTTAGCTTTGGGTTCAATCTTGCGGTGTCCTTTCCCAGTGACAGTAAGGGTAGCAAGGCATGTATTGTATTGTTACCATCGAGGATAACAAGATGGGGTTTTCTTCATATTGCATGAGTCTATCCCTCTACATCACGTCATCTTGCTTAAGGCGTTACTCTGTTTTTAACTTAATAATACTCTAGATGCATGCTGGATAGCGGTCGATGAGTGGAGTAATAGTAGTAGATGCAGGCAGGAGTCGGTCTACTTGTCTCGGACGTGATGCCTATATACATGATCATACCTAGATATTCTCATAACTATGCTCAATTCTGTCAATTGCTCAACAGTAATTTGTTCACCCACCGTAGAATACTTGTGCTCTTGAGAGAAGCCACTAGTGAAACCTATGGCCCTTAGGTCTATCTTCATCATATTAATCTCCTACTACTTAGTTATTTCCTTTGCTATTTACCTTGCCTTTATTTTTACTTTGCATCTTTATCATAAAAATACCAAAAATATTATCTTATCATATCTATCAGATCTCACTCTCGTAAGTGGCCTTATAGGGATTGACAACCCCTATTTGCGTTGGTTGCGAGGATTTATTTGTTTTGTGCAGGTACGAGGGACTCGTGCGTAGCCTCCTACTGGATTGATACCTTGGTTCTCAAAACCTGAGGGAAATACTTACGCTACTTTGCTGCATCATCCCTTCCTCTTCGGGGAAAACCAACACAGTGCTCAAGAGGTAGCAAGAAGGATTTCTGGCGCCGTTGCCGGGAAGGTCTACGCAAAAGTCAACATACCAAGTACCCATCACATGCCCTTATCTCCTCCATTACATTATTTGCCATTTGCCTCTCGTTTTCTTATCCCCCACTTCACCCTCGACGTTTTATTTGCCCTCTTTCTCTCTATCCTCCCTCTCTTTTTCTATTTGCCTCTTTTTGCCCGCTTGCTTTTTTTTGCTTGTGTGTTAGTTTGCTTGCTTGTCACGATGGCTCAAGATAATACTAAATTGCGTGACTTCACCAATACCAACAATAATGATTTTATTAGCACTCCGATTGCTCCTCTTATCGATGCTGAATCTTGTGAAATTAATACTGCTTTGCTGAATCTTGTCATGAAAGATCCGTTTTCCGGCCTTCCTAGTGAAGATGTCCCTACCCATCTAAATAGCTTCGTTGATTTGTGTGATATGCAAAAGAAGAAAGATGTGGATAATGATATTGTTAAATTGAAGCTATTTCCTTTTTCGCTTAGATATCATGCTAAAGCTTGGTTTTCGTCTTTGCCTAAAAATAGTATTAATTCATGGAATAAGTGCAAAGATGCTTTTATCTCTAAGTATTTTCCTCCCGCCAATATCATCTCTCTTAGAAACGATATTATGAATTTTAAGCAACTTGATCATGAACATGTTGCACAAGCTTGAGAGAGAATGAAATTAATGATACATAATTTCCCCACTCATGGTTTAAATTTGTGGATGATTATTCAGAATTTTTATGCCGGATTGAATTTTGCTTCTAGAAATCTTTTAGATTCGGCCGCGGGAGGCACTTTTATGGAAATCACTTTAGGAGAAGCTACTAAACTCCTAGATAATATTATGGTTAATTATTCTCAATGGCATACTGAAAGATATATTAATAAAAAGGTGCATGCGATAGAAGAAATTAATGTTTTGAGTGGAAAGATGGATGAACTTATGAAATTTTTTGCTAATAAGAGTGTTTCTTCTGATCCTAATGATATGCCCTTGTCTACTTTGATTGAGAATAATAATGAATCTATGGATGTGAATTTTGTTGGTAGGAACAATTTTGGTAACAACGCGTATAGAGGAAATTTTAATCCTAGGCCTTATCCTAGTAATCCCTCTAATAATTATGGTAATTCCTACAACAATTCTTATCGAAATTATAATAATATGCCCTCTGATTTTGAATATAATATTAAAGAATTTATTACTTCGCAAAAGAATTTTAATGCTATGATTGAAGAAAAATTGCTTAAGATTGATGATTTGGCTAGGAACGTTGATAGAATTGCTCTTAACGTTGATTCTTTGAAACTTAGATCTATTCCACCTAAGCATGATATCAATGAGTCTCTCAAAGCCATGAGAATTTCCATTGATGAGTGCAAAGAAAGAATCGCTAGGATGCGTGCTAAGAAAGATGCCTTTATAAGAGCGTGTTCTTCTAGTTCCTATGAAAATAAAGATGAAGATCTAAAAGTTATTGATGTGTCCCCTATTAAATATTTGTTTTTCAATATGAATCTTGATAATGATGGGACTGAATATGATCCACCTTTACCTAGAAGGCGTTCTAAGAATTCGGAATTTGTTGATCTTGATGCTAAATTTGATAAAAGTGGGATTGAAGAAATTAAAACCCTAGATGTTGCTAAACCCACTATTATGAATTTCAAGGAATTTAACTATGAAAATTTCTCTTTGATTGATTGTATTTCCTTGTTGCAATCCGTGCTAAATTCTCCTCACGCTTACAGTCAAAATAAAGCGTTTACTAAACATATCATTGATGCCTTGATGCAATCTTATGAAGAAAAACTTGAATTGGAAGTTTCTATCCCTAGAAAACTTTATGATGAGTGGGAACCAACTATTAAAATTAAAATTAAAGATCATGAATGCTATGCTTTATGTGATTTGGGTGCTAGTGTTTCCACGATTCCAAAGACTTTGTGTGATTTGTTAGGTTTCCGTGATTTTGATGATTGTTCTCTAAATTTGCACCTTACGGATTCCACTATTAAGAAACCTATGGGAAGAACTAATGATGTTCTTATTATTGCAAATAGGAATTATGTTCCCGTAGATTTTATTGTTCTTGACATAGATTGCAATCCTTCATGTCCTATTATTCTTGGTAGACCTTTCCTTAAAACGATTGGTGCAATTATTGATATGAAGGAAGGAAATATTAGATTCCAATTTCCATTAAGGAAAGGCATGGAACACTTTCCTAGAAAGAAAATTAAATTACCTTATGAATCCATTATGAGAGCCACTTATTGATTGCCTACCAAAGATGGCAATACCTAGATCTATTCTTGCTTGTTATGCCTAGCTAGGGGCGTTAAACGATAGCGCTTGTTGGGAGGCAACCCAATTTTATTTTTATTACTTGCTTTTTGCTCCTGTTTAGTAATAAATAATTTATCTAGCCTCTGTTTTGGTTGTGTTTTTTGTGTTTAATTAGTGTTTGTGCCAAGTAGAACCGTTGGGAAGACTTGGGGAAAGTCTTGTTGAACTTGCTGTAAAAAACAGAAACTTTAGCGCTCACGAGAACTGCTGTCATTTTTATTTGGAGAGTAATATTTAGTTAATTATTTTTGCATATGATTAATAGATAAATTCCTCACGTCCAGAAATTTATTTTAGAATTTTTGGGGTTCCAGATCGTGCGCTAGCTACATATTCCTACAGACTGTTCTGTTTTTGAAAGATTCTGTTTTTCGTGTGTTGTTTGCTTATTTTGATGAATCTATGGCTAGTAAAATAGTTTATAAACCATAGAGAAGTTGGAATACAGTAGTTATAACACCAATATAAATAAAAAATGAGTTAATTACAGTACCTTGAAGTGGTCTTTTATTTTCTTTCGCTAACGGAGCTCACGAGATTTTCTACTTTAAGTTTTGTGTTGTGAAGTTTTCAAGTTTTGGGTAAAGATTTGATGGATTATGGAACAAGGAGTGGCAAGAGCCTAAGCTTGGGGATGCCCATGGCACCCCCAAGATAATCTAAGGACACCTAAAAGCCAAAGCTTGGGGATGCCCCGGAAGGCATCCCCTCTTTCATCTACTTCTATCGGTAACTTTACTTGGAGCTATATTTTTATTCGCCACATGATATGTGTTTTGCTTGGAGCGTCTTGTATGATTTGAGTCTTTGCTTTTTAGTTTACCACAATCATCCTTGCTGTACACACCTTTTGATACAGCCATACATGATCTGGAATTTGTTAGAATACTCTATGTGCTTCGCTTATATCTTTTGAGTTATATAGTTTTGCTCTAGTACTTCACTTATATCTTTTAGAGCATGGTGGTGGATTTGTTTTATAGAAACTATTGATCTCTCATGCTTCACTTAGATTATTTTGAGAGTCTTAATAGCATGGTAATTTGCTTAAAAATCCTAATATGCTAGGTGTTCAAGATTAGTAAAAGTTTCCTAAGAGTGTTTTGAATACTAAGAGAAGTTTGATGCTTGATGATTGTTTTGAGATATGGAGGTAATAATATCAAAGTCGTGCTAGTCGAGTGGTTGTGAAATTGAGAAATGCTTGTGTTGAAGTTTTCAAGTCCCGTAGCATGCACATATGGTGAACGTTATGCAAAATATTTGAAACATGAGGTGTTATTTGATTGTCTTCCTTATGAGTGGCGGTCGGGGAGGAGCGATGGTCTTTTCCTACCAATCTATCCCCCTAGGAGCATGCGCGTAGTACCAAGGTTTTTGATGACTTGTAGATTTTTGCAATAAGTATGTGAGTTCTTTATGACTAATGTTGAGTCCATGGATTATACGCACTCTCACCCTTCCATCCTTGCTATCCTCTTCGGTACCGTGCATTGCCCTTTCTCACATTGAGAGTTGGTGCAAACTTCGCCGGTGCATCCAAACCCCGTGATATGATACGCTCTTTCACACATAAACCTCCTTATATCTTCCTCAAAACAGCCACCATACCTACCTATTATGGTATTTCCATAGCCATTCCAAGATATATTGCCATGCAACTTTCCATCATTCCGTTCATCATGACACATTCATTATTGTCATATTGCTTAGCATGATCATGTAGTTGACATAGTATTTGTGGCAAAGCCACCGTTCATAATTCTTTCATACATGTCACTCTTGGTCCATTGCATATCCTGGTACACCACCGGAGGCATTCATATAGAGTCATCTTTTGTTCTAGTATCGAGTTGTAATCATTGAGTTGTAAATAAATAGAAGTGTGATGATCATCATTTTCTAGAGCACTGTCCCAAGTGAGGAATAAAAAAAAGAGAAAGGCCATAAAAAAGAGAAGGCCCAAAAAAATGAGAGAAAAAGAGAGAAGGGACAATGGTACTATCCTTTGCCACACTTGTGCTTCAAAGTAGCACCGTAATCTTCATGATAGAGAGTCTCTTGTTTTGTCACTTTCATATACTAGTGGGAATTTTTCATTATAGAACTTGGCTTGTATATTCCAACAACGGGCCTCCTCAAGTGCCCTAGGTCTTCATGAGCAAGCAAGTTGGATGCACACCCACTAGTTTCTTTTGTTGAGCTTTCATACATTTATAGCTCTAGTGCATCCATTGCATGGCAATCCCAACTCCTTGCATTAACATCAATTGGTGGGCATCTCCATATCCCATTGATTAGCCTCATTGATGTGAGACTTTCTCCTTTTTTGTCTTCTCCACATAACCCCCCTCATTATATTCTATTCCACCCATAGTGCTATGTCCATGGCTCACGCTCATATATTGTGTGAAAGTTTATAGGTTTGAGATTACTAAAGTATGAAACAATTGCTTGGCTTGTCATTGGGGTTGTGCATGATGAGAGCATTCTTGTGTGAAGAAAATGAAACATGACTAAACCATATGATTTTGTAGGGATGAACTTTCTTTGGCCATGTTATTTTGAGAAGACATAATTGCTTAGTTAGTATGCTTGAATTATTATAATTTTTATGTCAATATGAACTTTTGTCTTGAATCTTTCGGATCTGAATATTCATACCACAATTAAGAAGAATTACATTAAAATTATGCCAAGTAGCACTCTGCATCAAAAATTCTGTTTTTATCATTTACCTACTCGAGGACGAGCATGAATTAAGCTTGGGGATGCTTGATATGTCTCCAATGTATCTATAATTTTTGATTGCTCCATGCTATATTATCTACTGTTTTGGACATTATTGGGCTTTATTATCCACTTTTATATTATTTTTGGGACAAACCTATTAACCGGAGGCCCAACCCAGAATTGCTGTTTTTTGTCTGTTTCAGGGTTTCAAAGAAAAGGAATATCAAACGGAGTCCAAACGGAATGAAACCTTCGGGAACGTGATTTTCTCAACGAACAAGACCTGGGATACTTGGACCCTACGTCAAGAAAGGAAACAGGAGGCCACGAGGTAGGGGGCGCGCCTAC
>NC_041388.1:179926218-180114568 GCF_002162155.2 Triticum dicoccoides | reverse complement strand
GTGCCCTCCACCCTCGTGGGCCCCCTGTTGCTCCACCGACGTACTCCTTCCTCCTATATGTATCCACGTACCCCCAAACGATCAGATACGGAGCCAAAAACCTAATTCCACTGCCGCAACTTTCTGTATCCACGAGATCTCATCTTGGGGCTTGTTCCGGAGCTCCGCCGGAGGGGGCATCGATCACGGAGGGCTTATACATCAACACCATAGCCCCTCCGATGAAGTGTGAGTAGTTTACTTCAGACCTACGGGTCCATAGTTAGTAGCTAGATGGCTTCTTCTCTCTTTTTGGATCTCAATACAATGTTCTCCCCCTCTCTTGTGGAGATTTATTCGATGTAATCTTCTTTTTACGGTGTGTTTGTTGAGACCGATGAATTGTGGGTTTATGATCAAGTCTATCTATGAACAATATTTGAATCTTCTCTGAATTCTTTTATGTATGATTGGTTATCTTTGCAAGTCTCTTTGAATTATCAGTTTGGTTTGGCCTACTAGATTGATCTTTCTTGCAATGGGAGAAGTGCTTAGCTTTGGGTTCAATCTTGCGGTGTCCTTTCCCAGTGACAGTAGGGGCAGCAAGGCACGTATTGTATTGTTGCCATCGAGGATAACAAGATGGGGTTTTCTTCATATTGCATGAGTCTATCCCTCTACATCATGTCATCTTGCTTAAGGCGTTAGTCTATTTTCAACTTAATACTCTAGATGCATGCTGGATAGCGGTCGATGAGTGGAGTAATAGTAGTAGATGCAGGCAGGAGTCAGTCTACTTGTCTCGGACGTGATGCCTATATACATGATCATACCTAGATATTATCATAACTATGCTCAATTCTGTAAATTGCTCAACAGTAATTTGTTCACCCACCGTAGAATACTTATGCTCTCGAGAGAAGCCACTAGTGAAACATATGGCCCCCGGGTCTATCTTCATCATATTATTCTCCTACTACTTAGTTATTTCCTTTGCTATTTACCTTTCCTTTACTTTTACTTTGCATCTTAATCATAAAAATATCAAAAATATTATCTTATCATATCTATTAGATCTCACTCTCGTAAGTAGCCTTATAGGGATTGAGAACCCCTATTTGCGTTGGTTGCGAGGATTTATTTGTTTTGTGCAGGTACGAGGGACTCGTGCGTAGCCTCCTACTGGATTGATACCTTGGATCTCAAAAACCGAGGGAAATACTTCTTACGCTACTTTGCTGCATCATCCCTTCCTCTTCGGGGAAAACCAACGCAGTGTTCAAGAGGTAGCAAACTCCTACTCCCCGGCTTGCTGGCCCAACGATTCCACATCTAGACTCAACGAACCCAAAGAACGAGAGACACAACGATTTATCCTGGTTCGGGCCACCTTGTGGTGTAATACCCTACTCCAGCTTTGTGGCGGATTGCTGTAGGATCGAAAGTATGTCTAGAGGGGGGGTGATTAGACTACTTGACAAAATAAAAATCTATCCTTTTCTCAATTTTAGTCTTTGGTAGATTTTACCTATCTTAGCACAAGTCAAGCAATATTAACACAATTCAAGAAAGCATGCAAAGAGTCTATGAGCAGCGGAAAATAAAGCATGCAACTTGCAAGAATGTAAAGGGAAGGGTTTGGAGAATTCAAACGCAATTGGAGACATGGATGTTTTTGTCATGGTTCCGATAGGTGGTGCTATCGTACATCCACGTTGATGGAGACTTCAACCCACAGAGGGTAACGGTTGCGCGAGTCCACAGAGGGCTCCACCCACGAAAGGTCCATGAAGAAGCAACCTTGTCTATCCCATCATGGCCATCTCCCATGAAGGACTGCCTCACTAGCGGTAGATCTTCACGAAGTAGGCGATCTCCTTGCCCTTACAAACCCCTTGGTCCAACTCCACAATCTTTGTCGGAGGCTCCCAAGTGACACCTAGCCAATCTAGGAGACACCACTCTACAAGAAGTAACAAATGGTGTGTTGATGATGAACTCCTTGCTCTTGTGCTTCAAATGATAGTCTCTGCAACACTCAACTCTCTCTCACAGGATGTGGATTTGGTGGAAAGAAGGTTTGAGTGGAAAGCAACTTGGGGAAGGCTAGAGATCAAGATTCATATGGTGGGAATGGAATATCTTGGCCTCAACACATGAGTAGGTGGTTCTCTCTCAGAAAATGTGTATTGGAAGTGTAGGTATGTTCTGATGGCTCTCTCCACGAATGAAGAGTGGGTGGAGGGGTATATATAGCCTCCACACAAAATCTAACCGTTACACACAATTTACCAATCTCGGTGAGACCGAATAGAGAAACTCGGTCAGACCGATTCAGCAAACCTAGTGACCGTTAGGATTTTTGGTGGGACTGAGATGCAACTCGGTAGGACCGATATGGTTAGGGTTAGGGCATAACGTAATCTCGGTGTGACCGATTACACAAACTCGGTGGGACCGATTTTGGTAATAAGCTAACCAGTGAGTTGGTCAGGTAAACTCGGTGGGACCGATAGCTCATTTCGGTGGGACCGAAATGTTACGGAAGAGAAATAGAGAGTGTACATTGTAATCTCGGTGGGACCGATCGCTCATCTCGGTAGGACCAAAACATTACGAAGGGAAACAAAGAGATTACAACCCCATCTCGGTGGGACCGAGATCCCTATCGGTGAGACCGATTTGCCTAGGGTTTGTGGCAGTGGCTATGACATTTGAAACTCGGTGGCACCGGATAGAAAGAATCGGTAGGGCCGAGTTTGACTTTTGGTTCAGGTCATATGTGGATGTGGGAAGGTAGTTGAGGGTTTTGGAGCATATCAGTAAGCACTATAAAGCAAGAACCTCATTAAACAACACCTCATCCCTCCTTGATAGTATTGGCTTTTCCTATAGACTCAATGTGATCTTGGATCACTAAAATATAAAATGTAGAGTCTTGAGCTTTGAGCTTGAGCCAATCTTTTTGTCCTTAACATTTTGAGGGGTCCACTTTCCTCATCCATGCCATGCCATTCATTGAGGTTTTCCTGAAATATTAATCTTGGAATAGCATTAGCTCAATGAGCTATATGTTGTTAGGAATTACCAAAACCACCTAGGGATAGTTGCACTTTCAATCTCCCCATTTTTGGTAATTGATGACAACATATAGATCAAAGCTTCGACAAATGATAATAAGAGTGAAAAACATTATCGCTTTGAGAAGTATGTGAAAAACAAGAGCTCCCCCTGAATTTGTGCATAGATTATGATTTGCTTTGGACTGCAAATGCACAGAGAATTAGGCTCATGGGTTACTCTTCCATGTCACATACATCTTGGTGGAGCGCTCAAAATGATAATGATAATAATTAAATACATGCACTTATCACCAAGCAAAGTGAATGATCATATAGGGATAAAATGATAATGTCATCCAACAAGCATTAATGTAGCATATGGTCAAACACATGATCATCCAAGTATCACGTAGACAAAAAGTATCTCAAACAAGCAAAGCAAAAAGTTCAACCACCAAAGCAAGAGAGAATAAAAAGCAACGCTCTCTCTCGAAGCCTATGATCTATACATTTTTCTCCCCCTTTGGCAACAAGTTACCAAAAAGTTCCTAGAAAATGCATAGCACTAAATCGTCTCCCAGGCTTGGTATTCAGGTGGTTGTGTCCGGATAACTCCAAGAACGAAGCCTTCAGTCGAAGTAGATGGAGCTGATGGAGTAGGTGCTAGAGCTAGAGGCACTGAAACTGTAGCTGGTGCAGATGAAGTGGCTATGGTGTCTGGAACATGCACTGCAGCAGACCTCTGAGCTCTAGGCACTCTGGCAAATGCATCAGTGGTTGTCTTGCCCTTCCTCTCCTGCATATCATCCTGAAGTTGCTCCACAACAGACTGGATCTCAGTTACCTTCACATCCAAGTCATAGAACTTTTGCTCCACGATCCTATCCAAGCTCTCCTGGTTTTGAGTCAGGGTGGCCAGTCCCTTCTCAATCCTCAGAGTGGAGGCAGTCAAGTAGCCAAGCTGATCTTGCTTGCTCTTCAAAAGATACAGAGATGCTTCTTCAGTAGTTGGCATCCTTGCAGCCTTTTCATCTTTTGCCTTCTCCTTCTTGGCTTGTGCGTGCACAGAAGATGGTTCATCCTCATTCATAACCACAGTGTTGTCCTTGAAGTCTGGGTAGATAGGCATGTGCTCCTTGTCCAGCAGATATGTACCAGTGCCCATCTTGGAGTTGATCAGCTCCTGAATCTGTGGGGCATACCCACAACTCCTCTTTTGATCTGCATCTGTCCTCTTGATAGTTTCAACTATTAGGCTCATGACTTTGAACTTCTGTGGGACATCAAAGATATGACGCAAGTTTATTGCATGGCCTCTGATAATCTTGTGATCACCTGACTTTGGCAAGAGAGTGTGCCTGAGGATTTAGTTGATAGTAGGCAGGCCTGACAGAAGGTAATATACAGATCCAAACTTATGTGTCTCAAGAGCAACATCTGGGATCTCCTTGTACATGTGTGCCATGGTGTTGTGATCCTTCTTTTTGTTGGCATAGACATCCAAGTCATCTTCACTCTATTTTGGGGCATTGATCAACTTCGCCCATTCAACAACCGTGGACTGGTACCTCGTACCTTCAGACAACCAGACAATCCTTCCATCTGGGTAGAAATGACCTGTGGAGTAGAACTGCATGATGAGCTCATCATTCCATTTTGTGAGCTTCTGAGCCACAAACTCATCGACTCCACAAGCTTTGTAACTGTCATGTACACCTGGATAGTGATCCTCATTCTCCTTGATGTAGTCCCAGTCGACCCATCTTATGTCACACACTATGGGCTTCTTGTCAAGAAAGACTGTCTCATACAAGTCCTGTTGTTCCTTTGTATGGAACCTATAGTCCACAGCAGTCCTTCTCCTGGTGGCATATGGATCTGACTCTCTCCATAGCGTTAGACCTGAGTCCTTCCTGATCTTCATGTTCTCAGCAACTGGATGAGCATCATTGTGATCTGGGATTTTTGGCTTCAACTTCCTCAAGACATCTGACTCATCATCTTCTTCTTCCATTTCAGCTTCAGGCACTCGGGCCTTGTTCTTTTCCTCAGCAGGGATGTTCCTGGTGCTCCTCTTCAGTTTTGGCTTTGGAGCTGGAGCTGCAGCCTTTGGAGCAGTCTTAGGCTTAGATGGAACAGCCCCTTCCCTGATGGCATCACCCATAAGATTCTTAGCTTTGGGTGCTGGTGCAACATCTTCTTCCTCTTCCTCTTCAGAATCTCTCATGATAGAGGATCTCCCAAGCACTATGGCAGTGGTCTTCTTGACCCTCTCTTTCCTCTTCTTCTCTGCCACAACCTACTCTTTGGGTGCAGATTCCAAAGTCTCTTGACTAGATGCTCTGGCCTTAGACATTGGAATTCTCTTGGCAGGAACCTTTTGCTTCATGCCTGGCTTGGTGGCAGCAGCTGTGCCATATTCCTTCTTTAGGACTTTTCTCTTTGAGGTGGTTTCTTCTTCCTCAGCCACATAGTCCTCATCCTCTGACTCTGAAGTTCTTTTCTTGCTGGCCCTGGTGGTAGCTTTGGGTAAGTTGCTTGGGGTGCTCCTGCTGCCATCATCTGAGCTGCTAGAGGGACTAGTGCCCTCACTCAAGTGAACCTGCTCTTCTGACCTGTTCTGGCTGTCACTCTGATCAGACATATTGCAAACACTGATAGCAGACCCTGTGAATAGATATAGATGAGATAGACTGGATGAGCATCACAAAATGCAGAGGTTTTTGCAAAAGAATGAGTCAAAAACTTAGTTTAGTTTTCCACAGAAAGCATTTCAGATCAACCGATTTGTAAACTCGGTGATACCGAAGCAGCTGTTGGAACCTAAACTAGTGAACTCGGTCAGACTGAGTCACATTTCGGTGGCACCGAGACTGCTAGGGTTTCACAAAGTCCTGAACTCGGTCACACCGATTTGCAATTCTCGGCCAGACCGAAAATTACATGTGCAATGGCCTGAGCCAAATCGGTGGTACCGAGTTCCAGAATTCGGTGGGTCTGAGATGGTTTCGACGGAAACCTAGCCCTAAATTTTCAATTCACGACTAAACTATGGAGTGTTTTCGATGTATAGAATGGTTTCAATCGTGGCAAGATACATGGCAAAGCAATGTGCTGGGGAATCAGAGATAGAACAGCATAACGATCGAGTTCATACCCTAGTTCGGCGATGAACTCGCTACGGCGGCAACGGCGGGGTTGATTCCCATCGACAGCGGGGGAGACCAGCGGCAGGAGGCGGCTGGCGACGAGGAAGACGATCCGGAGACCCTGGAGGCAGAGCGGGCTAAGCGCGGGTCGAGGAGGTTCGGAAAGTTTTCCAAAATTTGACCCGTGGATATATATAGCCCGACCCTATCGGTGTGACCGAGTGGAACAACTCGGTGGCACCGAGATTCATAACTGCAAGTAGTTACTGATACTCGGTGTGACTGAAAAGTTTGAATCGGTTGCACCGAGGTTGAAAACCTAGATCGACTTAGTGATCTCGGTATGACCAAAATTGGTGAATCGGTCAGACCGAAACACATAAAGAAGTTTTGGAAGTTTAAGTCTATGACGAATCGGGGACTCCGAGTGCTCGTCACACAGAGTGGTTCGAATCAGACTTGATCAAATTTTGTGATGCAACATGAATAGAGTTTGAGACGAGAAAAGCATAGATAGGTAGAGAAGGTTCTTAGGCATTCTTGTCCATCCACTTGGCCAAAATAAAAGGAAACCAATCAATCAAAACAACAAGTGGATGTCCTTGAATGAGTAAATTATGCAACCAACATGCTCACACAATAAGATGGCAAATGAAATATGTGGCAAAGCATGCACAAGCAATTCTAGCATCTATCAAGCAATTGGCGATGACTAGGTCATCTATATATGAATATATTGACTTAGGAGTCAAATGAGAACATTTGATCATAGGTCATACTCATCGTTTAAGCACAAGTGGGGTTACCACTTTTACATAAAGCATTGTTGTGTTCACACCATTAGAGTTGCTTTAACTCAATTGTTAGAGTAAAGCTACCCCTAGATGTGAGATCCCCCCTAAGAGGGATGAACTAACCTTGGGTTTTGTCGATGATGACTTCATGTAGGTGTTGAAGATGTGGATGCTCTATGTTGATGTAGATCATTTGGAGCTATCCTTTGGAGTGAGTTGCACTTTCAATACCTACACGGGTTAGTCCCACAAGGAACAAACAAGAGTATCCATAGACATAGAGTGATGCAAACACAAGATGATGTCTATGAAAGCTTTAGGTTACCTTGTCCCTTGTCTTACCAACAAGAGGGTTTGTGACTCCTTGAACTAGTGCAATATGTGGAAGTTGATTGCACTTGTTCTTGCCAAAATGATAAGAGTGAAGTATATTGGCGGAGTCACCCTCAAGAACTATCTAGTTCTTCTTCTTCGGGATCCACACCATCTTGATGGGCATTCTCGGAGTTGTAGTTGTACTTGATGAAGTGGAACTTGATGTAGTCTTGGGAACCCACTTGACCAAGGCCTTAGGAGCTTCTTCAAATGCATCAATTTCCTCTTGAAGCTTGTCCTTGCCTTTTTGCTTGTGGCCTTGTGGTGGAAGATCATCTTGAGCTTGTGTCCCTTTGGATGAAGTAGGATCATACTTCTCTTGTTTAGGAACAAACTTCGTCTTGGGGTATTGATATTCTTCCCACTCAACTCCATTGGCATTGAACTTTCGTTCAAAACCAATACCTTGATTCTTCCGGTGCCTTCCTTGCTTGCGTACAATTTCCTCGAATTGCTTACTCCCAGCAAGGCTCTTGTAAACACCTTTCTCTATAATTCCCTTCAATAATCTATTTTCTTGCTCAAGTGTAACTTGGCTAAGAGAATCATTAGTGGAATCAAGAGAACTACTAGAAGCAACAACATTGGATTTAGCATGATTATTGTTACTACTAGAGGAAGAATCTTTCTTGTTCTTGTTACTAGACTTGACTTGAGGCATGTAAGTGGATAAGAGTAAATGATTGGCAATGTAAGAAGAACTTTTCTTGCGAAGATCATCATTGATTGCCTTTAAGAACTCATGCTCTTGCTCGTGGTTGAGCTTTTCAAAACGTAATTTCTCATGAGTCCTTAAAAGTTCTCGATGATCTCCTAAGATAGTTTCATGAGCTAACTTAAGAGTGTTTAGTTCTTTAGTTAGAGACTCAATCTTCTCCTTATCATTGTCATTCGTTTCATCATAGTATTCATCACTATAGTTGTCAACAAGTAACTCATCATCACCTAACAAGTCATCTTCATCACTATTGAAATCAACATACTCGGGGTGTGATACCTTGGGACCTTTGGCCATGAAGCATCTTCAAATTCCTTCATTTGGTGAATCAAATATGTCATAGGAGTTGGTTGACACAAGTGCTAGTCCGGCAACACCTTCATCTTGAGTATATTCGGAGTCGGGGTGATAGCTTCTCTCGGAGTCATTGTCGGAGTCGGAGCTGGATACCCATTCACCAACATGAGCTTGATGTCTTCATTTTGTGTAGCTCCTTGATGACTTGTCCTTCCTTTCCGAATCCTTACTTCTCTGAGGGTGTCTTTGTTCATATCGATCATCCCTACTCCTTCTCTCCCTTGATGGTGATTCTTCTCTTCTACTTCTTCTTTTGGGAGAATCTTCTCTTCTCTTGTGGGGAGTTGTACACTCATTGGAGTAGTGCCCGGGTCTTCCACAATTGTAGCAGTTTCGCTCTCGACTAGAAGATCTTTTGTCATTGTAGGACCTTGACTTGGAACTTCTTTCCTTGTTTCTACTCTTGTAGAACTTGTTGAAGTTCTTCACCATTAGGCTCAATTCTTCATTGAAGGTTTGTTTCTCACTTGATGATGTGGGAGATTCACATGAGGCTTTGTAAGCACCACTTGACTTGTTATGGAGCTCCTCCTTATCCTTGAGTGACATCTCATGAGCAACAATTCTTCCAATGACTTCCGTTGGCTTGAGATCTTTGTAATTTGGCATCATTTGGATCAATGTGCATACGGTATCGTATTTTCCATCCAAGGCTCTTAGGATCTTCTTGATGATGAATTTGTCGGTCATCTCTTCACTTCCTAAGATAAGAGCAAGCCTAGAGTACATTTCAACGACACCTTCACCATCCTTCATTTTGAACTTGTCAAGTTGACTTTGAAGCACATCCAACTTGGATTCCTTGATGGAGTCGGTACCTTCGTGCATGTCAATCAAAGTATCCCAAATTTCCTTTGCATTCTCAAGACAGCTGATTTTGTTGAATTCTTCGGGGCATAATCCGTTGAAGAGGATATCACAAGCTTGAGCATTGTACTGTAGCATCTTCAACTCATCTGTGGTAGCTTCACGATTCGGTTCTCTCCCATCAAAGAATTCACCCTGCAAGCCAACACACACAATAGCCCAAACGGCGGGGTTATGTCCAAGAATAAGCATTTTCATCTTATGCTTCCAACTAGCAAAATTAGTACCATCAAAGTAAGGACCTCTACGATGGTAATTTCCCTCGCTAGACGCCATACTCTCCTAGGTTGTGAAACCAAGGCTATGACCACCAAAATATATGGAAATCAAAGCAAATGGAGACCAAAGCTCTGATACCACTTGTAGGATCGAAAGTATGTCTAGAGGGGGGGTGATTAGACTACTTGACAAAATAAAAATCTATCCTTTTCCCAATTTTAGTCTTTGGCAGATTTTAGCTATCTTAGCACAAGTCAAGCAATCTTAACACAATTCAAGCAAGCATGCAAAGAGTCTATGAGCAACGGAAAATAAAGCATGCAACTTGCAAGAATGTAAAGGGAAGGGTTTGGAGAATTCAAACACAATTGGAGACACGGATGTTTTTGTCGTGGTTCCGATAGGTGGTGGTATCGTACATCCACGTTGATGGAGACTTCAACCCACGGAGGGTAACGTTTGCGCGAGTCCACGGAGGGCTCCACCCACGAAGGGTCCACGAAGAAGCAACCTTGTCTATCCCATCATGGCCATCGCCCACGAAGGACTTGCCTCACTAGCGGTAGATCTTCACGAAGTAGGCGATCTCCTTGCCCTTACAAACTCCTTAGTTCAACTCCACAATCTTTGTCGGAGGCTCCCAAGTGACACTTAGCCAATCTAGGAGACACCACTCTCCAAGAAGTAACAAATGGTGTGTTGATGATGAACTCCTTGCTCTTGTGCTTCAAATGATAGTCTCTCCAACACTCAACTCTCTCTCACAGGATGTGGATTTGGTGGAAAGAAGGTTTGAGTGGAAAGCAACTTGGGGAAGGCTAGAGATCAAGATTCATATGGTAGGAATGGAATATCTTGGCCTCAACACATGAGTAGGTGGTTCTCTCTCAAAAAATGTGTATTGGAAGTGTAGGTATGTTCTGATGGCTCTCTCCACGAATGAAGAGTGGGTGGAGGGGTATATATAGCCTCCACACAAATACTAACCGTTACACACAATTTACCAATCTCGGTGAGACCGAATGGAGAAACTCGGTCAGACCGATTCAGCAAACCTAGTGACCATTAGGATTTTCGGTGGGACTAAGATGCAACTCGGTAGGACCGATATGGTTAGGGTTAGGGCATAACGTAATCTCGGTGTGACCTATTACACAAACTCGGTGGGACCGATTTTGGTAATAAGCTAACCAGAGAGTTGGTCAGGTAAACTCGGTGGGACCGATCGCTCATTTCGGTTGGACCGAAATGTTACGAAAGAGAAACAGAGAGTGTACATTGCAATCTCGGTGGGACCGATCTCTCATCTCGGTAGGACCGAAACGTTGCAAAGGGAAACAAAGAGATTACAACCCCATCTCGGTGTGACCGAGATCCCTATCGGTGAGACCGATTTGCCTAGGGTTTGTGGCAGTGCCTATGACATTTGAAACTCGGTGGAGCCAGATAGAAAGAATCGGTAGGGCCAAGTTTGACTTTTGGTTCAGGTCATATGTGGATGTGGGAAGGTAGTTGAGGGTTTTGGAGCATATCACTAAGCACTATGAAGCAAGAACCTCATTAAACAACACCTCATCCCTCCTTGATAGTATTGGCTTTTCCTATAGACTCAATGTGATCTTGGATCACTAAAATATAAAATGTAGAGTCTTGAGCTTTGAGCTTGAGCCAATCTTTTTGTCCTTAATATTTTGAGGGGTCCACTTTCCTCATCCATGCCATGCCATTCATTGAGCTTTTCCTGAAATATTAATCTTGGAATAGCATTAGCTCAATGAGCTATATGCTGTTAGGAATTACCAAAACCACCTAGGGCTAGTTGCACTTTCAATCTCCCCCTTTTTGGTAATTGATGACAACATATAGATCAAAGCTTCGACAAATGATAATAAGAGTGAAAAACATTGTCGCTTTGAGAAGTATGTTAAAAGCAAGAGCTCCCCCTAGATTTGTGCATAGTTTATGATTTGCTTTGGACTGCAAATGCACAGAGAATTAGGCTCATGGGTTACTCTTCCATGTCACATACATCTTGGTGGAGCTCTCAAAATGATAATGATAATTATTAAATACATGCACTTATCACCAAGCAAAGTGAATGATCATATAGGGATAAAATGATAATGTCATCCAACAAGCACTAAGGTAGCATATGATCAAACACATGATCATCCAAGTATCATGTAGACAAAAAGTATCTCAAACAAGCAAAGCAAATAAAGTTCAAACACCAAAGCAAGAGACAATAAAAAGCAACGCTCTCTCTCGAAGCCTATGATCTATACATTTTTCTCCCCCTTTGGCAACAAGTTACCAAAAAGTTCCTAGAAAATGCATAGCACTAAATCATCTCTCAGGCTTGGTATTCAGGTGGTTGTGTCTGGATAACTCCAAGAACGAAGGCTTCAGTCGAAGTAGATGGAGCTGATGGAGTAGGTGCTGGAGCTGGTGGCACTGAAGCTGTAGCTGGTGCAGATGAAGTGGCTATGGTGTCTGGAACAGGCACTGCAGCAGACCTCTGAGCTCTAGGCACTCTGGCAAATGCATCAGTGGTTGTCTTGCCCTTCCTCTCCTGCATATCATCCTGAAGTTGCTCCACAATAGACTGGATCTCAGTTACCTTCACATCCAAGTCATAGAACTTTTGCTCCACAATCCTCTCCAAGCTCTCCTGGTTTTGAGTTAGGGTGGCCAGTCCCTTCTCAATCCTTAGAGTAGAGGCAATTAAGTAGCCAAGCTGATCTTGCTTGCTCTTCAGAAGATACTGAGATGCTTCTTCAGTAGTTGGCATCCTTGCAGCCTTTTCAGCTTTTGCCTTCTCCCTCTTGGCTTGTGCGTGCACAGAAGATGATTCATCCTCATTCATAACCACAGTGTTGTCCTCGAAGTCTGGATAGATAGGCATGTGCTCCTTGTCCAGCAGATATGTACCAGTGCCCATCTTGGAGTTGATCAGCTCCTGAATCTGTGGGGCATACCCACAACTCCTCTTCTGATCTGCAGCTGTCCTCTTGATAGTTTCAACTATTAGGGTCATGACTTTGAACTTCTGTGGGACATCAAAGATATGAAGCAAGTTTATTGCTATTGGAAATATGCCCTAGAGGCAATAATAAAATGATTATTATAATATTTCGTTGTTCATGATAATTGTCTATTATTCATGCTATAATTGTGTTATCCGGAAATCATAATACATGTGTGAATACATAGACCATAACATGTCCCTAGTGAGCCTCTAGTTAACTAGCTTGTTGATCAACAGATAGTCATGGTTTCCTAACTATGGACATTGGATGTCATTGATAACGGGATCACATCATTAGGAGAATGATGTGATGACAAGACCCAATCCTAAGCATAGCACAAGATCATGTAGTTTGTTTGCTAGAGCTTTTCCAGTGTCAAGTATCATTTCCTTAGACCATGAGATCGTGTAACTCCCGGATGCCATAGGAGTGCTTTGGGTGTACCCAACGTCACAACGTAACTGGGTGACTATAAAGGTATACTACAGGTATCCCCGAAAGTATCTGTTGGGTTGACACGGATCGAGACTGGGATTTGTCACTCCGTATGGCGGAGATGTATCTTTGGGCCCACTCGGTAATGCATCATCATAATGAGCTCAATGTGACCAAGTGTTTGGTCACGGGATCATGCATTACGGTACGAGTAAAGTGACTTGCCGGTAATGAGATTGAACGAGGTATTGGGATACCGACGATCGAATCTCGGGCAAGTAACGTACCGATTGACAAAGGGAATTGAATACGGGATTGATTGAATCCTCGACATCATGGTTCATCCGACGAGATCATCGTGGAACATGTGGGAGCCAACATGGGTATCCAGATCCCGCTGTTGGTTATTAACCGGAGAGTCGTCTCGGTCATGTCTGCATGTCTCCCGAACCCGTAGGGTCTACACACTTAAGGTTCCGTGACGCTAGGGTTGTAGAGATATTAGTATGCGGTAGCCTGAAAGTTGTTCGGAGCCCGGATGAGATCCCGGACGTCACGAGGAGTTCCGGAATGGTCTGGAGGTAAAGATTTATATATAGGAAGTCCAGTTTCGGCCATCGGGAAAGTTTCGGGGTAATCGGTATTGTACCGGGACCACCGGAAGGGTCCCGGGGGTCCACCGGGTGGGGCCACCTATCCCGGAGGGCCCCATGGGATGAAGTGGGAGGGGAACCAGCCCCTGGTGGGCTGGTGCGCCCCCATGGGCCTCCCCCTGCGCCTAGGGTTGGAAACCCTAGGGGTGGGGGGCGCCCCACCTGACTTGGGGGGCAAGTCCCCCCCTTGGCCGCCGCCCCCCTTGGAGATTGGATCTCCTAGGGACGGCGCCCCCTAGGTGCCCTATATATAGTGGGGGAGGGAGGTCAGCCGCACCCAAGCCCTTGGCGCCTCACTCTCCCCTCGTAACACCTCTCTCTCTCTCGTTGGAGCTTGGCGAAGCCCTGTCGAGATCACCGCTGCTTCCACCACCACGCCATCGTGCTGCTGGATCTCCATCAACCTCTCCTTTCCCTTGCTAGATCAAGAAGGAGGAGACGTCTTCCCCAACCGTATGTGTGTTGAACGTGGAGGTGCCGTCTGTTCGGCGCTAGGTCATCGGTGATTTGGATCACGACGAGTACGACTCCATCAACCCCGTTCTCTTGAACGCTTCCGCTCGCGATCTACAAGGGTATGTAGATGCACTCCTCTCCCTCGTTGCTAGATGATTCCATAGATTGATCTTGGTGATGCGTAGAAAATTTTAAAATTCTGCTATGTTCCCCAACAATGGCATCATGAGCTAGGCCTATGCGTAGTTTCTATGCACGAGTAGAACACAAGATGTTGTGGGCATCGATTTTGTCAATTTACTTGCCGTTACTAGTCTTATCTTGATTCGGCGGCATCGTGGGATGAAGCGGCCCGGACCGACCTTACATGTACGCTTATGTGAGACTGGTTCCACCGACTGACATGCACTAGTTGCATAAGGTGGCTAGCGGGTGTCTGTCTCTCCCACTTTAGTTGGATCGGATTCGATGAAAAGGGTCCTTATGAAGGGTAAATAGAAATTGGCATATCACGTTATGGTTTTGGCGTAGGTAAGAAACGTTCTTGCTAGAAACCTATAGCAGCCACGTAAAAACTTGCAACAACAATTAGAGGACGTCTAACTTGTTTTTGTAGCATGTGCCATGTGATGTGATATGGCCAAAAGGATGTGATGAATGATATATGTGATGTATGAGATTGATCATGTTCTTGTAATAGGAATCACGACTTGCATGTCGATGAGTATGACAACCGGCAGGAGCCATAGGAGTTGTCTTAATTTATTTATGACCTGCGTGTCAACATAAACGTCATGTAATTACTTTAGTTTATCGCTAACCGTTAGCCATAGTAGTAGAAGTAATAGTTGACGAGACAACTTCATGAAGACACGATGATGGAGATCATGGTGTCATGCCGATGACGACGATGATCATGGTGCCCCGAAGATGGAGATCAAAAGGAGCAAAAATGATATTGGCCATATCATGTCACTATTTGATTGCATGTGATGTTTATCATGTTTTACATCTTATTTGCTTAGAACGACGGTAGCATAAATAAGATGATCCCTTGCAATAATTTCAAGAAAGTGTTCCCCCTAACTGTGCACCATTTCTAAGGTCCGTTGTTCCGAAGCACCACGTGATGATCGGGTGTGATAGGTTCTAGCGTTCGCATACAATGGGTGTAAGCCAGATTTACACACGCAATATACTTAGGTTGACTTGACAAGCCTAGCATGTACAGACATGGCCTCGGAACACGGAAGACCGAAAGGTCGAACATGAGTCGTATGGAAGATACGATCAACATGGAGATGTTCACCGATGATGACTAGTCCGTCTCACGTGATGATCGGACACGGTCTAGTTGAGTCGGATCATGTATCACTTAGATGACTAGAGGGATGTCTAATCTGAGTGGGAGTTCATTAAAAAATTTGATTAGATGAACTTAATTATCATGAACTTAGTCTAAAAACTTTTGCAAAATGTCTTGTAGATCAAATGGCCAACGCTCATGTCAACCTCAACTTCAACGCGTTCCTAGAGAAAACCAAGCTGAAATATGATGGCAGCAACTATACGGACTGGGTCCGGAACCTGAGGATCATCCTCATAGCTGCCAGGAAAGCATATGTCCTAGAAGCACCGCTAGGTGAAGCACCCATCCCAAAGAACCAAGACGTTATGAATGCTTGGCAGTCACGTGCTGATGATTACTCCCTTGTTCAGTGCGGCATGCTTTATAGCTTAGAACCGGGGCTCCAAAAGCGTTTTGAGCAACACGGAGCATATGAGATGTTCGAAGAGCTGAAAATGGTTTTCCAAGCTCATGCCTGGGTCGAGAGATATGAAGTCTCCGACAAGTTCTACAATTGTAAGATGGAGGAAAATAGTTCTGTCAGTGAGCACATACTCAAAATGTCTGGGTTGCACAACCGCTTGTCCCAGCTAGACATTAACCTCCCGGACGAGGCGGTCATTGACAGAATCCTTCAGTCGCTCCCACCTAGCTACAAGAGCTTTGTGATGAACTACAATATGCAGGGGATGGTGAAAACTATTCCTGAAGTATTTTCAATGCTGAAATCAGCGGAGGTGGAAATCAAAAAGGAACATCAAGTGTTGATGGTCAATAAAACCACCAGTTTCAAGAAAGGCAAGGGTAAGAAGAACTTCAAGAACGACGGCAAGGGAGTTGCCGTGGCCGGTAAACCAGTTGCCGGGAAGAAGTCAAAGAATGGACCCAACCCTGAGACCGAGTGCTTTTATTGCAAGGTAAAGGGACACTGGAAGCGGAACTGCCCCAAATACTTAGCAGACAAGAAGGCCGGCAACACTAAAGGTATATGTGATATACATGTAATTGATGTGTACCTTACCAGTACTCGTAGTAGCTCCTCGGTATTTGATACCGGTGCGGTTGCTCATATTTGTAACTCAAAATAGGTGCTGCGGAATAAGTGGAGACTGGCGAAGGACGAGGTGACGATGCGCGTCGGGAATGGTTCCAAGGTCGATGTGATCGCCGTTGGCACGCTACCTCTACATTTACCTACGGGATTACTTTTAAACCTCAATAATTGTTATTTAGTGCCAGCTTTGAGCATGAACATTGTATCTGGATCTCGTTTAATACGAGATGGCTACTCATTTAAATCCGAGAATAATGGTTGTTCTATTTATATGAGAGATATGTTTTATGGTCATGCCCCGCTGGTCAATGGTTTATTCTTAATGAATCTCGAACGTGATGTTACACATATTCATAGTGTGAATACCAAAAGATGTAAGATTGATAATGATAGTCCCACATATCTGTGGCACTGCTGCCTTGGTCACATCGGTGTTAAACACATGAAGAAGCTCCATACAGATGGACTTTTGGAGTCTCTTGATTTCGAATCATTTGACACGTGCGAACCATGCCTCATGGGTAAAATGACCAAGACTCGGTTCTCTGGAACAATGGAGCGAGCAACCAACTTATTGGAAATTATACATACTGATGTGTGCGGTCCAATGAGCGCTGAGGCTCGCGGTGGCTATCGTTATGTTCTCACTCTCACTGATGACTTAAGTAGATATGGGTATGTCTATTTGATGAAACACAAGTCTGAGACCTTTGAAAAGTTCAAGGAATTTCAGAATGAGGTAGAGAATCAATGTGACCGAAAGATGAAATTCTTACGATCAGATCATGGGCGAGAATATTTAAGTCACGAATTTGGTACGCACTTAAGGAGATGTGGAATCGTTTCACAACTCACGCCGCCTGGAACACCTCAGCGTAACAGTGTGTCCGAACATCGTAATCACACTCTATTGGATATGGTGCGATCTATGATGTCACTCACTGATTTACCGCTATCATTTTAGGGATACGCTTTAGAGACAAGTACATTCACTTTAAATAGGGCACCGTCTAAATCCGTTGAGACGACACCGTATGAATTATGGTTTGGGAACAAACCTAAGCTGTCGTTTCTAAAAGTTTGGAGATGCGATGCTTATGTCAAGAAACTTCAACCTGAAAAGCTCGAACCCAAGTCAGAAAAATGCGTCTTCATAGGATACCCTAAGGAAACCATTGGGTATACCTTCTACCTCAGATCCGAAGGCAAGATCTTTGTTGCCAAGAATGGGTCCTTTCTAGAGAAAGAGTTTCTCTCGAGAGAAGTAAGTGGGAGGAAAGTAGAACTCGATGAAGTACTGCCTCTTGAACCGGAAAGTAGCGCAGCTCAGGAAGATGTTCGTGTGGTGCCTGCACCGACTAGAGAGGAAGTTAATGATGATGATCAAGGTACTTCGGATCAAGTTGCTACTGAACTTCGAAGGTCCACAAGGACACGTTCCACACCAGAATGGTATGGCAACCCTGTCCTGGAAATCATGTTGTTAGACAACGGTGAACCTTCGAGCTATGAAGAAGCAATGGCGGGCCCAGATTCCAACAAATGGCTTGAAGCCATGCAATCCGAGATAGGATGCATGTATGAAAACAAAGTATGGACTTTGACAGACTTGCCCGATGATCGGCGAGCGATAGAGAATAAATGGATCTTTAAGAAGAAGACGGACGCGGATGGTAATATTACCATCTATAAGGCTCGACTTGTTGCTAAGGGTTATCGACAAGTTAAAGGGGTTGACTACGATGAGACCTTCTCACCCGTAGCGAAGCTGAAGTCCGTCTGAATCATGTTAGCAATTGCCGCATACTATGATTATGAGATATGTCAAATGGACGTCAAAACGTCATTCCTTAACGGCTTTCTTAAGGAAGAATTGTATATGATGCAGCCAGAAGGTTTTGTCGATCCTAAGAATGCTAACAAGGTATGCAAGCTCCAGCGCTCCATCTATGGGTTGGTGCAAGCATCTCGGAGTTGGAACATTCGCTTTAATGAAATGATCAAAGCGTTTGGGTTTATGAAGACTTATGGAGAAGCCTGCGTTTATAAGAAAGTGAGTGGGAGCTCTGTAGCATTTCTCATATTATATGTGGATGACATACTTTTGATGGGAAATGATATAGAACTTTTGGACAATATTAAGGCCTACTTGAATAAGTGTTTTTCAATGAAGGACCTTGGAGAAGCTGCTTACATATTAGGCATCAAGATCTATAGAGATAGATCGAGATGCCTCATAGGTCTTTCACAAAGCACATACCTTGATAAGATATTGAAGAAGTTCAATATGGATCAGTCCAAGAAGGGGTTCTTGCCTGTGTTGCAAGGTTTAAAATTGAGCTCAGCTCAATGTCCGACCACGGCAGAAGATAGAGAAAAGATGAGTGTCGTCCCCTATGCCTCAGCCATAGGGTCTATCATGTATGCCATGCTGTGTACCAGACCTGATGTAAACCTTGCCGTGAGTTTGGTAGGAAGGTACCAAAGTAATCCCGGCATGGAACACTGGATAGTGGTCAAGAAAATCCTGAAGTATCTGAAAAGGACTAAGGATATGTTTCTCGTATATGGAGGTGACGAGGAACTCGTCGTAAAGGGTTACATCGACGCTAGCTTCGACACAGATCTGGATGACTCTAAGTCACAAACCGGATACGTGTATATTTTGAATGGTGGGGCAGTAAGCTGGTGCAGTTGCAAGCAAAGCGTCGTGGCGAGATCTACATGTGAAGCGGAGTACATGGCAGCCTCGGAGGCAGCGCATGAAGCAATCTGGATGAAGGAGTTCATCACTGACCTAGGAGTCATACCCAATGCGTCGGGGCCGATCACACTCTTCTGTGACAACACTGTAGCTATTGCCCTTGCCAAGGAGCCCAGGTTTCACCGGAAGACCAGGCACATCAAGCGTCGCTTCAACTCCATTCGTGAAAATGTTCAAGATGGAGACATAGATATTTGCAAAGTACATACGGATCTGAATGTCGCAGATCCGTTGACTAAACCTCTTCCGCGAGCAAAACATGATCAACACCATAACTCTATGGGTGTTCGATTCATCACAATGTAACTAGATTATTGACTCTAGTGCAAGTGGGAGACTGTTGGAAATATGCCCTAGAGGCAATAATAAAATGATTATTATAATATTTCCTTGTTCATGATAATTGTCTATTATTCATGATATAATTGTGTTATCTGGAAATCATAATACATGTGTGAATACATAGACCATAACATGTCCCTAGTGAGCCTCTAGTTAACTAGCTCGTTGATCAACAGATAGTCATGGTTTCCTGACTATGGACATTGGATGTCATTGATAACTGGATCACATCATTAGGAGAATGATGTGATGGACAAGACTCAATCCTAAGCATAGCACAAGATCGTGTAGTTCGTTTGCTAGAGCTTTTCCAATGTCAAGTATCATTTCCTTAGACCATGAGATAGTGTAACTTCCGGATGCCGTAGGAGTGCTTTGGGTGTACCAAACGTCACAACGTAACTAGGTGACTATAAAGGTATACTACAGGTATCCCCGAAAGTATCTGTTGGGTTGACACGGATCGAGACTGGGATTTGTCACTCCGTATGGCGGAGAGGTATCTCTGGGCCCACTCGGTAATGCATCATCATAATGAGCTCAATGTGACCAAGTGTTTGGTCACGGGATCATGCATTACGGTACGAGTAAAGTGACTTGCCGGTAACGAGATTGAACGAGGTATTGGGATATCGACGATCGAATCTCGGGCAAGTAACGTACCGATTGACAAAGGGAATTGAATACGGGATTGATTGAATCCTCGACATCGTGGTTCATCCGATGAGATCATCGTGGAACATGTGGGAGCCAACATCGGTATCCAGATCCCGTTGTTGGTTATTGACCGGAGAGTCATCTCGGTCATGTCTGCATGTCTCCCGAACCCGTAGGGTCTACACACTTAAGGTTCGGTGACGCTAGGGTTGTAGAGATATTAGTATGCGGTAACCCAAAAGTTGTTCGGAGTCCCGGATGAGATCCCGGACGTCACGAGGAGTTCCGGAATGGTCAGGAGGTAAATATTTATATATAGGAAGTCCAGTTTCGGCCATCGGGAAAGTTTCCGGGTAATCGGTATTGTACCGGGACCACCGGAAGGGTCCCGGGGGTCCACCGGGTGGGGCCACCTATCCCGGAGGGCCCCATGGGCTGAAGTGGGAGGGAAACCAGCCCCCGGTGGGCTGGTGCGCCCCCCATGGGCCTCCCCCTGTGCCTAGGGTTGGAAACCCTGGGGGTGGGGGGTGCCCCACCTGACTTGGGAGGCAAGTCCCCCCCCCCCTTGGCCGCCGCCCCCTTGGAGATTGGATCTCCTAGGGCCGGCACCCCCCTAGGGGCCCTATATATAGTGGGGGGAGGGAGGGCAGCGGCACCCAAGCCCTTGCCGCCTCCCTCTCCCCTCGTAACATCTCTCTCTCTCTCATTGGAGCTTGGCGAAGCCCTGCCGAGATCACCGCTGCTTCCACCACCACATCGTCGTGCTGCTGGATCTCCATCAACCTCTCCTTCCCCTTGCTAGATCAAGAAGGAGGAGACGTCTTCCCCAACCATACGTGTGTTGAACGCGGAGGTTCCGTCCGTTCGGCGCTAGGTCATCGGTGATTTGGATCACGACGAGTACGACTCCATCAACCCCGTTCTCTTGAACGCTTCCGCTCGCAATCTACAAGGGTATGTAGATGCACTCCTCTCCCTCGTTGCTAGATGATTCCATAGATTGATCTTGGTGATGCGTAGAAAATTTAAAAATTCTGCTACGTTCCCCAACAATTGCATGGCCTCTGATCATCTTGTGATCACCTGACTTTGGCAAGAGAGTGTGCCTGTTGATCCAGTTGATAGTAGGCAGGCCTGACAGAAGGTAATGTACAGATCCAAACTTATGTGTCTCAAGAGCAGCATCTGGGATCTCCTTGTACATGTGTGCCATGGTGTTTTGATCCTTCTTCTTGTTGGCATAGACATCCAAGTCATCTTCACTCTCTTTTGGGGCATTGATCAACTTCGCCCATTCAGCAACCATGGACTGGTACCTCGTACCTTCAGACATCCAGACAATCCTTCCATCTGGGTAGAAATGAGCTGTGGAGTAGAACTGCATGATGAGATCATCATTCCATTTTGTGAGCTTCTGAGCCACAAACTCATCGACTCCACAAGCCTTGAAACTATCATGTACACCTGGATAGTGATCCTCATTCTCCTTGATGTAGTCATAGTCGACCCATCTCATGTCACACACTATGGGATTCTTGTCAAGCAAGACTGTCTCATACAAGTCCCGTTGTTCCTTTGTATGGAACCTATAGTCCACAACAGTCCTTCTCCTGGTGGCATATGGATCTGACTCTCTCCATAGCCTCAGACCTGAGTCCTTCCCGATCTTCATGTTCTCAGCAACTGGATGAGCATCATTGTGATCTAGGATTTTTGGCTTGAACTTCCTCAAGACATGTGACTCATCATCTTCTTCTTCCATTTCAGCTTCAGGCACTGGGGCCTTGTTCTTTTCCTCAGCAGGGATGTTCCTGGTGCTCCTCTTCAGTTTTGGCTTTGGAGCTGGAGCTGCAGCCTTTGGAGCAGTCTTAGGCTTAGATGGAACAGCCCCTGCCCTGATGGCATCACCCATAAGCTTCTAAGCTTTGGGTGCTGGTGCAGCATCTTCTTCCTCTTCCTCATCAGAATCTCTCATGATAGAGGATCCCCCAAGCACTCTGGCAGTGGTCTTCTTGACCCTCTATTTCCTCTTCTTCTCTGCCACAACCTGCTCTTTGGGTGCAGATTCCAAAGTCTCTTGAGTGGATGCTCTGGCCTTAGACATTGGAATTCTCTTGGCAAGAACCTTTTGCTTCATGCCTGGCTTGGTGGCAGCAGCTGTGCCATATTCCTTCTTCAGGACTTTTCTCTTTGAGGTGGTTTCTTCTTCCTCAGCCACATAGTCCTCATCCTCTGACTCTGAAGTTCTTTTCTTGCTGGCCCTGGTGGCAGCTTTGGGTAAGTTGCTTGGGGTGCTCGTGCTGCCATCATCTGAGCTGCTAGAGGGACTAGTGCCCTCACTCAAGTGAAGCTGCTCTTCTCACCTGTTCTGGCTATCACTCTGATCAGACATATTGCAAACACTGACAACAGACCTTGTGAATAGATATAGATGAGATAGAGTGGATGAGCATCACAAAATGCAGAGGTTTTTGCAAAAGAATGAGTCAAAAACTTAGTTTTAGTTTTCCACAGAAAGCATTTCAGATCAACCGATTTGTAAACTCGATGATACCAAAGCAGCTGTTGGAACCTAAACTAGTGAACTCGGTTAGACTGACTCACAGTTCGGTGGCACCGAGACTGCTAGGGTTTCACAAATCCTGAACTCGGTCACAACGATTGGCAATTCTCGGTCAGACCGAAAATTACATGTGCAATGGCCTGAGCCAAATCGGTGGTACCGAGTTACACAACTCGGTGGGTCCGAGATGGTTTCGACGGAAACCTAGCCCTAAATTTTCAATTCACGACTAAACTATGGAGTGTTTTTGATGGATAGAATGGTTTCAATCGTGGCAAGATACATGGCAAAGCAATGTGCCAGGGAATCGGAGATAGAACAGCACAGTGATCGAGTTCATACCCTAGTTCGGCGATGAACTCGCTATGGCGGCAATGGCAGGGTTGATTCCCGTTGACGGCGGCGGAGACCAGCGGCAGGAGGCGGCTGGCAACGAGGAAGACGATCTAGAGACCCTGGAGGCAGAGCGGGCTAAGCGCGGGTCGAGGAGGTTTGGAAAGTTTTGTAAAATTTGACCCGTGGATATATATAGCCCGACCCTGTCGGTGTGACCGAGTGGAACAACTCGGTGGCACCGAGATTCATAACTGCAAGCAGTTACTGAAACTCGGTGTGACCAAAAAGTTCGAACCGGTTGCATCGAGGTTGAAAACCTAGATCGACTTAGTGATCTTGGTATGACCGAAATGGATGAATCGGTCAGACCGAAACGCACAAAGAAGTTTTGGAAGTTTAAGTCCATGACAAATCGGGGACTCCGAGTGCTCCTCACACAGAGTGGTTCGAATCTGACTTGATCAAATTTTGTGATGCAGCATGAATAGAGTTTGAGACGAGAAAAGCATAGATAGCTAGAGAAGGTTCTTAGGCATTCTTGTCCATCCACTTGGCCAAAAGAAAAGGAAACCAATCAATCAAAACAACAAGTGGATGCCTCGAATGAGTAAATTATGCAACCAACATGCTCACACAATAAGATGGCAAATGAAATATGTAGCAAAGCATGCACAAACAATTCTAGCATCTATCAAGCAATTGGCGATGACTAGGTCATCTATATATGAGTATATTGACTTAGGAGTCAAATGAGAACATTTGATCATAGGTCATACTCATCGTTTAAGCACACGTGGGGTTACCACTTTTACATAAAGCGTTGTTGTGTTCACACCATTAGAGTTGCTTTAACTCAATTGTTAGAGTAAATCTCCCCCTAGATGTGAGATCCCCCCTAAGAGGGATGAACTAACCTTGGGTTTTATCGATGATGACTTCATGTAGGTGTTGAAGATGTGGATGCTCTATGTTGATGTAGATTATTTGGAGCTATCCTTTGGCGTGAGTTGCGGATCCCCCCTGACTCATCTCTGTCTTCTCGCAGTCCACTCCTTCTTCTGCCTTCTCGCCTCGCCGCCTTGCCGCAGTCCCCATGGCGCCAACGATGAGGTTCTCGGCCACGGAGAAGGGGAAGGCTCGCCAGGAGGGGACTGGCTCACCGCCGCCCAAGAGGGGGCGGGGCCGCCCTCGCAAGCACGCCGCGACCCCTGCTGTGGCTCCTCGGGGGTGCGGGCCTACTCCTTTGGGGACCGGTGTCATTCTCGGTGGCCGCAGCAGTACTTCCTCTCGTGGCGGGGCCACTCGAGGCGGGGCAACCCTTGCTCCGAGGGGAGGCATGCCGTGGTTGCCCGGCCTCCTCGGTCACGCTTCCATTCGGCGGAGGTGCTCCTGGAGTTCATTGTGTGGTCAGAGCGGCCGGCCAAACCTTGGCTCCAACTCCCGTGCTCCTTTGCCAGTGAGCTGCCAGTCGCGAGCCTCGATGGCTTCTGGTTGCAAGCCGATGGCTGCTGCAACAAGGCCTTGTGGGCCGCGGTGGAGGTTTCTGCCGCGGGCAACGCGGTCCTAGCCCCACGGCTGGTAGATGTTCGCCTGCGTGCGCGGCCTGAGCAGGAGGTGCACCCTCCACTTCAAGTACGACGGCATCGCAACCCTCTACGTGAGGATGTTTGGGGAAGATGGTCGCCGTGCAGGGTGCTTCCTCGAAGACAGCGACGACGACGGTGGGCTGGGCCTTGACGACGGCCGCGACAGCGCGGAAGGCAAGCTTACCCTTGGCAACGGCCGCGACTCATCCAGCGGTGTCAGCACCTCCTCCAGTGAGAGCACTAGTAGCGGCGGCTACAGCCAGCTGCCACGCCACCGGGCTCACTTCGAGGACGGTGGCGGGTCATCCTGCCGCGCTCCGGTGAAGCACGATGAAGGCTCTGGCTGAGTCCGGGGGTCCCTTGGAGCCAACCCTCGTGAGCTGCTGCGGTTGTGGGTGCCGCTTTTGTTTATCCTTTCTTTTCTTCCTGCATTTTTAAAAAACAAGCATGGGGCCCAGCGGGGGCGTGTAATGAACTATGGTATTTATGCTGTTATGTTATGTTTATTGCTCCGATGCGTACGGTAGGATACTTAGCTTGATACACTTGCAGTAGTTCCCCTCCTCGTGAGGGCACGCGCGTCCCACTATCTGGTGAGGCCCTTCTTGCTATCAACTCGAGAGTCTCCGACCTCAGGGGGTGTCGCGAGGCTACGGAGCCGTTAGAAAGCTCTGCCGGGTGTCTATTCTTCTTTGCGCGAGCCCTCAGGCGTGAGCCCATTGTGGCTCTGTGCACCACGTCGCAGTACCCGGGGGGATGGACATCAGGAGGGTTCGTAGATCACGAGCTTGCTCGAGGGCGTCTCGCGACGATAGAAAATGCCAGAGCTCCAAAGGAGCGGGGCTACGGCGAAGTGTGTTTGCTGCATGGGGCGAGCCCGTCGCACGCACACACCTGCCCATCCCCCGCGCACGAGACGGGCGAGAAGGAGCGACGGGCAACTGCCGCTCCTCCAGAACCAGGACCAAAATGCAAAAGAGAAAACGGAGAGGGAAGTCGGTCAGGCAACGAAAAGCACGCGAACTCCAAATTCACTAAAAGGTTGCAAACCAGATACATAAGGGAAATGAATAGTCGCGTCCGGCACCTAGTCTAGTCTTCTCACCAGTCCAGAGCTAAGTGCTGCCACTAGGATGTGGGAGGGAGCCCCCGAGGCCGGAGGGCGGCACTTTGGAGACTCGGGGCATGTATAGCCCCACTCATTATTATGTGAGAGTGTCACGAGCGGAGACCTTCACAGACACGGGGCCTTGCTTCATGGGTAGAACCTCCAGAGGTGCTGGATGTTCCATGCATTCTGGATGCGGATCTCGTCCTGTGTCTTTAGGCGCGTAGCGCCAGGCCTGGAGGCGCGGGCGACCCTAAACGGGCCCTCCCACATGGGTGAGAGCTTATACAGCCCTTCCTTGGAGAGCACCCACCGTAGGATGAGATATCCCACCTCGAGCGTCCTGGAGCAGACGCCGCGCAGTGGTACCGCCGCAGCGCCTGCTGGTAACTTGCCGCTCGGAGCGAGGCTTGACGGCGGCGTTCCTCCCCCAGCACGAGGTCCATCCCTCGCTCGGTGTCCTGGCGCGCCTTGTCAAACGCCAAGACCCGTGCGGAGTGATGCCTAACCTCATGTGGGAGAACCGCTTCAGCTCCGTAGACGAGGAAGAACGGAGTTGCGCCGGCCGGCTTGGTCGCAGTGGTGCGGATGGACCACAACACAGACTGGAGCTCATCGAGCCAGCCCTTTCCGCAGGCCTCAAGCTTCTTCTTGAAGGTTCTTTTCTTGAGGCCCCTTAGGACCTCCGCGTTGGCGCGCTGAAAGTGCAATTATCCCTGGGTGGTTTTGGTAATTATTAACAACATATAGCTCATTGAGCTAATGCTATTTCAAGATAAATATTTCATGAAAGTTCAATGATTGGCATGACATGGATTAGGATTGTGGACCCCTCAAAATGCTAAGGACACATATTGGCTCAAGCTCAAGGCTCCACAGTTCACTTTTAGTGATCCAAGATCACATTGAGTCCATAGGAAAAGCCAATACTATTCAAAGGGGATGAGGTGTTGCTTAATGGCTTGCTTGCTCAAAATGCTTAGTGATATGCTCCAAAAACCCTCAACCACTTTCTTATATCCACATATGTCCCAAATCAAAAGTCAAACTCGGCCCCACTAAAATGTTCTATCCGGCGCCACCGAGTTCACTTGACATAGCCACAGCCACAAACCCTAGTCACTTCGGTCTCACCGATAGGGATCTCGGTCTCACCAAGATGGGATTGCAAACTCTCTGTTTCCCTTCGTGACGTTTTGGTCCAACCGAGATGAGCGATTAGTCCCACCGAGTTCTCAATTTAAACTCTCTGTTTCCCTTTCGTAATGTTTCGGTCTCACCGAAATGAGCGATTCGGTCCCACCGAGTTTGCCTGGCCAACTCTCTGGTTAGCTTATTACCAAAATCGGTCCCACCGAGTTTGTGTAATCGGTCTCACTGAGATTACGTTATGCCCTAACCCTAATGAAATTGGTCCCACCGAGCTGACATGTCGGTCCCACGAAAAAGCCTAACGTTCACATTTTGAACTGAATCAGTCCGATCGAGTTTTCTGATCCGGTCCCACCGAGTTTGGTAAATTGTGTGTAATGGTTAGATTTTGTGTGGAGGCTATATATACCCCTCCACCCTTCCTTCATTAGTAAGGAGAGCCATCAGAACGTGCCTACACTTCAGCATTCATTTTCTGAGAGAGAACCACCTACTCATGTGTTGAGACCAAGATATTCCATTCCAACCATTTGAATCTTGATCTCTAGGTTTTCCCAAGTTGCTTTCCACTCAAATCATCTTTCCACCAAATCCAAATATGTGAGAGAGAGTTGAGTGTTGGAGAGACTATCATTTGAAGCACAAGAGCAAGGAGTTCATCATCAACACACCGTCTATTACCTTTTGGAGAGTGGTGTCTCCTAGATTAGTTAGGTGTCACTTGGGAGCCTCCGTCAAGATTGTGGAGTTCAACCAAGGAGTTTGTATGGGCAAGGAGATCGCCTACTTCTTGAAGATCTACCCTAGTGAGGCAAGTCCTCGTGGGTGATGGACATGGTGGGATAGACAAGGTTGCTTTTTCGTGGACCCTTCGTGGGTGGAGCCCTCCGTGGACTCGCACAATCGTTACCCTTCATGGGTTGAAGTCTCCATCAACGTGGATGTACGATAGCACCACCTATCGGAACCACGCCAAAAATCTCCGTGTCTACATTGCATTTTCTCCCTCCAAACTCCTCCCTTTACCTTCATGTGCAATGTTTTACATTCCGCTGCTATACTCTTAGACTTTCATGTGTAGGTTGATTGCTTGACTTGTGGTAAGTTGTTAAAATCTGCCAAGACTTAAAATTGGGAAAAGGCTAGGTTTTTATTTGGTCAAGTAGTATAATCACCCCCCTCTAGACATACTTTCAATCCTACAAGTGGTATCAGAGCTTTGGTCTCCATTTGCCTTGATTTCCATAGCTTTTGGTGATCATAGCATTGGTTTCACAACCTAGGAGAGTATGGCGTCTAGCGAGGGAAATTACTACCGTAGAGGTCCTCACTTCGATGGTACTAATTTTGCTAGTTGGAAGCATAAGATGAAAATGCATATTCTTGGACATAACCCCGCCGTTTGGGTTATTGTGTGTATTGGCTTACAAGGTGAATTCTTTGGTGGGAGAGATCCAAACCGTGAAGCTACCGCGAAAGAGTTGAAGATGTTGCAATACAATGCTCAAGCTTGTGATATTCTCTTCAACGGATTGTGCCCCGAAGAATTCAACAAAATCAGCCGTCTTGAGAATGCAAAGGAAAATTTGGGATACTTTGATTGATATGCACGAGGGTACCGACTCCGTTAAGGAATCCAAATTGGATGTGCTTCAAAGTCAGCTTGACAAGTTCAAAATGAAGGATGGTGAAGGTGTGCTGAAATGTACTCTAGGCTCACTCTCATCACAAATGAGATTGCCAACTAAGGAAGTGAAGAGATGACCGGTAGATTCATCATCAAGAAGATCCTAAGAGCCTTGGATGGAAAATATGATACCATGTGCACATTGATCCAAATGATGCCCAACTACAAAGATCTCAAGCCAATGGAAGTCATTAGAAGAATTGTTGCTCATGAGATGTCACTCAAGGATAAGGAAGAGCTTCACAACAAGTCAAGTGGTGCTTACAAAGACTCATGTGATGCTCCTACATCATCAAGTGAGAAACAAGCCTTCAATGAAGAATTGAGCCTAATGGTGAAGAACTTCAACAAGTTCTACAAGAGTAGAAGCAAGGAAAGGAGTTCCAAGTCAAGGTCCTACAATGACAAAAGATCTTCGAGTCGTGAACGTAATTGCTACAATTGTGGAAGACCCGAACACTACTCCAATGAGTGTATGACTCCCTACAAAAGAAGAGAATATTCACCCAAAAGGAGAAGTAGAAGAGAAGAATCACCACCTAGAGAGAGAAGGATTAGAGATGAACGTTATGAACGAAGAACATCATGGAGAAGCAAGGATTCAGAAAGGAAGGACAAATCATCAAGGAGCTACACAAAACAAAGACATCAAGCTCATGTTGGTGAATGGGTACCCGACTCCGATTCCGACAATCACTCTGAGAGAAGTTATCACTCCGACTCCGAATATACTCAAGATGAAGGTGTTGCCAGTCTAGCACTTGAGTCAACCAACTTCTACGACATATTTGACTCACCAAATGAAGGAATTGGAAGATGCTTCATGGCTAAAGGACCAAAGGTATCACACCCCGAGTATGTTGATTTCAATAGTGATGAAGATTATTTGCTAGGTGATGATGATTTACTTGTTCACAACACTAGTGATGAAAACTATGATGAACTTTCTATTAATCATGCTAATCAATATAAAATGAATGACGATGATAAGAAGGAGATTGAGAATCTAACTAAAGAACTAAACACTCTTAAGTTAGCTCATGAAACTACCTTGGAAGATCATCGAGAACTTTTAAAGACTCATGAGAAGTTACACTTTGAAAAGCTCAACCTTGAGCAAGAGCATGGGTTCTTAAAGGCAATAAATGATGATCTTCGCAAGAAAAGTTCTTCTTACATTGCCAAGTGTTTACTCTTGTCTACTTACATGCCATAAGTTAAATCTAGCAACAAGAGTAAGAAAGATTCTTTTTCTAGTAGTAACAACAATCATGTTAAATCCAATATTGTTGCCTCTAGTAGTTCTCTCGATTCCACTAATGATTCTCTTAGACAAGTTACACTTGAGCAAGAAAATAGCCTATTGAAGGGAATTATAGAGAAAGGTGTCTACAAGAGTCTTGCTGGAAGTAAGCAATTTGAGGAAATTGTACACAAGCAAGGAAGGCACCGGAAGAATCAAGGTATTGGTTTTGAACAAAAGTTCAATGCCAATGGAGTTGAGTGGGAAGAAGATCAGTACCCCAAGACGAAGTTTGTTCCTCAACAAGAGAAGTATGATCCTACTTCTTTCCAAGGGACACAAGATCAAGATGATCTTCCACCACAAGACCACAAGCAAAAAGGCAAGGACAAGCTCCAAGAGGAGATTGATGCATTTGAAGAAGCTCCTAAGGCCTTGCTCAAGTGGGTTCCCAAGACTACATCAAGTTCTACTACATCAAGTACGACTACAACTCCAAGGATTCCCATCAAGATGATGTGGACCCCGAAGAAGAAGAACTAGAGAGTTCTTGAGGGTGACTCTGCCAATATACTTCACTCATATCACTATGGCGAGAACAAGTGTAAGAAACTTCCACATCTTGCACTAGTTCAAGGAGTCACAAACCCTCTTGTTGGTAAGACGAGGGACAAGGCAACCTAATGCTTTCATGGACATCATGTTGTGTGTACATCACTCTATGTCTATGGATATCCTTGTTTGTTCCTTGTGGGACTAACACGTGTAGGTATTGAAAGTGCAACTCACTCCAATGGATTGCTCCAAATGATCTACATCAACATTGATCATCCACATCTTCAACATCTACATGAAGTCATCATCGACAAAATCCAAGGTTAGTTCATCCCTCTTAGGGGGGATTATCACATCTAGGGGGAGCTTTACTCTAATCAATTGAGCTAAATCAACTCTAATGGTATGAACACAACAATGCTTTATGTAAAAGTGGTAACCCCACTTGTGTTTAAACGATGAGTATGACCTACGATCAAATGTTCTCATTTGACTCCTAAGTCAATATACTCATATATAGATGACCTAGTCATCGCCAATTGCTTGATTGATGCTAGAATGTTTGTGCATGCCTTGCCACATATTTCATTTGCCATTTTATTGAGTGAGCATGTTGATTGCATATTTTACTCATTCGAGGACATCCATTTGTTGCCTTGATTGTTCGGCTTTTTCTCTTTAGCCAAATGGATGGACAAGAATGCCTAAGAACCTCCTCTAGCTATCTATGATTTTCTCGTATCAAACTCTATTCATGCTACATCACAAAGTTTGATCAAGTCAGATTCGAATCACTCTGTGTGAGGAGCACTCGGAGTTCCTGATTCGTCATAGGCTTAAACTTCCAAAATCTCTTTCCGCATTTCGGTATGACCGAGTCATTCACTTTGGTCACATCGAGTTCACCAAGTTGATCTAGGTTTTCCATCTCACTGCAACCGATTTGAACTTTTCGGTCACAGCGAGTTGCAGTAACCGCTTGCGATTCTACATCTTGGTGCCACCGAGTTGTTCCACTCGGTCACACCAACAGGGTCGGGATATATATATATATATATATCCATGGGTGAGATTATGGAAATTTCTTCAAAAGCCCTCAACCCGCGCGTATCCTACTCTGCCTCCTCGGGTCTCTGGATCGTCTCCTCGCCACCAGCGACCTCCCGCCACTGGTTTCAATCGCCGTCAACAGAATGCTACTCCACCATTGTCACCTTAGAGAACTCCCGCCGAACTAGGGTATGAGTTCGATACTTTGTGCTATTTCCTTACTCCGATTCCTAGCACATTGCTTCGCCATGATCTTTTCCACGTATGAAAACAATCTATCCAGAGAAAACATCCTTTAGGTTAGGTTTGATTCTAAAATTGAGGGTTAGATCTCCGCCGAACTCACTCGGACTGACCGAGTTGTAGAAATCAGTCTCACCGATTTGGCTTAGGCCATTGCACATGCGTTTTTCGGTCTGACCGAAAATTGCAAATCGGTGCGACCAAGTTCGACTCTCTGTGAAACCCTAGCAATCTCAGTGCCACCGTAGTGTGACTCGGTCTGACCGAGTTCACTAGTTTAGGTTCCAAAAGTTGCTTCGGTATCACCGAGTTTAACAAATCGGTAGTTCCGAAATGCTTTCCATGGAGAACTAAAACTAAGTTTTTGACTCATCTGTTTTGCAAAACTCTGCACTTTGTGATTCTCATCTATTCTACCTCATCTATATCTATTCATAGGTCCGCTATCAGTGTGCTTGCCAAGATGTCTGACCAAAGTGACAGCCAAAACAGATCTAAAGAGCAAATGCAATTGAGTGAGGGCACTAGTCCCTCAAGCAGCTATGATGAGGGCAGCAGGAGCACTCCCAGTAATTTGCCTAAGGCAGCCACCAGGTCAAGGAAGAAGAAAACCTCAGATTTTGAAGATGAGGACTATGTGGCCACTGAGGAGGAAGTCAACTCCAAGAAGAAGGTGCTAAAGAAAGAGTATGGTACTGCTACAACTACAAAGCCTGGTTTGCACAAGAAGGTCCCTGCCAAGAGGGTGCCAATCTTAAAGGTCAGAGCCTTAACTGCTGAAACCTCTAAGCCAACTGGAGAAGCTGCTGGAGAGGGAAAGAAGAGGAAGGAGAGGGGCAATAAGACCACTGCCAGAGTGCTTGGTAGATCCTCCATAATGAGAGAGCCAGAAGAAGATGAAGATGAAGAGGATGCTGCTCCAGCACCCAAGTCTTAGAAGCTCATGGGAGATTCAATCAAGTTAGGGGTTTCAACATTAAAGCCCAAAACTGCTCCCAAAGCAACAGCTCAAGCTCAGAAGCCTTCTAAACCCAAGAGAAGCACCAGAGGCATTCCCGATGAAAAAAAGAACAAGGCCCCAGTGCCTGAAGCTGAAGAAGAAGATGCAGAAGCCCAAGTGCTGAGAAAACTGAAACCAAAGATTCCAGAACACAATGACACTCATCCAGTGGCTGAGGACATGAACATCAGAAAGGATGCAGGATTGAGACTTTGGAGGCAGTCTGATCCATATGCTGTAAGAAGGAGAACTACAGTGGACTATAGGTTCCACACCAAAGAATAGGAAGATTTCTATGAGACCATTCTGCTTGACAAGAAGCCAATTGTCTGTGATATGAAATGGGTCGATTGGGAATTCATTGATGAGAATGAAGACTTCTTCCCAGGTGTACATGAAAGCTTCAAAGCTTGTGGATTTGATGAGTTTTTGGGTCAAAAGTTGACCAAATGGAATGATGAGCTAGTTATACAGTTCTACTCCACTGCTCATTTCTATCCAGATGGCAGAATCGTGTGGATGTCTGAAGGTACAAGGTACCAATCAACTGTAGATGAGTGGGCCAAGTTGATCAATGCCCTAGAAGAGCAAGAGGATGATTTTGATGTGTATGCCAAAAAGAAGAAAGACCACAAATCTATGGCAAACATGTACAAGGAGATCCCTGACAAAGCTTTGGAGACACACAAGCTTGGATCTGTGCACTATTTGTTATCTGGTCTGCTGCTACCTCTTGAGCTTGCGTTGGATTTCCCTGAAGAGGAAAGGATGATGCACCAGAGTAGCGTAAGTATTTCCCTCAGTTTTTGAGAACCAAGGTATCAATCCAGTAGGAGGCCACGCTCAAGTCCCTCGTACCTGCACAAAACGATAGCTACTCACAACCCACGCGATTAGGGGTTGTCAATCCCTTCACGGTCACTTACGAGAGTGAGATCTGATAGATATAATATTTTTGGTATTTTTGGTATAAAGATGCAAAGTAAAAAGTAAAGGCAAAGTAAAAAAGCAAAGCAAGATTAAAGTGATGGAGATTAATATGATGAGAATAGACCCGGGGGCCATAGGTTTCACTAGTGGCTTCTCTCAAGAGCATAAGTATTCTACAGTGGGTGAACAGATTACTGTTGAGCAATTGACAGAATTGAGCATAGTTATGAGAATATCTAGGCATGATCATGTATATAGGCATCACCTCCGTGACAAGTAGACCGAAATGATTCTGCATTTACTACTATTACTCCACTCATCGACCGCTATCCAGCATGCATCTAGAGTATTAAGTTAAAAACAGAGTAACGCCTTAAGCAAGATGACATGATATAGAGAGATAAATTCATGCAATATGAAATAAACCCCATCTTGTTATCCTCGATGGCAACGATGCAATACATGCCTTGCTGCCCCTTCTGTCACTGGGAAAGGACACCGCAAGATCGAACCCAAAGCTAAGCACTTCTCCCATGGAAAGAACTACCAATCTAGTCGGCCAAACCAAACGGATAATTCAAAGAGACTTGCAAAGATAACCAATCATACATAAAAAATTCAGAGAAGATTCAAATATTATTCATAGATAGACTTGAACATAAACCCACAATTCATCGGTCTCAACAAACACACCGCAAATAGAAGATTACATCGAATAGATCTCCACGAGAGAGGGGGAGAACTTTGTATTGAGATTCAAAGAGAGATAAGAAGACATCTAGCTACTAACTATGGGCCCGAAGGTCTGAGGTAAACTACTCACACTTCATCGGGGAGGCTATGATGATGTAGAAGCCCTCCGTGATGACGGCCCTCTTCCAGTGGAGCTCCGGAACAGGCCCCAAGATGGGATCTCGTGGATATAGAAAGTTGCGTTGGTGGAATTAGGTTTCTGGCTCCTTGTTCTAATCGTTTGGGGGTACATAGGTATATATAGGAGGAAGGAGTACGTCGGTGGAGCTCCGAGGGGCCCACGAGGCAGGGAGCGCGCCCTAGGGGGGGCCACCCTCGTGACCGCCTCTTTTGTTCCTTGGAGCAGGGTCCAAGAATCCTGGATAACGTTCTGTGAGAAAATCATGTTCCCGAAGGTTTTATTCCGTTTGGACTCTGTTTGATATTCCGTTTCTTCGAAACACTAAAATAGGCAAAAAAAACAACAATTCTGGGCTGGGCCTCCGGTTAATAGGTTAGTCCCAAAAATAATATAAAAGTGTAAAATAAAGCCCAATATAGTCCAAAACAGTAGATAATATAGGATGGAGCAATCAAAAATTATAGATACATTGGAGACGTATCAGGCATCCCCAAGCTTAATTCCTGCTCGTCCTCGAGTAGGTAAATGATAAAAAGAGAATTTTTGATGTGGAGTGCTACTTGGCATAATTTCAATGCAAATCTTCTTAATTGTGGTATGAATATTCAGATTAGGAAGATTCAAGACAAAAGTTCATATTGGCATAGAGAATAATAATACTTCAAGCAAACCATCAAAGAAATTATGTTTCCTAAAGTAACATGGCCAAAGAAAGTTCATCTCTACAAAATCATATAGTTTAGTCATGCTCCATTTTCGTCACACAAGAATGCTCTCATTATGCACAACCCCGATGACAAGCCAAGCAATTGTTTCATACCTTAATAATTTCAAACTCATAAACTTTCACGCAATACATGAGCGTGAGCCATGGATATAACACTACGGGTGGAATAGAATAATGATGGGGGTTATGTGGAGAAGACAAAAAGGAGAAAGTCTCACATCAACGAGGCTAATCAATGGGCTAGGGAGATGCCCACCGATTGATGTTAATGCAAGGAGTAGGGATTGCCATGCAACGGATGCACTAGAGCTATAAATGTATGAATGCTCAACAAAATAAACTAGTGGGTGTGCATCCAACTTGCTTTCTCATGAAGACCTAGGTCACTTGAGGAGGCCCATTGTTGGAATATACAAGCCAAGTCTATAATGAAAATTCCCACTAGTATATGAAAGTGATAACATATGAGACTCTCTATATGAAAAACATGGTGCTACTTTGAAGCACAATATATGAGACTCGCTATATGAAGAACATGGTGCTACTTTTAAGCACAAGTGTGGAAAAAGGATAGTAGCATTGCCCCTTTTTATTTATTTTCTTTTTTTGGGCCTTCCTTTTTTTTATTTGGCCTTTCCCTTTTTTTATTTTTTTATTTGGCCTTTCTCTTTTTTTATTTGGGACAATGCTCTATTAATGATGATCATCACACTTTTATTTATTTACAACTCAATGATTACAAATCGATACTAGAGCAAAGATGACTCTATATGAATGCCTCCAGCAGTGTACCAGGATTGCGATGAATCAAGAACGACATGTATGAAAAATTATGAATGGTGGCTTTGCCACCAATACGATGTCAACTACATGATCATGCAAAGCAATATGACAATGATGAATGCGTGTCATGATAAACTGGATGGTGGAAAGTTGCATGGCAATATATCTCGGAATGGCTATGGAAATGCCATAATAGGTAGGTATGGTGGCTGTTTTGAGGAAGATATAAGGAGGTTTATGTGTGATAGAGCGTATCATATCACGGGGTTTGGATGCATCGGCGAAGTTTGCACCAACTCTCGATGTGAGAAAGGGCAATGCACGGTACCGAAGAGGCTAGCAAGGATGTAAGGGTGAGAGTGCGTATAATCCATGGAGTCAACATTAGTCATAAAGAACTCATATACTTATTGCAAAAATCTACAAGTCATCAAAAACCTCGGTACTACGCGCATGCTCCTAGGGGGATAGATTGGTAGGAAACGACCATCGCTCGTCCCCGGCAGACACTCATAAGGAGGACAATCAAATAACACCTCATGTTTCAAATTTGTTGCATAACGTTTACCATATGTGCATGCTACGGGACTTGCAAACTTTTAACTCAAGCACTTCTCAAATTCACAATTACTCTACTAGCATGACTTTGATATTACTACCTCCATATCTCAAAACAATTATCAAGCATCCAACTTTTCTTAGTATTCAACACACTCAAAAGAAAGTTTCAAAAATATTGAATACCAAGCATGTTATTATTAAGCAAATTACCATGCTATTAAGACTCTCAAAATAATTTAAGTGAAGCATGAGGGATCAATAGTTTCTTTAAAACAAATCCACCACCGTGCTCTAAAAGATCTAAGTGAAGCACATGGAGCAAAATTATAACGCTCAAAAGATATAAGTGAAGCACATAGAGTTTTCTATCAAATTCTAATTCATGTATGGCTCTCTCAAAAGGTGTGTACATCAAGGATGATTCTGGCACACTAATAAAAAAATACACAAATAATACAAGACGCTCCAAGCAAAACACATATCATGTTGGTGAATAAAAATATAGCTCCAAGTAAATTACCGATGGAAGTGGATGAAAGAGGGGATGCCTTCCGGGGCATCCCCAAGCTTTGACTTTTTGGTGTCCTTGGATTATCTTGGGGGTGCCATGGGCATCCCCAAGCTTAGGCTCTTGCCACTCCTTGTTCCATAATCCATCACAAGAATTCACCCAAAACTTGAAAACTTCACAACACAAAACTTAAAGTAGAAAACTCGTGAGCTCCGTTAGCGAAAGAAAACAAAAGACCACTTCAAGGTACTGTGATGAACTCATTATTTATTTATATTTGAGTTAAACCTACTGTATTCCAACTTCTCTATGGATTATAAACTATTTTACTAACCATAGATTCATCAAAATAAGCAAACAACACACGAAAAACAGAAACTGTCAAAAACAGAACAGTCTGTAGTAATCTGTAGCTAGCGCAAGATCTGGAACCCCAAAAATTCTAAAATAAATTGCTGGACGTGAGGAATTTATATATTAATCATCTGCAAAAATAATTAACTAAATAGAACTCTCCAAAAAAATGACAGCAGTTCTCATGAGCGCTAAAGTTTCTGTTTTTTACAGCAAGTTCAACAAGACTTTCCCCAAGTCTTCCCAACGGTTCTACTTGGCACAAACACTAATTAAACACAAAAACACAACCAAAACAGAGGCTAAATAATTTATTTATTACTAAACAGGAGCAAAAATCAAGGAATAAAAATAAAATTGGGTTGCCTCCCAACAAGCGCTATCGTTTAACGCCCCTAGCTAGGCATAAAAGCGAGGATAGATCTACGTATTGTCATCTTGATTCTTAATATTTTAGCGATGTTATGCTCGAATCTGGGAGGTTCCTTATGTTTCCCTTCATATTCAGAGATCTTGAGATCTAAAGAATCCAATCGCTTATTGGAAAGAGTAATCGACATATTCATGCGGTGAAGATTTCCGCTAACGCTCTTAAGAGGTTCAAGAGATTTCTGTAAAATCTTAGTTACATCGCAAATTTTCTCAAAAACTTGCATTTCCCCTTGGGTATGATGGGGCCCCTTTTGTTGAGGTAAAGTTCCTACTATACCTTCTATAATTTCATGCGCGATACTGGGATCAATTTTAATAAAATTGCCTTTAGCAACACAATCCAAAAGTTGTCTATGAGACATATTAAGCCCAACATAAAAGTTGCAAAGCAAAATTCTGAAGTTTACTTCTAGGGTGCATTTATGATAAGATTCCATTATTCTAAACCAAGAATCCTTTAAGTTTTCTCCTTGCTTTTGTTTGAAGTGAAGGACTTCAAACTCGGGGGACAAAGGAGCAGAAAGAGGACTAGCCATGACGACAAGCAAACAAACTAGCACACGAGCAAACAAGGGCAAACGGGCAAAAGAGGCAAATAGAGAGGGAGGATAGAGAGAGAGAGGGCGAATAAAAATGCAAGGGTGAAGTGGGGGAGAGGAAAACAAGAGGCAAATGGCAAATAATGTAATGCGAGAGATAGGGATTGTGATGGGTACTTGGTATGTTGACTTTTTGCGTAGACTCCCCGGCAATGGCACCAGAAATTCTTCTTGCTACCTCTCGAGCTTGCGTTGGATTTCCCCGAAGAGGAAAGGATGATGCAACAGAGTAGTGTAAGTATTTCCCTCAGTTTTTGAGAACCAAGGTATCAATCCAGTAGGAGGCCACACTCAAGTCCCTCGTACCTGCACAAAATGGTAGCTACTCGCAACCAACGCGATTAGGGGTTGTCAATCCCTTCACGGTCACTTACGAGAGTGAGATCTGATAGATATAATATTTTTGGTATTTTTGGTATAAAGATGCAAAGTAAAAAGTAAAGGCAAAGTAAAAAAGAAAAGCAAGATTAAAGTGATGGAGATTAATATGATGAGAATAGACCCAGGGGCCATAGGTTTCACTAGTGGCTTCTCTCAAGAGCATAAGTATTCTACGGTGGGTGAACAAATTACTGTTGAGCAATTGACAAAATTGAGCATAGTTATGAGAATATCTAGGCATGATCATGTATATCGGCATCACGTCCGTGACAAGTAGACCGAAACGATTCTGCATCTACTACTATTACTCCACTCATCGACAGCTATCCAGCATGCATCTAGAGTATTAAGTTAAAAACAGAGTAACGCCTTAAGCAAGATGACATGATGTAGAGAGATAAATTCATGCAATATGAAATAAACCCCATCTTGTTATCCTCGATGGCAACGATGCAATACGTGCCTTGCTGCCCCTTCTGTCACTGGGAAAGGACACCGCAAGATCGAACCCAAAGCTAAGCACTTCTCCATGGCAAGAACTACCAATCTAGTCGGCCAAACCAAACGGATAATTCGAAGAGACTTGCAAAGATAACCAATCATACATAAAAGAATTCAGAGAAGATTCAAATATTATTCATAGATAGACTTGAACATAAACCCACAATTCATCGCTCTCAACAAACACACCGCAAAAAGAAGATCACATCGAATAGATCTCCATGAGAGAGGGGGAGAACTTTGTATTGAGATTCAAAGAGAGAGAAGAAGCCATCTAGCTACTAACTATGGACCCGAAGGTCTGAGGTAAACTACTCACACTTCATCGGAGAGACTATGATGATGTAGAAGCCCTCCGTGATGACGGCCCTCTTCCGACGGAGCTCCGGAATAGGGCCCAAGATGGGATCCCATGGATACAGAAAGTTGCGGCGGTGGAATTAGGTTTTTGGCTCCTTGTTCTGATCGTTTGGGGGTACGTAGGTATATATAGGAGGAAGGAGTACGTCGGTGGAGCTCCGAGGGGCCCACGAGGCAGGGGGCGCGCCCTAGGGGGGGCACCCCCCACCCTCGTGACCGCCTCTTTTGTTCCTTGGAGCAGGTTCCAAGTGTCCTGGATCACGTTCGGTGAGAAAATCACGTTCCCGAAGGTTTTATTCCGTTTGGACTCCGTTTGATATTCCGTTTCTTCGAAACACCTAAATAGGCAAAAAAACAGCAATTCTGGGCTGGGCCTTCGGTTAATAGGTTAGTCCCAAAAATAATATAAAAGTGGAAAATAAAGCCCAATATAGTCCAAAACAGTAGATAATATAGAATGGAGCAATCAAAAATTATAGATACGTTGGAGACATATCATCTGCCTACTATCAACACCATCTTAAGGCATACTCTGTTACTCAAATCTGGAGATCACAAGATGATCAGAGGACATTCCATCAATTTGCTGCAAATCTTTGATGTACCACAAAAATTCAAGGTCACGAGTCTGATTTGGAGACAATCAAGAGGACAACTACTGACCAGAAAAGATCTTGTGGGTATGCTCCACACATTCAGGTGCTCATCAACTCAAAGATGGGCACATGTACTTACTTGTTAGACAAGGAGCATTTACCGTTGCACCCAGATTTTGAAGATAACGAAGTTGTGATGAATGAGAATGAACCTTCATCAGCACAAGCGCAAGGGAAGAGAGCTAAGGCAAAAGGCAGAAAAGGCTGCCAGGATGCCAAGTGCGGAGGAAGCATCTCAGGTATTCTTAAAGAGCAAACAAGATCAGCTAGGTTATCTGATACAAGCAACATTGAGGATTGAGAAGGGCTTGGCCACCTTGACTCAGAATCAGGAGAGCTTTGAAAGGATTGTTGAGATAAAATTCTATGATCTTGACCTCAAGGTGACTGAGATACAGACTGCAGTTGAGCAGCTCCAGGAGGAAGCAGAGGAGAAGAGAGGGAAGGCAACTACGGATGCTTTTCACCATGTGCCAAGGAGTCAGAGGTCAGCTGCAGTGCCAGTATCAGATACAAGAGCTACTTCATCTGCACCAGCAGCGACAGCTTCAGTGCCACCACCAGCACCTGCTCCATCAGCTCCAACTACATCAACTGATGCCTTCGTCTTTGGAGTTCTCTCTACACCACCTCCCGAAGACCAAGCCTGAGAGACGCATAGCACTATGCATTTTCGAACTTTTTGGTAACTTGTTGCCAAAAGGGGAGAAATGTATAGTTCATAGGCTTCGAGAGAGAGTGTTTTGCTTCTATGTCTCTCTTGCATTTTGGTTGAACTTTATTGTGTGCTTGTTTGATACTTTATGTATGTGTGAGATACTTGTATGATCAAGTGTTTGATCATATGCTACTTTAATGTTTGCTTGGATGACATTATCCTTTATATCCTTATATGATCATTCACTTTGCTTGGTGATGAGTGCATGTTTTAATTCATATCATTTCGAGCTCTCCACCAAGATGTATGTGACATGGAAGAGTGACCCACAATCTTAACTGATTGTGCATTTGCATTCAAAAGCAAATCTTAAATAGTGCACAAATTTAGGGGAGCTCTTGCTTATCACATACTTCTCAAAGCGACGATGTATTTAAATCTTATTATCATTTGTCGAAGCTTTGATCTATATGTTGTCACCAATTACCAAAAAGGGGGAGACTGAAAGTGCAACTCTCCCTGGGTGGTTTTGGTAATTATTAACAACATATAGCTCATTGAGCTAATGCTATTTCAAGATAAATATTTCAGGAAAGTTCTGTGATTGGCATGGCACAAATTAGGATTGTGGACCCCTCAAATTGCTAAGCACACAGATTGGCTCAAGCTCAAGACTCTACAGTTTACTTTTAGTGATCCAAGATCACATTGAGTCCATAGGAAAAGCCAATACTATTAAAAGGGGATGAGGTGTTGCTTAATGGCTTGCTTGCTCAAAATGATTAGTGATATGCTCCAAAACCCTCAACCACTTTCTCATATCCACATATGTCCCAAATCAAAAGTCAAACTCGGCCCCACTGAAATGTTCTATCCAGCGCCACCGAGTTCACTTGACATAGCCATTGCCACAAACCCTAGTCATTTCGGTCTCACCGATAGGGATTTTGGTCTCACCGAGATGGGATTGCAAACTCTCTGTTTCCCGTCGTAATGTTTCGGTCCAACTGAGATGAGCGATCAGTCCCACCGAGTTCGCAATGCAAACTCGCTGTTTCGCTTTCGTAATGTTTCAGTCTCACAAAAATGAGCGATTTGGTCCCGCCGAGTTTGCCTGACCAACTCTCTGGTTAGCTTATTACCAAAATCGGTCCCACCGAGTTTGTGTAATTGGTCTCACCGAGATTACATTATGCCCTAACCCTAATGAAATCGGTCCCACCAAGTTGACATGTCGGTCCCACCAAAAAGCTTAACATTCACATTTTGAACTGAATCGGTCCGACCGAGTTTTCTGATCCGGTCCCATCGAGTTTGGTAAATTGTGTGTAACAGTTAGATTTTGTGTGGAGGCTATATATACCCCTCCGCCCTTCCTTCATTAGTAAGGAGAGCCATCAGAACGTGCCTACACTTCAGCATTCATTTTCTGAGGGAGAACCACCTACTCATGTGTTGAGACCAAGATATTCCATTCCAACCATTTGAATCTTGATCTCTAGCCTTCCCCAAGTTTCTTTACACTCAAATCATCTTTCCACCAAATCCAAATCTGCGAGAGAGACAGTTGAGTGTTGGGGAGACTATCATTTGAAGCACAAGAGCAAGGAGTTCATCATCAACACACCGTCTATTACCTTTTGGAGAGTGGTGTCTCCTAGATTGGTTAGGTGTCACTTGGGAGCCTCCATCAAGATTGTGGAGTTGAACCAAGGAGTTTGTACGGGCAAGGAGATCGCCTACTTCGTGAAGATCTACCCTAGTGAGGCAAGTCCTTCGTGGGTGATGGCCATGGTGGGATAGACAAGGTTGCTTCATCGTGGACCCTTTGTGGGTGGAGCCCTACGTGGACTCGCGCAACCTTTACCCTTCGTGGGTTGAATTCTCCATCAACGTGGATGTACAATAGCACCACCTATCGGAACCACGCCAAAAATCTCCGTGTCTACATTGCGTTTGCTCCCTCCAAACTCCTCCCTTTACCTTCATGTGCAATGTTTTACATTACGCTTCTATACTCTTCGAGTTGCATGTGTAGGTTGATTGCTTGACTTGTGCTAAGTTGTTAAAATCTGCCAAGACTTAAAATTGGGAAAAGGCTAGATTTTTATTTGGTCAAGTAGTATAATCACCCCCCTCTAGACATACTTTCGATCCTACACGTGCTCAGCCTGGCCATTGCTCCTCGGGTGTGCTACTAAGGCGTAGCATATCTATGTTCCAAGGCTAGCACAATATGTTTTGAAGAGGTTACTAGTGAACTACGAGCCGTTATCGGTGATGATGCGGTTAGGGACTCCAAAGTGGATCACGAGGCCCTTGATGAACTTGACCGCTGAGCCGGCCGGCATGGTGTGGACTGCTTCCACCTTCGCCCATTTGGTAAACTTGTCGATGGCGACGTACATGTAGCGATAGCCCTCGGGCGCTCGGGGGAATGGACCCAAGATGTCCAGCCCCCAGACGGTGAATGGCCACGAGAGTGGGATGGTCTGGAGGCCCTGTGCAGGCTGGTGGATTTGCTTGGCATGGAACTGGCAGTCTTCACATGATCTCACCAGCTCAGCTGCGTCGGTGAGCGCCATGGGCCAGTAGAATCCGCTGCGGAATGCCTTGCCCATGAGGGTGCACGATGACGAATGATGCCCGCAGTCTCCACCACGTATGTCGGCTAACATCTCGTGCCCCTGTTCCCTGGAGATGCATCGAAAGGAAACATCATTTGGTCGTTTTCGGTAAAGCTCACCGTCCCGAATGCAGTAGGCTGTGGCCTGCCGAGCTACGTGTTCGACGTCTTCTTCCTTCTCTGGCAGGGTCCCCTGAAGCAGGTACGCCTTGAATTCTTCAGTCCAGCACCCCTCCTGAGGTTCGAGCGCAAGGAGCAAGCGCGCTCCTGAGGTTGGGCCGCAGACCGGGGCTCCCAATGTTCTGGTGGGAGCTCCTCCTAAGGCAACGCTGGCTCCACAATAAGAGGGGCTGCCGAGGGCTTGAAGAGCCGTTCTTCGAAGACATTGGGCTCCTAAGGCTGGCTCCCGGATGCCCTCTTGGCAATATCGTCGGCTTCCTTGTTCGTGCCACGGGGCACGTGCTGCAGCTCTAGGACCAGAAATTGCCTCTCCATCTTGCATACCTCCGCCAGGTATGCCTCCATGTGTTCATCCTTCGGCTTGTACACTTTGTTGGAGAATTGACGAGGAGCTGAGAGTCACCTTTGATGGTGAGGCGCTTCACGCCCAAAGCGGTTTTGGCTTTGAGGCCGGCAATCAAGCCTTCATACTCTGCAATGTTGTTGGAGACCTTTTTGCCGTGTTGGAAGCAGGGTTGCATGGCATAGTAGAGCTTGTCTTGGGTAGGCGAAATGAGCACAGTTCTAGCCCCCGCGCCCTGTCGAGCGAAGGCGCCGTCGAAGTATATGACCTAGACGTCCGGTGCTTCATCCCCTGGTGAGAGCGTCCGGTCCTCACCCACCTCTGGTCCTAGGGCATCGGTCCATTCTGCCACGAAGTCGACGAGCGCAACCCCCTTGATGACCCTGGTGGTGCTGAACTCCACCTGAAACGCCTGCAGTTCGATGATCCATTCGGAGACCCTACCTGCGGCAGTGGGTAGGCCGAAACGACCTTGATGGGGTGTCCTTGGAAGTAGTGGCACAGCTTGCACAAGGCGACGAGGAGCGCGGGCAAGAGCTTCTGTGGCATGGGGTAGCGTGCTTGCGTGTCCCACAGTACCATGATGACGAAGTACACTGGGTGCTTGATGAGGGCAGGATTGTTGGTGTAGGCTGAGACCTCCTGTGGCTAAGACGCCTCCTAAGGATGGCGGACCTCAGGGGCTTGGTCGCCTGTTGGCGCTGCCAGGGCCTCAGGAGTGTTGCCTTGAGGCTGTGCTGTCTTGACCGAGTGCACGGAGTCGCGTGGCAGGCCCCTGGACTGGCACTCCTTCCTGACTGCCACCAGGGCCGCGCTAGCTGAGTGCGGTGTGGTGGCCAAGTAGAGCACCAGGGGCTCGAGTGGGCGCGGCGCCACCATCACCGGCGGGCTGGTGAGGTATCCCTTGAGATCTTGGAATGCAGCATCGGCCTCCGGAGTCCACTCGAACACCCCTTCTTCTTCATCAGCTTAAAGAATGGGAGGGCGCGCTCCCCCAACTTGGAGATGAAGTGTCCTAGCACGGTCACGCAGCCCGCCAGCTTTTGCATTTCCTTGAGGGTCTGTGGCGGGCTCATCCTTTCTATCGCCTTGACCTTCTCTGGGTTTGACTCGATCCCCTGTGTGATACCAGAAAGCCCAACAACTTTCAGGAGGGGACGCCGAACACGCATTTCTCTGGGTTGAGGCACAAGTCCACCCTGCGCAGGCTGGCGAACGTCTCTTCCAAGTCCTGAATGAGGGTCCTTGCCTCCCGAGATTTCACCACTATGTCGTCGACGTAGGTCTCGGCGTTTCTCCCAAGCTGCTGGCCCAGGGCGATGTGCATGAGCTGTTGGAAGGTCGCCCCAGCGTTACGCAGCCCAAAGGGCATGCAGGTGTAGCAGTACACCCCACATGGGGTCAGGAAGGCCGTCTTTTCGACATCTTGCACTGCCATCTTGATTTGGTGATACCATGAGAATGTGTCCAGGAAGCACAGCAGGTCGCATTCGGCAGTGGAGTCGACGATCTTGTCGATGCGCGGTAGCGGGAAGGGGTCTTGAGGGCATGCCTTGTTGAGGTTGGTGAAGTCGACGCACATCCGTTCCTTCCTGCCTTTCTTAGGGACCACGACGGGGTTCGCTAGCCATTTTGGGTATCACACCCCCCGAATGACACCAGCATCTTGCAGCTTGTGGGTTTCTTGGACAATGAACGACTGCTTCTCTACGGACTGCCACCGTGCCTTCTGCTTCACCGCACGTACATTGGGGCATACATTGAGGTGATGCTTAATCACCCCCTTGGGACTCCGGCCAGGTCCTTGGGCTCCCATGCGAACACCTCCTTGTTCGCGCGCAAGAAATCAACCAATGCCTTTTCTTGGTCTAGGGCGAGGTTGGCCCCTATGGTGAAGGTGGCTCCTGATGCCCCATCTTGATCGACCTGCACCTGCTTCATCTTGACCCGGTCCTAAGAGAACAACTACTTCTTCTTCGCCAGAGCAGCCCCCGGGGCCTCAAGGACCTCTCCCGCTTCCGGCCACGCGGCAGCCACGACCCTAAAGGCGAGATTGAGAGCCGTCAGTTCCTCCTTGGTGTCGCCGGCCACGGTGAGGATGCCGCTGCTCCCTGGCATCTTCATGAGGTTGTAGGCGGGGTGGGTCGCTTCCATGAACTTGGCTAAGGCTGGGTACCCAAGGATGGAGTTGTACGGGAGGCCGATACGAGCGATGTCAAAGTCAATGAGCTCGGTGCGGTAGTTGTCGCGGGTACCGAAGGTGACGGGGAGGCGGATCTGCCCTAGGGGGCTGGTGGAGCCGTCGATGACCTCAGAGAATGGCTTGCTGGGGCGGAGCCGGCCATGTGACACATGGAGCAAGCAAAAAGCTTCCACAGAGAGAACATTGAGCCAGGCCCCGCCGTTGATGAGGGTCTTAGTTACCGCCACGTTACAGATGGGGGGGGTGCAGAGCATCGAGAGCGCACCCGCGCCCGTGGTGGTCACTGGATGGTATTTTGAGTCGAAGGTGAGGTCGGCCTCAGGTGCCGCCCACCCCAGAGGAGCTCCCTATCGCACGCATGCGGCACCTGCTTGACGAAAGAACTGCTTGATATGGCGATCCGAGGGAGGCGCCTGAGAACCGCCGAGGAGGGTTGTGACACCGTGGGGTGGTGGTGCCATGAAGTGCGCGATGAAGAGCCCTCGTAGCTCCTCCCAGGAGGCCACAGAAGTCCACGGCAGACTGAGAAGCCAGGCACGCAGTATGCTAGTGAGGGCCATGGGGAACCAGTTCGCCATGACCTTGTCGCCGCCGCCCTTCGCCCAGACGGCCTCCTCGTATGCCTGGAGGAAGCCTGCCGGGTCTGCCGTGCCGTCGTATCACGGTGGCAGGTCTGGCCTGAACTTGGGTGAAACCTCGGACGCCCTGGGCGCCTCCGCGCACGCTGGCCGATCCAGCTGGAGGGGCGGTGCCTGCCATGGAAGCCGACGAAGGGATGAAGCGGGCTGAGAGTCGGGGCGGACGGGAACACGGAGCTTCAACGCACCCCTACCTAGCGCGCCAAATGTCGGATTCAAGGCTTCGCAGACCCTTGAGAGGTTCGAACACTGGGGTGCGTACGAAGAGCTCCTACTCCTCGGCTTGCTGGCCCAACGGTTCCACAGCTAGACTCAACGAACCCAAAGAACGAGAGACATAGCGATTTATCCTGGTTCAGGCCACCTTGCGATGTAATACCCTACTCCAACTTTGTGGTGGATTGCCTCGAGGGGCCGAGGATGAACTAGTACATATGATGAACAACCTCAGGAGGTGTGGTGTTCTTGAGCTCAACAAGCCAGTGAGCGAGAGGATGGTCTGAATGATCCCCCCTCTATGGTGGTGGCTAAGTCCTATTTATAGTGGCCTTGGTCCTCTTCCCAAATGTTGGCAGGAAGGGATCCCACAACGACCAATTTCGAAGGGAGACAACTAGTACAAGTTATCCTAACAAAAGTAGTCTTCGCCTGCAAAAGGCTCTGGTGGTGACGTTACCGTGGGCTTCGCCAAGACCTCCGTCCTACCGTCCTGGAGTTCTTGGTCTTGTTGTACCAATACGGAAACCTTTGCTTGATTCCTCGGGACTCCGTGCCTACGCTTGCCTCCTTAGCACCAAAGAGGAAACTGGTACACTGCGCCCGCTGGCTCCTGCCTGGCCTTGGTCGTGCATAGATAGCTCCGCTCTTCGGGAGCCAACCTAGTGAGGCCGCCCCCAGGGATGTCTTGGTGTCGTCCGCCTCGCGAGGCTTGGCCCCTCGTGAGGGTCTTGTGGTGTTGCTGTCGAACTGGGCCGTACAGGGCCGCTGATGGAGCCACGCCTCGGGACGTAGGCAGGCAAGTCTGGGCACCCCCAGTCCCAGAACACCGACATTATTATCCAATGATATGTGGCTATCCTATGATGTTTGAGTAGATCCATTTTGTCCTGTGGGTTGATTGATGATCATGATTGGTTTGAGTTGTATGTTTTATTATTGGTGCTGTCCTATGGTGCTCTCCATGTCGCGCAAGCGTGAGGGATCCCTGCTGTAGGGTGTTGCAATATGTCCATGATTCGCTTATGGTGGGTAGTGTGAGTGACAAAAGCACAGACTCGAGTAAGTGGGTTGTTGCGTATGGGAGTAAAGAGGACTTGATACTTAATGCCATGGTTGGGTTTTACCTTAATGATCTTTGGTAGTTGTAGTTGCTTGCTAGAGTTCCAATTATAAGTGCATATGATCCAAGTAGAGAAAGTATGTTAGCTCATGCCTCTCCCTCGAATAAAGTTGCAATAATGAGTATCGGTCTAGTTATCGATTGCCTAGGGACAAATAACTTTCTTGTGTGACAAAAAGCTCTCTACTACAACTAACTTAATTGTTTCTTTATCTAAATAGCCCCTAGTTTTTATCAACGTGCTCTTTATTATCTTGCAAACTTATCCTACACCTACAAAGTACTTCTAGTTTCATTCTCCCTCCATCCCAAAATTCTTGTCTTGGAGTTGCCTAGATACAGATGTATCTAATACTAAAATGTGACTTGATACATCCATATCTAGACAAATCTAAGACAAGAATTTTGGGGCAGAGGGAGTACTTGTTCTAGGTAAAGCAAACGTTTAGTGTGCGTAGAGTTGTGTCGGTGGTCTATTGAACTTGAGGGAATATTTGTTCTACCTTTAGCGCCTCGTTGGGTTCGACACTCTTACTTATCGAGAAATACTACAATTGATCCCCTATACTTGTGGGTTATCAAGACCTTTTTCTGGCGCCATTGCGTGGGAGCAATAGTGTGGGGTGAATATTCTCGTGTGTGCTTTTTTGCTTTATCACTAAGTATATTTTATTTTCTGTTCTAAGTTGTTCTCTATCTTTAGTTATGGATATGGAACACGAAATACCAAAAAAATTAGGTGTACTTGCTACTCATGGAGACGGGGAACCTCCTAAAACCCTCGATGCTCGTTATGTGGAAAATATTAAACACTACTTTGATAATCCTGAGAAAACCCCATTCAACTTGATAATGGGAGACACGTTGGATCAACGTGAATACTTTAGGGATTATCTCTTGACTTAAAAAGGGAAATTCTTATGGGATGAAATTGAAATGTTGCAATGCTATGCTTGGAATTTATGCTTGAGATATGATTATAGTTGTTGCTCCAGGATGAAGGCTCCACACCTTCCCTTTTCATGTGAATTTAATGATAATGAAACCTTGTATTCTTATGCTAATGGCATATATGATTACTATGATGTGGAACGAATAGAAGAATTTGTTGCTTTTAAGGGTGCTTATGAAATTGAATTTTTGTTTGAAAAGTGTGAAAATTATGATGATGCTGTTTAGAGACCTGAAAAATTATGAATATAATACCGATATTAATGAGTTTATTGAGAAAGTCTCCACTGTCCAACAAGAGACTAATATTTCACAGGAATCTATGGAAGAAGAAATTGATGACATTGTGAGCTCATTAGATGAAAAAGATGACGAGGAGAGCGAAGAACAAAAGGAGGAAGAGCGGATTAGCTACCCGTGCCCACCTTCTAATGAGAGTAACTCTTCAACTCATACATTGTTTAACCTCCCTTCGTGCTTACTGAAGGATGAATGCTATGATAATTGCTATGATCCCTTGGATTTGTTTGAAATATCCCCTTTTGATGAAATTGATGCTTGTTATGCTTGTGGCCATGATGCCAATATGAATTATGCTTATGGAGATGAACTTGCTATTGTTCCTTATGTTAAACATGAAATTGTTGCTATTGCACCCACACACGATAATCCTGTTATCTTTTTGAATTCTCCCTACTACACTATATCGTAGAAGTTTGCACTTATTAAGGATTATATTGATGGGTTGCATTTTACCATTACACATGATGATTTCGATAGATATAATATGCATGTGCTTGCTGCTCCTACTTGCAATTATTATGAGAGAGGAACTACATCTCCACCTCTCTATGTTTCCAATACGATAAAATGGCAAGAAACTGTTTATACTATGCATTGGCCTTTACTTTGTGTGCATGAATTGTTCTTTTATGACATGCCTATGCATAGGAAGAGAATTAGACTTCGTTGTTGCATGATATATATTACTTTGTGCTCAATGTTAAACTACAAATCATTGTTAATTAAAATTGGCTTCAATATACCTTGGGATCCGGGTGGATCAATTACTTGAGCACTTTATGCCTAGCTTAATGGCTTTAAAGAAAGCGCTGTGAGGGAGACAACCCGAAAGTTCTAGAGAGTCATTTACTTCTGTTGTATGATTTTATAAAGTTTAAAAGCATAAAAATATAGAGGTGAACTTAAAAAACTTTTTCAAAAAGAGAAGCGATTGAAAGGTTATGCATTGGAGAAGTGAGGGTCGACCTTGAGAGAAGTGAGGGTCGACCTTGAACACTTGTGTTCATGCTCATGGAAACAATGTATAATTTTTCATGGAAGTTTCTCACAAAAATAATCATTCCCTTGTACAAATCCATTGTATTATAAAAATAATGTGGCAAGATTTTCCTTTAGGATGATTAGATTGCTTGTTTGGTTTGTTTAGTGCAAAAATAGAAACTTTTGTCGTAGTGTGTGAATTTTCATTTTTTACTAGAATGTCAAAAGTTTCTAAAATTTTTACACGGTACTGCTATGATTTTTTGTTTTGCCCTAATTTTTAATTTTTGGAGTTACAAAAGTATCATCAATGTTCCTATTGCTATAGACTGTTCTGTTTTTGATGCATTGTTTTGCGTGTTTTGATGAATCTATGGATTTTATCGGTGATATAAGCCATGTTGAAGTTAGAGTACAATAGTTATAATGCAAAAATAAAATATGAATGGGTTTGCAATAGTACTTAAAGTAGTGATTTGCTTTATTATACTAACGGATCTCACGAGGGTTTTGTTAAGTTTTGTGTGATTGAAGTTTTCAAGTTTTGGGTGAGATCACGATGGATGAAGGAATAAGGAGTGGCAAGAGCATAAGCTTGGGGATACCCGAGGCACCCCAAGGTAATATTCAAGGACTCCCAAGCAACTAAGCTTGGGGATGCCCCAGAAGGCATGCCCTCTTTCTTCTAATGACCATCGGTAATTTTACTTAGAGCTATATTTTTATTCCTCACATGATATGCACAAATTCTCGGAGCGTACTTTATTTTTATTTTCCCTTTTTATTTTATATATGCACCATGCTTGTATGAGACAGTCATTGGTTGATTTATAGAATGCTCTTTGCACTTCACTTATATCTTTTGAGTATGGCTTTATAGAATGCTTCATGTGCTTCACTTATATCATTTGAAGTTTGGGTTGCCCATTTCTCTACACATAGAAAACCGCCATTTGTAGAATGTGCCCTTTTGCTTCACTTATATTTGTTATAGCATGGGCAAATATTTTGTAGAAAGAATTAAACTCTCTTGCTTCACTTATATCTATTTAGAGAGTCAACAGGAATTGGTCATTCACATGGCTAGTCATAAAATCCTACATAAAACTTGTAGATCACTGAATATGATATGTTTGATTCCTTGCAATAGTTTTGTGATATAGAGATGATAATATGTGGGAGGTACTAGTGCATGATGGTGGTTTAGTAAGAACATTGGTGTTAAGGTTTGTGATTCCTAAAGCATGCACGTATAGTCTCTCGTTATGCGATGAAATTGGAGCATGATTTATTATTGATTGTCTTCCTTATGAGTGGCGGTCGGGGATGAGTGATGGTCTTTTCCTACCAATCTACCCACTAGGGGCATGCGTAGTAGTACTTTGCTTCGAGGGCTAATAAACTTTCGCAATAAGTATGTGAGTTCTTTATGACTAATGTGAGTCCATGGATTATACGCACTCTCACATTTCCGCAATTTGCTAGCCTCTTTAGTACCATGCATTTACATTTCTCACCTCGAGAGTTGGTGAAAACTTCGCCGGTGCATCCAAACCCCGTCATATGATACGCTCTATCACACATAAGCCTCATTATATCTTCTTCAAAACAGCCACCATACCTACCTGTTATGGCATTTCCATAGCAATTCCAAGATATATTGCCATGCAACTTCCATCATTATCATATACATGACTTGAGTGTTCATTGTCATATTGCTTTGCATGATCGTAAGATAGCTAGCATGATATTTTCATGGCTTGTCTGGTTTTTTGATATCTTTGCTATGCTAGATCATTGCACATCCTGGTACACTGCCAGAGGCATTCATATAGAGTCGTCATGTATTAGTTTTCTCGAGTTGTAATATCAAGTTGTAAGTAAATAAAAGTGTGATGATCATCATTATTAGAGCATTGCCCTAGTGAGGAAAGGATGATGGATACTATGATTTCCCCACAAGTCGGGATGAGACTCTTGACCAAAAAATTTAAAAAAGGAAAAAGAGCCAAAAAGAGCCCAACAAAAAAAAGAAAAAAAGAGAAAACAAAAAATGAAATGAGAGAAAAAGAGAGAAGGGGCAATGCTACTATCCTTTACCACACTTGTGCTTTAGAGTAGCACCATGTTTTTCATATAGAGAGTGTCCTATGTTGTCACTTTCATATACTAGTGGGAATTTTTAATTATAGAACTTGGCTTGTATATTCCCATGATGGGCTTCGTCAAATGCCCGAGGTCTTCATGAGCAAGCAAGTTGGATGCACACCCACTTAGTTTTCAGTTTGAGCTTTCATACACTTATAGTTTTTAGTGTATCCGTTGCATGGAAATCCCTACTCCTCGCATTGACATCAATTGATGGGAATCTTCATAGCCCATTGATTAGCCGCGTTGATGTGAGATTTCTTCCTTTTGGTCTTCTCCACATTATCTCTATCACCATACTCTTTTCCACCCATAGTGCTATATCCATGGCTTGCGCTCATCTATTGCGTGGGGGTTGAAAAAGCTGAAACATGTTAAAAAGTATGAACCAATTGCTCGGCTTGTCATCGGGTTTGTGCATGATAAATACTTTGTGTTAAGAAGATAGAGCATGACAGGCTATATGATTTTGTAGGGATAATGTCTTTAGCATTGATATTTTGAAAGACATGATTGTTTGTTGGGATGCCTGAGTAATGATGTCCTTATATAAAATTATAGACTATTGCTTTGAATCACTTGTGTGTTAATATTCATGCCATGATTATATTATATGATCAAGATTATGCTAGGTAGCATTACACATAAAAATTATCTTTTTTATCATTTACCTACTCAAGGACGAGCAGAAATTAAGCTTGGGGATGCTGATACGTATCCATCGTATCTATAATTTTTGATTGTTTCATGCTAATATTATACAACTTTCACATACTTTTGGCAACATTTTATATTATTTTTGGGACTAACATATTGATCCAGTGCCCAGTGCCAGTTCCTGTTTGTTGTATGTTTTTTGTTTCACAGAATATCCATACCAAACGAAGTCCGAACGTGATAAAAATTTACGGAGAATTATTTTGGAATATATGTGATTTTTGGGAAGCGGAATCAACGCGAAATGATGCCCGAGGGGCCCACAAGTTCAAGGGGACACCCCCTACCATAGGCATGCCTGGCAAGCTCGTGGCCACCCCGTAGGTCGGTTGGGGGGTTAGTTTGGCCGCAAGGAAGCTTACATCTGGATAAAAATCATGTTAATATTTCAGCCCAACCGAAGTTACGGATCTTTGGGAATTTAAGAAAATGTGAAAGGTGTCGGCGTCCTAGGAACGGGGGTCCCCAGACTTGCCTGCCTGTGGCCAACAGCATGGCTGGGCTGCCAGGTCTGTACGGCCCATCTTCATCGACAAGGCATTCAAGACCCTCGCGTGGGGACAAGCCTCGCGAGGCGGACGGCGCAAGACCTCCTCAGGAGCGGCCTCGCCAGGCAGGCTCACGAGGGGCGGAGAGATCAAGGCAAGGTGAACCTTGCGAGGTCCGCGTGATGTGAGCCATGACGATCGAGACCAGGCGGGCGCGAGGCGGGCGCCAGCGCGCAGTGTCCTTGTTTCCTCTTTGGTTCCAAGGGGGCAAGCATAGACGCGGAGTACCGAGGCATCAAGGAAAGGTTTCCATATTGGTGCAGTGAGACCAAGACCAGAAGGTCGGCAGGACAGAGGTCACCATGGGGACCAAGACGGCGTCATCACCAGAGCCTTTGGCAGGCGAATACCACCTTTTGTCAGGATAACTTGTACTAGTTGTCCCATTTCGAATCGGCCGTTGTTGGTCCCTTCCCGCTTAATATTTGGGGAGAGGACCAAGGCCTATATAAGTAGAACTAGCCACCACAGTGAGGGGGACAAAGAAGAGAGACGAGAGAGAACCAGAGCAGATCCAAGATCATCTAACCCACACAAGTTCACCAAGCACAAGAACACCTAAACCTCAGGAGGCTGTTCTTCCCCTTGTACTCTTCTTCATCAGTCCAAGAGGCAATCCACCACCAGCACACTTGAGTAGGTTATTACACGACAACGGTGTCCCGAACCAGTATAAATCTTGTGTCTTTCTGTGTTGTGAGTTAGTTGAGTTCATCTGCGAGATCTTAGAGAGATAGGGCATGGATCGATAGGGAGAAAACCTTTTCGCGCACCCTAGTGTTCGAACCTCAAGGGTTTGCCGGAACCCGTGATCCGACATTTGGTGCGCCAGGTAGGGGTGCGCCGGAGTCTCTTCCCCACCAATCGACCCGTTGACGCTCCATGGCCCCGATGTCTGGCGACCCAAGGGCCGACTCCGACTAATGGGCAGCCTGGCCAGGCCGGGCCGCGCCACCTGCCCATGAAGACCTCAACCCCGCGCTCCAGGCGGCGTGAGCGCCGCCTAACGCTGCGGAGCACGGGCGGCGCGGCCAGGCGTCATCCACCCCCACTCCATGACAAGCGCAAGCCACTGCAAGGGCCGCAAGCCACGCCGAGGCAACGGCACCACACACCCGGCGGGAGCAGGCGAACATGCGGGCCGCGCTCACGGTGGCGCGGGAGTTGCTGCGGTGCCGGCTGATGGAGAGCGGACGCGACACGTTGCTGGAATGTGTCGCTGAGCTGCTGGATGCAACGGCGTCAGGAGCGCCGCCTTTCTGCTATCTGGTTCCTTCCCGAGCTGCTACTGGACCTCACGACGGGCCACGCCGCAACCGCATGCCCTCAGGTGCGCCCGAGGGCTTCACCAACACCAGGACAGCCGGCGGCGCCTGGGGCCCTGTTACCCCGATGCCGCTTCTGATGAGCATGGGAGTGAGCATTGCCCCCCATGGCCCCAGCGAGGCATCGCGCTATCACCCTCAGGACGCCGCGCTGGGGTGGGCGACGTGGAGCGTGGGGCACTACGGCAAGTTGTTTGGGGTGACAGCCCCGGAAGCCTATGTGCCCTGCATGATGGACCAAGAGTACATGTCGGAGGACGACCCTGGATCCTTTCTCGGGCCAGGTTGGGAGGAGGAGGTATTAGGAGCCAAAGCCTTCCAAGAGCCGCTGGAGAGCCCCGCCAACCGCGCCATCGGCAATAGATATATGGTACCACTAATCCCTCAGGAGCAAGCTTACACTAACCACGAGTCACAGATAAACCAGGCCACGGTGCCGAACGGTGGCTCTGGCACAGCGATGCCCGCCCCGACAGGAGAGACCCGCTAGGGGCTGCGCGGAAGGGGCCAGGAGCAAGGCCCCTCCCTGTGTCGCGGGGAGCAAGGCAACACCCGGAGGTAGGCCCTCTACCGGGGTGGCGACCGTGACCCTTCCCCAGGTAGAGGACCCGTGGTTTCCGAGGGCGCCGCTGGCGTCCCCTCTACCCTTGTTGGACTGTCCCAGTTTCCGGTCATCCCAGCGGTGGTAGGGGGTGACGCAAGGCGGGGCCCTTGCCTGGCGATATGAAGCAAGGCCGGTACCTGTGAAGCAAGGCCCAGTGCTAGTGAAGATCGCCGCCCGTGACACTCTCACGTAATAATGAGTGGGGTTGTACATGCCCCGGAGTCTCCGGAGAGCTGCCCTCGGGCCTCGGGGGCTCCCTCCCACGCCTAGTGGCAGCACTTAGCTCCACGTTGGTGAGGAGACGTCGAAGACTAGACTAGGCGCCGGAGGCGGCCATTTGCTTTGGATCTCTTTTCTGTAACCCTGCGTTCTGGATTTGGATTTAAGTTGGAGTCGAATTTTCATTTGATGCGCGCGGGGGGGATGCCTTTTCTCGTTTGAGTTATTTCTCACAGTCTCATTCTTGCCTTATTTCGGAGTTCGTGCCAGTCGCTCCCCTCTCGCAGGCCCCTCGCGAGCCGGGCTGGGCATTAAGCACACGAGCCACACACATGTCGAGCCGTGGCCGCCGCTCACTTATCACACGGCCCTCTCGGGCCTGGTGACGAATTCATCATGAGCTCCTCAAAAATCCGCAATCTCTTGGGTCAGTTTTGGGCTTGTCCAAGCTAAGGTAAAACCGCAACGACACCCTTGCCCCCGCGTGCTAAAACTCATGAAGACACAAACTCCATTTAGCACGAAAGGATAAAAGCTGCGATTGTTTACATGACGGGCTCCCCCTATCAAAATGCTCTTACAGTCTTCCATGGCCACGCCCAAGGTTTTACAGGATAAATAACAGGGAAACAAGGAATCGGCCGGATACATCACTCGCCGCATCCCCCATGCCATCTTCAGACGCGCCACTGGCGTCGCTGTCACCATCGTTGGCGTTGCCTCCACCTTCGCCGGCGTCGACGACGCCTGCATCCGCCACAACCACAGCCCCATCATCGTCAGAAGCGAAGGCCCTGACCAGCGTGTCCATGTGGTCTTCAACCCACCGCGCCAAGTTGCCCCGGTTGGCTTCCGGCACGGGAGCGATAGCGGCGTCAAAATCGAAGTCAAGATCAATGTTCCGGAGGTGCTGAAGACGCGGGAGAACGCACGCGCAAGCAGACTGCGACTTCTCTCCTCCACAAGCTGGCAAGTCTTGTTACACCGGGCTTCTAGGCGCGTCACCACGTTCATGAAGAAGGTCAGGTCACTAGCGTAGTCATTCGAGTGGGGAGGCGGTGCATTCTCATCACAGATGAAGCCCAGGGCAGCATTAGCCCTGCTCCAAAGACCCTGAAGCATGGGGGCGTGCTCGCGCTCCAGCGTCCGCCGCTGAAGCACTTCCTCCTTGTTTTGCCGTGCGATGACCTCGGCGTCATCAACCCGCCTATGAAGAGAAAGCATCTCGGCGCGGGCGGAGGCCAAGTCCGCCTGCGCCATGACCAGGGCGGCGGTCGTGGCCTCCTCACACCTCTCCACCTCATCTGACCTAGGCCGGAGAGCGGCGGCCCTGCCAGCTGCCTCAGTTCCCACAAGCTTCAGCTTCAAGACGTCTGACCTTCAAGATCTGCGCGAACCTCGGCCACCCAGCGGTCGACTTCCTCCTGGACTCGGGCCTCGCGAGCCCCGACGACATCCTCCGCTTGAGCAACTTGACGCTCCCTCGTCTCCAGTTGCTCAAGCTTGAGGCTGCGCTCCACGGCTTCCAGAGCCAACGCCTCCTCGCGCTTCCGAACCTCATCTTCCTCGGCAGGCGTCCCCCTTAGTGCCGCGAGGGCGGCTTTGCACGCCTCCACTTGCTGCTCGAGGGACGCACTCCATGCGTGGAGCTCCCACGCGCGCTTCTCCGCAGCCTTGTGACGGCGGTCAGCTTCACGAGCCTCCCCCAGAGCTCGGGAGCAGGCCTCACGGGAGGCTGTGAGGGAGGCCTCGGCATTCACGTTTCTAGCTCGCACTAGTGGCACCCGAGGTTGATGGTCACTTTCAGCTTGTGCCACTCCTCCGCCGACCGAAGACCCTCGGCCTCAAGGCACGCGTCGACATGCACAAGCTCTTCGCCGAGCCGGTTCATCACGTCTGTCGCCTCCTGGAAGAGCTCATGACGAACGATGCTCCACCCATGCTCGAACTCGAGCACATGGCCCATATGGCCCTCCGTCACGGGGGCTGTGGGCGACGCCTGGCGTGGCGTGTCCCCTCTCAGCAGGGGGCTGGGGGCTGGCGCGACCTCAGGCGCCAGCCGGCCCTCATGAGGGGCCCGAGCCAAATAAGGCCCGCTACTTGAATAACACCCTAGGGTCGAGGCCAGCTAGCTGCTGACCGTGACCAGGGGGAGCCCTTGGCACGCCTACTGTGCTCCGAGCGAGGCCGCAAAGGAAGGACGACGAAGGCACGAGCTCGGGGTGCATTGATAACGAACCAACTCCCACAGCTGACCCCACATCGTGGGCGGCGCCCGAACCTGCGGCGCTGGAGCTTGGCGGGTGCGATGGGACGAGAGGGAGCTGCTTCTCAGGAGATTTCACAGCCTCGGCAGAAGGGGTCCTGGGGGAATAACCGTCAGGAAGGGAAGACGGCTCACAGAAGATCACGAAAATAAGGAACTTACTCATCGACGACAATGTACTTTCGTCGCTTCAACGGCCCGAAGATACCGCTGCCGCTCGAAGATCCTTTCCTCTTGCGGAGCTCCTCGAAGTCCATGCAAAGCTAGCCGAAGCGCTGAACATGGCGCCCAATGCGGGGTGAATCCAGAGAGGTGCTCGGGGGAATGACTTCAGGGGTGCCTGACTGCGGAGAACATTCGGGCGCCGTCTCACTGCGACCTCTCGAGGCCTCCGGAGTTTCGGCCTCGGGAGCCGCTTGCTGCCTCGCCTCAGCAACGACGTCCCAGAATCACGGGGGCCTGAGGATGACGCCTCGGGAGCCCCAGGCGGCTTCCGCACATCAGCACTCATGCCGCCAGTCTCCGGCGGCGCTCGTCCCCCTGCACCCACATTCGGGGCGAGATCGGCGCCAGCAACAAAGAGGGGAACCATGCTGGCAGGGTTCTCGCGAGACCCCACCAGGCCGTCTAGGCGCAGCCCCCACTCGTCAAAGGAAGGCATGCTCCCCGCGAATTCAGCCTTGTTCCCACAACGATACAGCAGACAGTTCTTCCCAGGCAAGTTGTCTGGCTAAGGGACACCTGTTAGGACCTTGAGCACCATTTGCCGCGCCCCAAGGGGGAGACCGGACTCCTGAAACCTCATGTGGTCTTGGCTGCTGAGAAAGGTCCATATCGGGCGAGAATGGCGTTGAAGAGGAGCAACCTGGCGCCTGATGAACTCCGTCACCCCCATTGGCACGGTCACGCCGCGATCCTTCACCATCCTTAGCCGGAACCAGAAAGGAGCGAGGCGGGGGCTCGCGAGCCTCTCATGGCCCCAGCCAGAGTGGGGAACAGCAGAGGTTGACGGGGCGTGGAGCAGGGGGCTGAGCACACCAGCATCAACAAATACCCACCGTGTCCGAAACTCGCTCGTGGATGGAGGAAGCTCGAAGTCGATCCCCGTGCCCGCCATCATGGCCACGCCCTGGAAGCTCACGCACCCCGAGCTTTGCCGGGGATCGGTCAGATGCAATGAGAAGAAACGGCGGAGAAGGGCCACCAAAGGAGCGATGCCCACCATGGCCTCGCACACAAAGGCGAAGACGGCAAGGAGAGTCATGGATTGGGGGTCGAGATGCAGCATATGGATCTGGTAGTGTTCAAGCACTGCGTTGAAGAAGGCAGAGAAAGGGGGAATCAGGCCTGCCCAAAGGGCGTCGATGAAGATTGGGACCTCGGTGACCGTCCGAGCGATGCGAGACGCGGGCCAAGCCACCGTCTCCCCCACTCGTTTAAGCTGGTGGCGAGCATGGGACGCACCTTATCCATGGCCTCGTTGTTGAGCACCAAGGATCGGCCGACGGCAGGCTCGACAGCCGGAGCCGCACTTGGCAGTGACAGTGGCTTCTTCCCCTTGTCAACTTGTTTCGGCGCCATGGGGATGAAGCAGGCGGAGTGCATGTCAAATTGGAGAGGAGGGGCAGAGTCTCGAGGAAGCAGAAGGACTGTGGAAGCAAGACGTGGGAAATGGGAGAATAACTGTGTAGGTTGTGAGGGCTGTGTAGCCAGACGGATTCAAAGGCAGCATGGGGAAGCGGAGACGCCCATGTCCAATCAACCACCACGCGTCAACCGAGGCCGCAGGCTTTGGGGACCGCGGCGCTCCACGCTTGAACCTTTCGCTTCGCCTCGAAGCCAAGCCCGAGCGCGCCTTGGGCCTGGGGGCTACTGTCGGCGTCCTGGGAACGGGGGTCCCCAGACTTGCCTGCCTGCGGCCCACGGCGTGGCTAGGCTGGCAGGTCTGTACGACCCATCTTCATAGATAAGGCATTCAAGACCCTTGCAAGGGGCCAAGCCTCGCGAGGTGGACGATGCAAGACCTCCTCAGGAGCGGCCTCGCCAGGCAAGCTCACAAGGGGTGGAGAGATCAACGCAAGGCGAACCTCGCGAGGTCCGCGTGATGTGAGCCATGACGATCGAGACCAGGCGGGCGCCAGCATGCGCAGTGTCCTTGTTTCCTCTTTGGTGCCAAGGGGGCAAGCGCAGACGCAGAGTACCCATGCATCAAGCAAAGGTTTCCATATTGGTGAAACGAGACCAAGACTAGAAGGATGGCAGGACGGAGGTCACCATGGGGCCCAAGACGGCGTCATCACCAGAGGCTTTGGTAGGGGAAGACCACCTTTTGTCAGGATAACTTGTACTAGTTGTCCCCTTTCAAATTGGCCATTGTTGGCTCCCTTCCCGCTCAATATCTGGGGAGAGGACCAGGTCCTATATAAGTAGAACTAGCCACCACGGTGAGGGGGGACGAAGAAGAGAGACGAGAGAGAACCGAAGCAGATCCAAGATCATCTAACCCACACAAGTTCACCAAGCAGAAGAACACCTCAACCTCAGGAGGCTGTTCTTCCCCTTGTACTATTCTTCATTAGCCCAAGAGGCAATCCACCACCACCACACTGGAGTAGGGTATTACACCACAACGGTGGCCCGAACCAGTATAAATCTTGTGTCTTTCTGTGTTGTGAGTTAGTTGAGTTCATCTGCGAGATCTTAGAGAGCTAGGGCGTGATCGATAGGGATAAAACCTTCACGCGCATCCCAGTGTTCAAACCTCAAGGGTTTGCCAGAACCCGTGATCCGACAAAAGGCGAGAAAATAGGAACGCGAAACAGAAGAGAAACATAGAGAGAAAGAGAGAGAGAGATCCCATCTCGGAGGGGCTCCTGCCCCTCCGCCACCATGGATGCCATGGACTAGAGGGAAACCCTCCTCCCATCTAGGGGGGAGGTCAAGGAAGAAGAAGGAGGCGGCTCTCTCCCCCTCTCTCCCAGTGGCACCGAAACGCCACAGGGACCATCATCATGATGATGATCTACACCAACAACTTCGCCGCCATCATCACCATCTCTCTCCCCCTCTATGCAGTGGTGTAACCTATCTTTTACTCACTATAATCTGTACTTAAACATGGTTCTCAATGATATATATTATTATCCAATGATATGTGGCTATCCTATGATGTTTGAGTACATCCGTTTTGTCCTATGGGTTGATTGATGATCATGATTGGCTTGAGTTGTATGTTCTATTATTGGTGCTGTCCTATGGTGCTCTCCGTATCACACAAGCTTGAGGGATCCCCGCTGTAGGGTGTTGCAATATGTTCATGATTCACTTATGGTGGGTGGCATGAGTGACAGAAGCACAAACCCGAGTAAGTGGGTTGTTGCGTATGGGAGTAAAGAGGACTTGATAGTTTCCTCAAGTGCTGGTTCATCTATCACTGAAGGTAGGTGCTCTCTTTGCGAGCCATTAGTTTCATCGAACCGCACATCTACAGTTTCAACAACCTTGTGAAGAATGTTGTTGAAGACTCTATAGGTGTGTGAGTCCTTTCCGTAACCAAGCATGAAACCTTCATGTGCTTTCGGTGCAAATTTTGAGTTGTGATGAGGATCTCTAATCCAACATTTAGCACCGAAGACTTTGAAATAACTTACATTGGGTTTCTTGTCAGTGAGGAGTTCATAGGCAGTCTTTCTGAAGAATTTGTGAAGATATACTCTATTGATGATATGGCACACAGTATCAATTGCATCAAACCAGAAACGACGAGGTGTCTTGTATTCATCAAGCATAGTGTGAGCCATCTCAACAAGAGTTTTGTTCTTGCGCTCCACAACACCATTCTGCTGAGGAGTATAAGGAGCAGATAACTCATGAGTAATACCAAGTTCATCAAGATAGTCATCAAGACCAGAATTCTTGAACTCAGTTCCATTTTCACTTCTGATGTGCTTGATCTTCACACCAAAGTTGGTTGAAGCCCTCGAGGAAAATCATTTGAAGACTTCCTGCACTTCATGTTTGTAAGTGACAATGTGTACCCATGTGTAAGGAGAGTAATCATCAACAATAACGAAGCCATATAGAGATGCATCATTTGTAACAGCAGAATAATGATTAGGGCCAAAAAGATCCATATGAAGCAATTCAAATGGTCGAGTGGTAGTCATGATTATCTTTGCTGGATGGTTGACCTTGGTCATCTTTCCAGCTTCACAGGCTCTGCATAAGTGATCCTTGAGGAATTTGACATTCTCAATGCCAATGACATGCTTATTCTTCGCAAGCGTGTGCAAATTTCTCATGCCTGCATGACCAAGTCATCGATGCTAGAGCCAGCCTTCTGAAGCTTTTGCAAGTAGGCACATGGCTGGTTGTGGTCCTGTAGAGAAATAAACAATATACAAGTATCCTCTCCTAAAGCCTTCGAAGACTTTGGAATTGTTAGCTTCCATAAGCACAATACAACGGTACTTGCCAAAGACAACAACCATATCAAGATCGCAAAGCATTGAGACAGACATGAGGTTGTATCCTAAGGACTCGACAAGCATGACTTTTTCCATGTGTCGATCCTTTGTGATCGCAACCTTACCTAGACCCAATACTTGACTTTTGCCTTTGTCAGCGAAGATGATATGATTCAGATGCGATGGTGATAAGGGAGCATCCATCAATAGATTCTTGTCACCAGTCATGTGATTTGTACATCCACTATCGAGGACCCACTCAGTGGCTTTGGGTTGATCATCCTGCAGATGAATTAGTGCAACTTACGAACTCATATACTTCATCAGTGAAGAATATGACATCAATTCATCAGATCAATTTCATCAAGCAAGAGAACAGATAGAGCAGTAGGAGGACGTGAGAAATCAAAATTCATTTCTTCATGATTAGCCTCCATCCTTTCAGGCACTCTCAGGTCTCCAGCAAATTCTTCGGACGATTACGTTCGTCTGGAGACCTGACCCTACAGAAGAGATTAGTTCTTTTTCTTCACCACCCACATCTGAAGAGGTGGCAAAGAGTTCATCACTCTGCGAGCTCCATATGAGAAAGGTGGCATAGACGCCAACCCATTTCGTTTCACATAAGAGGGGTTAGGATAAGCATATGAATAAGCATAGAAATTCTTCGAGGACTTATGAACATAATGATTAGAATAATAATGCTCATATTCATAGCCCATATCTCTTCCCTGCGAAACAGAGTTGTTAGCACGACGATATTCATATGAGGACTTTGATCCTTTTGAGGAATTTGGTCCATATGAAGAATTTGACCTAGGGTTCCTATTCTTCACAGGTGGTGTCCTGAGGACATTCACCTGAAGACTTTCAAGGAACCTTTTGGGAACCCAAATTTTCTTCATAGGAGGACCGTTCCTGCAGTTAGTACCAACATATCTAGCAAATATTTCACCATTCTGATTTTTGAACAGTTTATAGTTGGAGTCAAATGACTCATCATTAGAACGAGGAGATTCACATGCAAAGACAGATAAGTTAGATGGATCAACTGGAGGTCCCTTTGCACCAACCCATGAGGTTTTGGGGTACTTCTCAGGCTTCTAATATGTACTGTCAGCATTGAGTTTCCTCTCAAAGGCAATACCCTCTTTCCTAGGGTTCCTGTTGAGGGTCTGCTTTTTTAGCACATCACAAAGCGTCTGATGCCCTTTGAGGCTTTTGTACATGCCTGTCATGTACAATTTCTTTAGCCCTGCATCTTCAGTGATACTAGCAATGTCCTCAGATGAGGAATTAGTGATAGCAGAGGCAGGTGAAGAATTTGAAATATTAGCAACATTTGAACATTCAGGTGAAGAATTAGCAGATTCACGTTCAATGCACTTCAAGCATGGAGGAACAAATTCTTCTTGAGAAGCGCTGATTTGTTGAGCAAGTAATGAATTGTGCTCCTTCTGAAGATCTTCATAACTCACTCTTAGCTTTTCAAGATCTTGCTTTCTTTGAAGAAATTCATACGAAAGCTTCTCATGATCAGATAAGAGAGTGTTATGATGACCTTGAAGGGTGTCAAACTTAGACTGAAGCCTCTGAAGACTCTCAGCCAAAGCTTTGGACTGATCCATTTCTTCTCCCAACATATCATCACTCTTATTTAGCATGTATTGAACTTTTTCCATAGCTCTTTGTTGTTTAGTGGCAAGGGAAGCAAGTTTGGCATAGCTAGGTCAAAATTCATCACTAGATTCATCATCACTGGATTCAGATAGATAGCATTCAGTTACCTTAGCATCTTTTTCCATAAGGCATGATGCAGAAGATGGTGATTCTGATTCGAATGTCACTGCTTTGAGACATTCCTTGAAGTCCTCAAACCAATGATCATGATGGGTTCAATGACCTTCATAGACCTTAGAGAGACGGTCCCAGATAAGCTTCGCATGATCGAGATGCATGATATTCCTGAACTGATTTTGAGACAGACATGAGCAGATGACATCCTTCGCCATGAGGTTGAGAAGAGTGTACTTGTGAATCTCATCAGCTTCCGCCATCTTGCACAGATCGGCCAAACCAATCTCAGTGACGGTCCACAGCTCACTGTTCATCGCCATGAGTCGCTTCTTCATCATGGCCTTCCACTTGGGATACTCATGACCATCAAAGATCGGGCATGACACAATCTTCATTCCTGTGGTCGATATAACTGAAACTCCAGGCGGTTAAACCAAAATCACACAGAACAAGGGAGTACCTTGCTCTGATACCAATTGAAAGTGCGTTATATCGACTAGAGGGGGGTGAATAGGCGATTTTTATGAATTCTTCAATGAGGAATTTGCAGGTGAGGAAATTCCTTAGCGAAGAAGTACTAGCAGTGGAATAAGTACTCAATAGTAAACATAACAGAGCACAGGCATAGTCATCATGATGAAATGAAGACAAGCACAGAGTACAGAAAGCGTAAACACAGGATAACACAGGATGAAGACAAACAGACTGAAGAAATTGAACTGAGAAAATTGAGAAAGTCCTCAGTCAAAGTCTTCAAACACAGATACGAACAAGCACTCAACACAGTTATGAGGAAATGAAAGAGTTGAGGAAATAGAACCAGTGAACTTGGTGAAGACAATGATTTGGTAGACCAGTTCCAAGTGCTGTCTCAGTTGTACATCTGGTTGGAGTGGCTAGGTATTTAAACCTGAGGACACACAGTCCCGGACACATAGTCCTCACCATATTCTCCTTGAGCTAAGGTCACATAGACCTCGCCCAATCACTCGTGGTAAGTCTTCAGGTGACTTCTGAACCTTCACAGACTTGGTCACTTGGAGATCCACAATTCCTCTTGGATGCTCTAGACCTTGATGCCTAACCGTCTGGAAGAAGCACAATCTTCAAAGAACAAGCGTCGGATCCATGCAGGATCAATCTCTTCAGTGATGCTCAATCACTTGGGGGTTTTAGGTGTTTGGATTTTCCTCACTTGATGATTTTCGCTCAAAGTCCTCAAAGGATGGGATGCTCTCAAATGACAAGTGTCAGTTTCTCTCGGAGCAGCCAACCAGCTAGTGGTTGTAGGGGGCGGCTATTTATAGCCTAGGGAGCAGCCCAACATGATAAGACATAAATGCCCTTCAATAATATGATCGTTAGGTGGGTAGATATTTTGGGACAGCTGGCACAAGGCACATCAACGGTTGGAAATTTTAGTAGCAAAATCCTCAGGGCTATCATGTTCCTCACTGTGTAGGCAATCCGCACTGGCAAATTCCTAGTCAGAACAAATTCCTCAGAGACCAGAAGAACTTCGTCTTTGTCACTAAAGAATATGACTAAACTGTATGAGATTTCCAATGGCTTCACTCGAAGGGATTGGTAGGTGTAGGATTTTGAGTTGAGCATCACATGGAAATTTTTCCTTAGTATTTCCTCGACCCCCTTTAACAGTACGGTGTTTCCTATGACTCAAGAAAGAGAAAATGAAACTACGAAAAGGAAAGTCTTCACGCTTCATGTTCCTCAGATGAATACCAAGTCTTCAGTATTGCACCAATTTCTTCACTTCCAAAGTCTTCAGAAATATAAAGTCTTCAGTCGAAGAACTTCATTTTTAGGGGTCGAATTTCTCTGTAAATATCAAACTCCTCATAGACCTGTGTACACTCATAAACACATTAGTCCCTTAACCTATAAGTCTTCAATACACCAAAATCACTAAGGGGCACTAGATGCACTTACAGTAGGTATGGTGGCTATTTTGAGGAAGGTATATGGTGGGTGTATGATACCGGCGAAAAGTGCATGGTAATAGAGAGGCTAGCAAATGTGGAAGGGTGAGGGTGCGTATAATCCATGGACTCAACATTAGTCATAAAGAACTCACATACTTATTGCAAAAATCTATTAGTTATCGAAACAAAGTACTACGCGCATGCTCCTTGGGGGATAGATTGGTAGGAAAATACCATCGCTCGTCCCCGACCGCCACTCATAAGGAAGACAATCAATAAATAAAGCATGCTCCGACTTCATCACATAACGGTTCACCATACATGCATGATATGGGAATCACAAACTTCAACACAAGTATTTGTCAAATTCACAACTACTCAACTAGCATGACTCTAATATCACCATCTCCATACCGCAAACAATTATCAAGTATCAAACTTCTCATAATATTCAATGCACTTATATGAAAGTTTTTATGATTCCTAAAAGCAAATTACCATGCTGTTCTAAAGGACTCTCAAAATAATATAAGTGAAGCATGAGAGATCAATTATTTCTATAAAATAAAACCACCAATGTGCTCTAAAAGATATAAGTGAAGTACTAGAGCAAAAACTATATAGCTCAAAAGATATAAGTGAAGGACATAGAGTATTCTAATAAATTCTGATTCATGTGTGTCTCTCTCAAAAGGTGTATGATTGTGGTAAACTAAAAAGCAAAGACTCAAATCATAAAAGACGCTCCAAGCAAAACACATATCATGTGGTGAATAAAAATATAGCTCCAAGTAAAGTTACTGATGAATGAAGACAAAAGAGGGGATGCCTTCCGGGGCATCCCCAAGCTTAGGCTTTTTGGTGTCCTTGGATTTTACCTTGGGGTGCCTTGGGCATCCCCAAGCTTAGTCTCTTGCCACTCCTTGTTCTATAATCCATCAAATCTTTACCCAAAACTTGAAAACTTCACAACACAAAACTTGACAGAAAATCTCGTGAGCTCCGTTAGTGAAAGAAACAAAACACCACTTCAAGGTACTGTAATGAACTCATTATTTATTTATATTGGTCTTAAACCTACTTTATTCCAACTTTTCTATGGTTTATAAACTCCATTACTATCCATAGATTCATCAAAATAAGCAAACACCACACGAAAAACAGAATCTGTCAAAAACAGAACAGTCTGTAGTAATCTGTATCAAACGAATACTTCTGGAACCCCAAAAATTCTAAAATAAATTTATGGACGTGAGGAATTTATCTATTAATCATCTGAAAAAATAATTAACTAAATATCACTTTCCAATAAAAAATGGCAGCAATTCTCGTGAGCACTAAAGTTTCTGTTTTTTACAGCAAGATCAAAAAGACTTTCCCCAAGTCTTCTCAATGGTTCTACTTGGCACAAACACTAATTAAACACAAAAAACACAACCAAAATAGAGGCTAGATAAATTATTTATAAACAGGAACAAAAATAAAGGAATAAAAATAAAATTGGGTTGCCTCCCAACAAGCGCTATCGTTTAACGCCCCTAGCTAGGCATAAAAGCGAGGATAGATCTAGGTATTGCAATCTTTGGTAGGCAATTATTCAATAAGACACCTATAACTCCTAGGAGTTTCTTTATTTTTATTAATTATCAAACTCCTAGGCACGAAATCGAGAAAATCATTTGTAGCAAAAGGTTCCTTAAGGATAGTGAGAAAGTTGGGGTGAACACTTATGGATTTGAGGTCCACATTTCCCTTACTAGAAGTTTCACCCTTATTTTTAGGAGCATACATAAATTTGGCAATCTTAGCATTAGAAGGAGTGTTTTTCATGGAATAAAAGGTAGACCCTAGGTAGGTAATAATATCCTCAATTTTATCAATTCTAGTGGAATCTTGATCTATTTTTCATTAACCATAGGTTCCTTTTCTTTAAAAATTTTAAGAGCAACTCCTACCTTAGATCCGTATTGGGTAATTTGGTTATGGATCTTTCTATCCAAATTTTCAATCAACTCTACGGTGGCAACTTTTTTTCAACAATTTCAAGCCGTTGCATCACATGATCCAAAGTTAAAATAGTTCCATCAACCAAAAGAGGTGGTGGGCCAAACAAATCTATCATAGCATTATAAGAATCAAAAGTATGGCTACCCAAGAAGTTTCCTTTGGTAATGGTATCAAGAATATATCTATTCCAAGGAGTGATGCCTACATAAAATTTGCGCAGAAGAACGGAAGTAGATTGCTTCCTAATAGATCTATTTTGCGCATTGCAAATTCTGAACCAAGCATCTTTTAGATTTTCTACATCCCTTTGTTTAAAATTAAGGACCTCATTCTCGGCATACAAAGGAGTAGATAAAGGACTAGCCATAATGACGAAGCAAGCAAAAGAAAGGGCGAAAGGAAAAAGAGGGCGAATAAAACAGCAAGGGTAAAGTGGGAGAGAGGAAAACGAGAGGCAAATGGCAAATAATGTAATGCGAAGGATAAGAGTTGTGATGGGTACTTGGTATGTCTTGACTTGGTGTAGATATCCCCGACGATGGCGCCAAAATCCTTCTTGCTACCTCTTGAGCATGTGTTGGTTTTCCCTTGAAGAGGAAAGGGTGATGCAGCAAAGCAGCGTAAGTATTTCCCTTAGTTTTTGTAACGCCCCAAGACCGGAGCTTCAGATGCCTTCCAGGGTTTCCGGGTTTTTTTGTGTGTCTTGTTTAGTTCTTTGCATCATGTGCATTGCATCATGTCATCATGCTATCATGTCATTAATCTTTGCATCTCAAATCAACTAAATAAATCGTATGGATCTTTGATCCATTTAAATTGAGGGAATTCACATGGTGAGTTCTCTTTATAACATATCCTCCCGATATTAGGGAGCTATATTAAATATTCCATTTTCGGAATCACCCATGAACACACTTGCAAAATATTTCCCCATGCCTTCGTCCCATCCATCATCTCCTTCTCCTTTCCTTCAATTTCCTGTCTTTTGATAGTCCCATTTTCCCCTTCTCTATTAATGTCCATTCTTTTCCTATAAATTCTAGACTGTGCCAGGAACACCTCCTCCAATTTTTAGATCCTTTGGACTTGTTTTGGTTGGATTCAAAAATGGCTCAAGTTTGAATCTAATTCAAACTTGAATTATTTTTCGATCTCTAAAATATTGACAAACCATTTTATTCTATTTGTGCAAAGTTCCGGCGCTCCAAGAATATTTTATTTTATGAAATATTCTTTCCCTAACCCTCTATTTATTTATTTATTTTTCTTCTCTCTATTTGTTTTTTGTTAAAGCAAATCAGAGAGGAGTGAGAGAGAGAGCAGCAGGCCCATTCTCCTTCTAGGCCCAGCCGGCGCCCTCCCCCTAGGCGCAGCCCCTCTATACTGGGCCGGCCACTAAGGCCCAACCTGCTCTAACCCTAGCTGCCCCGATCCCCTCCACTCGATCCCCATCTCTCCCTCTCGTTCTTGTCCACCGCCGCCACTCTCACCACGCACGCACAGAGGAGCGAAGCCCGACTCCCCCATCTCCCTCGCAGCCCCGCTCGATCCCCTCAGCCTCCCTCCTCCTTCGATCCAGGGATTCAGGCCGGAGCCCCGTCGGCCTCCTCGTCGTCGTCGCGCCCACGGGGCCACCAGCAAGGCCCTGCGCCCCCAGACGTCATCCTCCGGTGCCCCAAGTCCCGCGCGACGCGCCAAGTCGCCATTGTCGCGCCTCCTTCGCTGCCCGGACCAGTCGTCCTCAACCCCGCCGAGCTCCATCGCGACCCCACGCCCTCAAGTGTCTCGCGCAGCACCGTCGTCCATCTTCTCAGTCGCGCCACCGCCGTTTTGCAGGAGCTCCGCCTCCCTAGCGAGAACAGCCACCACCGGAGTTGTTCTTCCTCCGTGCACCGTCGTCGAGTTGCCATGGTCTTTACCTCTTGTGCCTCCTCCCTCCAGCGCCTCCTTGCTGCTCCCTCCCGTGCACAAGCCCCTCCTCTGCCATGGCCTTCCTCCTCCTGTGTCTGCAGCGATGTTGTGCTGCTGCAGCTGCTCTTCCTGCGCGCCGCCTCCCTCGCCGAGCCCCGTGGTGTGGCCCTTCTGCGGCAACTAGCGCCCCTCCATGGATGACATCCACCATAGTTGCAACACCCGGAGCAAGACGACTACAACCCTGCGGCTTTTAGATGTATTGTTTTGGCCTTTTGCATATCACTGTTGAACCGAGGAGACTAGCACCGCCAAGTCCAACGACAAACCCCGAAGATTTTTTAACGCACCAAGTACCACTCATGTTGGCAAGACCCATAAGTCGGACCCCGAACGATCGACATCTCATGGACCGTGTACAACTACCATCGCCTCGAAGGCATTGGAGTCATCAAGTACCTCTCCAAACGAACGTGAATGACTACCGTCGCAAGAACGGGACCGGAAAGTCCGAATACCACAAGTACCACGACGCCGATGACATGAACGTCTACAGGAACTCGTGCAACGATAAACATGTACCACTACCGTCGCCGAGATCGCGAGAACCTCTACCGTCGACCCTAGAGCGTGCGAGAACGACTACTTCCACTACCGCCATCGTGAGAACGTCTACTTCCTCTACTTTGCACCATATGAGTACTATTCTGCTTGCACGCTTCGAAGGTATAACCTCGAGACGATGTCCGTGAATGAATGCTTGCGGTGTTTGAGGTGCTCGTGTTTGCACCGTGTCCAAATTTTCACTCGTTTCCTTGTCGCCAACTCGTGGGACACCCGAAATCTGGAAGCGCCCCACCATCTTTTGCACGCATCCGCACACTTTTCCTTTGCTTCGTATCTCAATCGAGTTACCGGATCTGGAACGCTGCCGTGGCACTGTTTTCATTATCGTTGCTGTGGCACCCTTTTCCTTTCCACCACGGTGACAAATGCTTCATAATGCTCTTGTAAACTTTTAATAAAAATTGCATAAACTTGTTCGTGTCATCCGCATCATGATAACAACAATTAAAATGTTTAGTTTGTTGTTGCATTAAATTACTAAGGCATATGGGGATTTACCGGATTCGTTATTTGTTATATCCAGCCCATTTAAATTGTTTAGATGGTGTAGTTTTGTTATGCCTCACCTCTTGCCATGTTAACCAACATTAATATTGTTGAGTACCTAACCGGGAGTGAACTAAATAATTGGTGTGGTGTTCCGTAAATATGCAACTCGTTGCATATTGGGCTCCACTTAACTTGTAGTTTTGTTTGTGCACTTTGCCATGCCATGCCTCATTAAACCGGACATGCATCATACTTGGTTGTGCATCATGCCATGCTTATGTGGTGGTTGTTTACTATGTTGTGTGCTTCTTTCCGATGTTGCTTCTTCGGGTTGGCTCCGATAATGTCGTGTTTGTGAGGATCCGTTCGACTACGTCTGATTGTCTTCTTCATGGACTCGTTCTTCTTCCTTGCGGGATCTCAGGTAAGATGACCATACCCTCGAAATCACTTCTATCTTTGCTTGCTAGATGCTCGCTTTTTGCTATGCCTATGCTGCGATACCTACCACTTGCTCATCATGCCTCCCATATTGTTAAGCCAAGCCTCTAACCCACCTTGTCCTAGCAAACCGTTGTTTGGCTATGTTACCGCTTTGCTCAGCCCCTCTTATAGCGTTGTTAGTTGCAGGTGAAGATGGAGGTGTTCCTTGTTGGAACATGTTTATTGTTGGGATATCACAATATCTCTTATTTAATTAATGCATCTATATACTTGGTAAAGGGTGGAAGGCTCGGCCTTATGCCTGGTGTTTTTTTCCACTCTTGCCGCCCTAGTTTCCATCATATCGGTGTTATGTTCCCGGATTTTGCATTCCTTACACGGTTGGGTTATAATGGGAACCCCTTGATAGTTCGCCTTGAATAAAACTCCTCCAGCAAGGCTCTCATTTGCGTATGTTAGCCACCAAATATGCTAGTCGCTTGCTGCAGCTCCACCTCATACTTTTACCCTTCCTATAAGCTTAAATAGTCTTGATCGCGAGGGTGTGAGATTGCTGAGTCCCCGTGACTCATAGATACTTCCAAAACCAGTTTGCAGGTGCCGATGATACCGTGCAGGTGACTCAACTGAGCTCAAAGGAGGAGCTCGATGAAGATCATGTTCGTTATGGTGTTCTGTTTCCAGTTGATAAGTAGTGGAGCCCAGTTGGGACGATCGGGGATCTGTGTAGCATTTGGGGTAGTCTTCTTTTATTTTGGTTCCATAGACGGACCTTGTTTGTATTTGGATGTTGTAATGCTTTATTCATGTATTGTGTGAAGTGGCGATTGTAAGCCAACTATGTATCTCTTTCCCTTATGTATTACATGGGTTGTTGTGAAGATTACCTCACTTGCGACATTGCTTTCAATGCGGTTATGCCTCTAAGTCGTGCTTCGACACGTGGGATATACAGCTGCATCAAGGGCGTTACAGTTTTTGAGAACCAAGGTATCAATCTAGTAGGAGACCACGCGCGAGTCACCTCATACCTACACAAACAAATAAGAACCTCACAACCAATGCGATAAAGGGGTTGTCAATCCCTTCACGGCCACTTGCAAGAGTGAGATCTGATAGAGGTGATAATAATAATATAAATATTTTTGGTATTTTTATGATATAAATTGAAAGTAAAGATTGCAAAATAAAATAGATTGGGAACTTGTATGATGGAGAATAGACCCGGGGGCCATAGGTTTTACTAGTGGCTTCTCTCAAGATAGCATAAGTATTACGGTGGTGAACAAATTACTGTCGAGCAATTGATATAATTGAGCATAGTTATGAGAATATCTAGGTATGATCATGTATATAGGCATCACGTCCGTGACAAGTAGATCGACTCTTGTCTGCATCTACTATTATTACTCCACACATCGACCGCTATCCAGCATGCATCTAGAGTATTAAGTTCATAAGAACGGAGTAACACTTTAATCAAGATGACATGATGTAGAGGGATAAACTCATGCAATATGATATAAACCCCATCTTTTTATCCTCGATGGCAACAATACAATACGTGTCGTTTCCCCTATTGTCACTGGGATCGAGCACCGCAAGATTGAACCCAAATCTAAGCACTTCTCCCATTGCAAGAAAGATCAATCTAGTAGGCCAAACCAAACTGATAATTCAAAGAGACTTGCAAAGATAACCAATCATACATAAAAGAATTCAAAGAAGATTCAAATATTGTTCATAGATAATCTTGATCAATAACCCACAATTCATCGGATCTCAACAAACACACCACAAAAGAAGATTACATCGAATAGATCTCCAAGAGAATCGAGGAGAACTTTGTATTGAGATCCAAAGAGAGAGAAGAAGCCATCTAGCTAATAACTATGGACCCGAAGGTCTGAGGTAAACTACTCACACATCATCGGAGAGGCTATGGTGTTGATGTAGAAGCCCTCCGTGATTAATGCCCCCTTCGGCGGAGCGCCAGAAAAGGCCCCAAGATGGGATCTCACAGGTACAGCAAGTTGCAGCGGTGGAATTAGGTTTTCATGGTGCCCTCTGATGTTTTCAGGGTATGTAGGTATATATAGGAGGAAGAAGTAGGTCGGTGGAGCCACGAGGGGCCCACGAGGGTGGAGGGCACGCCCAGGGGGTAGGCGCGCCCCTGCCTCATGGCCTCCTGATACGTCTCCAACGTATCTATAATTTTTGATTGCTCCATGCTATATTATCTTCTGTTTTGGACATTATTGGGCTTTATTATCCACTTCTATATTATTTTTGGGACTAACCTATTAACCCAGAGCCCAGTGCTAGTTTCTGTTTTCCCCTTGTTTTAGAGTATCGCAGAAAAGGAAAATCAAACGGAGTCCAATTGACCTGAAACTTAATGGAACTTATTTTTGGAAGGAAAGCAACCCGGGAGACTTGGAGTCCACGTCAAGGAAGCTTCGAGGAAGCCACGAGGTAGGGGGCGGGCCCTCCACCCTCGTGGGCCCCTCATGGCTCCCCTGATGTACTTCTTCCGCCTATATATATCTCCATATACCCTAAAACGATCGAGGAGCACAATAGATCAGGAGTTCCGCCGCCAGAAGCCTCCGTGGCCACCGAAAACCAATCTAGACCCATTCCGGCACCCTACCGGAGGGGGAAATCCCTCTCCGGTGGCCATCTTCATCATCCCGGTGCTCTCCATGACGAGGAGGGAGTAGATCTCCCTCGGGGCTGAGGGTATGTACCAGTAGCTATGTGTTTGATCTCTCTCTCTCTCTCTCGTGTTCTTGATTTGGCACGATCTTGATGTATCGCGAGCTTTGCTATTATAGTTGGATCTTATGTTGCTTCTCCCCCTCTACTCTCTTGTAATGGATTGAGTTTCCCCTTTGAAGTTATCTTATCGGATTGAGTCTTTAAAGATTTGAGAACACTTGATGTATGTCTTGCCGAGCGTATCTGTGGTGACAATGGGATATCACGTGATTCACTTCATGTATGTTTTGGTGATCAACTTGAGGGTTCCGCCCATGAACCTATGCATAGGGGTTGGCACACGTTTTCGTCGTGATTCTCCGGTAGGAACTTTGGGGCACTCTTTGAGGTTCTATGTGTTGGTTGAGTAGATGAATCTGAGATTGTATGACGCATATCGTATAATCATACCCACGGATACTTGAGGTGACATTGGAGTATCTAGGTGACATTACGGTTTGGATTGATTTGTGTCTTAAGGTGTTATTCTAGTATGAACTCTAGGGTTGTTTGTGACACTTATAGGAATAGCCCAACGGATTGATTGGAAAGAATAACTTTGAGGAGGTTTCGTACCCTACCATAATCTCTTCGTTTGTTCTTTGCTATTAGTGACTTTGGAGTGACTCCTTGTTGCATGTTGAGGGATAGTTATGTGATCCAATTATGTTATTATTGTTGAGGGAACTTGCACTAGCGAAAGTATGAACCCTAGGCCTTGTTTCAACACATTGCAATACCGTTTACGCTCACTTTTATCATTAGTTACCTTGCTGTTTTTATAATTTCAGATTACAAAAACCTATATCTACTATCCATATACCACTTGTATCATCATCTCTTCGCCAAACTAGTGCACCTATACAATTTACCATTGTATTGGGTGTGTTGGGGGACACAAGAGACTCTTTGTTATTTGGTTGCAGGGTTGCTTGAGAGAGACCATCTTCATCCTACGCCTCCTACGGATTGATAAACCTTAGGTCATCCACTTGAGGGAAATTTGCTACTGTCCTGCAAACCTCTGCACTCGGAGGCCCAACAACGTCTACAAGAAGAAGGTTGTGTAGTAGACATCACCTCCTCATTGATTGCTTGACGTCCACACCAAGTCCTCTGGATCATGTTTGTTCCAAAAATCACGCTCCCGAAGGTTTCATTCCGTTTGGACTTCGTTTGATATTATTTTTTTGCAAAACACTGAAATAGGCAAAAAAATAGCAATTTGGGATGGGCCTCCGGTTAATAGGTTAGTCCCAAAAATAATATAAAAGTGTGCAAATAAGCCCATTAAACATCCAAAATAGAATATATAATAGCATGGAACAATAAAAAATTATAGATACGTCGGAGACGTATCAGGGAGGCCAAGGAAGAAGGAGGAGGAGGGGGCACTCTCCCCCTCTCTCCAGGTGGCGCCGGAGCGCCGCTGGGACAATCACCATGACAGCGATCTACATCAACAACTTCGCCGCTGTCAACACCAACTCTCCCCCCTCTATGGAGCGGTCTAACACCCCTTCTTCTCGCTGTAATCTCTACTTAAAGATGGTGCTCAACACTATATATTATTTCGCAATGATATGTGGTTATCCTATGATGTTTGAGTAGATCCATTTTGTCCTATTGGTTGATAGATGATCGTGATTGGTTTGAGTTGTATATTTTATTTTGGTGCTGTCCTATGGTGCCGCCCGTGTCACGCAAACGGAGGGATCCCCGCTGTAGGGTGTTGCAATATGTTAATGGTTCGCTTATGGTGGGTGGCGTGAGTGATAGAAGCACATACCCGAGTTTGGGGGTCATTGCGTATGGGATAAAGAGGACTTGATACTTAATATATGGTTGTGTTTTATGACCTTAATGATCTTTAGTATTTGCGGATGCTTGCTAGAGTTCCAATCATAAGTGCATATGATCCAAGTAGAGAAATTATGTTAGCTCATGCCTCTCCCTCATATAAAATTGCCACAATGATCATCGGTTTAGTTATCGATCACCTGGGGACAAATGACTTTCTTGTTGGCAAAAGCTATCTACTTTTGTTGTCTTGCATTTTACTCATAGTTTTATTCTTGCAAAGTACTCGTAGTTTTATTCTTGCAAAATAGTTTCATACTTGTTTTAGGTAAAGCAAACTTCAAGTGTGCGTAGAGTTGTATCGGTGGTCAATAAACTTGAGGGAATATTTGTTCTACCTTTAGCTCCTCGTTGGGTTCGCCACTCTTATTTATCGAAAAAGGCTTCAAACAACCCCTATACTTGTGGGTTATCAAGACCTTTTTCTGTCGCCGTTGCCGGGGAGCAATAGCGTGGAGTGAATATTCTTGTGTGTGCTTGTTTTCTTTATCACTAAGTAGTTTTTATTTTCTATTCTAAGTTGTTCTCTATCTTTAGTTATGGACATGGAACTTGAAATACCAAACAAAATAGTTTTACTTCCTACTCATGGATACGGGGAACCTCCTAAAACCCTCGATGCTCGTTATGTGAAAAATATTAAACACTACTTTCATAATCCTGAGAAAACTCCATTCAACTTGATAATGGAAGACACGTTGGATCAATGTGAATACTTTAGAGATTATCACTTTACACAAAAGGGAAACTATTATGGGATCAAATTGATATGTTGCATTGGTATGCTTGGAATTTATGTAAGAGATATGATTTACTTGTTGCTCTAGGATGAAGGCTCCAGACCTTCCCTTTTCATGCAAATTTAATGATTATGAAACCTTAGCTTCTTATGCTAATGGTAGATATGGTTACTATGATGTGGAACAAATAGAAGAATTTGTTAGTTTTAAGGGTGCGTATGAAATTGAATCTTTGTTTGAAAAGTATGAAGCTTTTGATGATGATGTTTATAGACCTGAAAATTTGCTATACTTAAATATTGCTATGAATAATATAAATAAAATTCCGATATTGATGCGTTTATTGAGAAAGTCTCCGCTGTCCAAGAAGAGACTAATATTTTGCAGGAACCTATGGAAAAAGAAATTGATGATACTGTGAGCTCATTAGATGAAAAACATGACGAGGAGAGAGAAGAACAAAGGGGGGAAGAGCGGTTAGCTACCCATGCCCACCTTCTAATGAGAGTAACTCTCTAACTCATACATTGTTTACTATCTCTTCATTCTTACCAAATGATGAATGCTATGATAATTTCTATGATCCCGTTGATTCATTTGAAACATCCCTTTTTGATGAACTTGACGCTTTCTATGCTTGTGGCCATGATGCCAATATGTATTATGCTTATGGAGATGAACTTGCTATAGTTCCTTATATTAAGAATGAAACTGTTACTATTACACCCACACATGATAGTCCTATTATCTTTTTGAATTCTCCCAACTACACTATATTGGAAAAGTTTGCATTTATTAATGATTATTATGAGAGAGGAACTACATCTTTGCCTCTCTATGTTTCCAACACGATAAAATTGGAAGAAACTGCTTAGGCTATGTATTGGCCTTTGCTTGATGTGCAGGAACTGTTCTGTTATGACATGCTGATGCACAGGAAGAGAGGTAGACCTCATCATTGCATGATATATGTTTCTTTGTGCTCACTACTAAATGCCAAATCATTGTTAATAAAAATTGTATTTGATATACCTTGGGATCCATGTGGATCCATTACTTGAGCACTTTATGCCTAGCTTAATGGCTTTAAAGAAAGCGTTGTCAGGGAGACAACCCGAAAGTTTTAGGAAGTCATTTTATTCTGTTGAGTGCTTTTATAAAGTTTAAAAACAAAAAAATATAGAGGGGAACTTAAAACTTCACAAAAATAAAAGTGAAAGTGAGAAAGACGAACACCGTTGAAGTGGGGTCCGTCCTTGAACTTTGTTTATGCCCATGGAAACTTTGTGAATCTCGATTACAGAAACTTTTGAACAAAAATAATTATCCCCTTGTACAAATCCATTGAATCATAAAAATAATGTGCCAAGATTTGTTTTAGGATGATTAGATTGCTTGTTGGTATGTGCGGTGCAAAAACAGAAACTTTGGCTGTAGTGCGCGATTTTATATTTTTTACTGGAACATTAAAAGTTTATGAAACTTTTTGCACAATATTTCTATATAATTGTTTTTATTTTTTCCTATTTTTCAGAATTTTTGGAGTACAGAAGTATGGTCAAAGTTGAGATTGCTATAGATTATTCTGTTTTTGATGCATTGTTTTGCTTGTTTTGATGAAACTATCGATTCTATCGGTGGTATAAGCCATGGAAAAGTTATAATACAGTAGCTAAAATTTTTGAATTCAGGGCTCTGTAGACCCTAGAAGGTTCGAACTCTGGGGCATGTGCGAAGAACTCAACCTCTCAAGCCTACCGACTCGTCCCCCCACAGCCTAGCCCGATTCACGCGAGCAAGGAAGTGAACACGGGAATTTACCCAGGTTCGGGCCACCTTGCGGTGTAAGACACTACTCCTGCTTTGTGATGGATTGGCCTCACGAGGGGCTGAGGATGAACTAGTATAGAGGATGAACAACCTCGCGAGGGCTCGGGGTGAGAATGAGTCGACCTCTTCTAAGGTGGTGGCTAACCTATATTTATAGTGGCCTCGGTCGTCTTCCTCCAAAACATAGGCGGGAAGGGATCCCACAGTGGCCAGTTTGAAAGGGGACAAGTAGTACATCTTATCCTGATGAAAGGTGGTCTTCGCCTGCAAAGCTTCTGGTCGTGACGCAGCGGTGGGCTCGGTGATGACATCCGTCCTGCTGTGCTGGTGGTCTTGGTCTCGTTGCATCGAAATGGTAACCTTTAGTAGATTCCTCGGGAACCTACGGCTGTCCTTGCCTCATTAGCACTAAAGAGGAAACTGCCTCCTTTGCGCCCCTGGCGCCCGCCTGCCTTGGTCGTCATGGCAGCCTCGTGAGGCCGGGTACCTGCATAGGAATCTCCACTCCTCGAGAGGTAGCCTGGGGAGGGCGCTCCCTTCGGAGGTCTTGGTGTCGTCCGCCTCGCGAGTCTTGGGGGCCCTCGCGAGGGTCTTGTCTTGGCGGTCTTGTAGATGGGTTGTACCAGGCCATCGGAGGAGCCATGCCATGGGTCACAGGCAGGCAAGTCTGGGTACCCTGGTTCCCAGAATGCCACCGCTGAGGATGCTCTCGCCTCTCAGGAGGCGATGACACGAGAGGAGGCCGATGAGAGGGTAGCGGGGGTCCGTAGGGCCCTCGCAGAAGAATATCGCCGGAAGCTAGAGCTTCAAGAGGCTATCTTCCGCACGCGGCGTGATGAGTTGATGGGCGAGGCCGACGGCCATAAGGAGAAGTTAGCCGTGGTGGAGCGACGCGAGAAAACCGCGGTGGATGCTCGGGCCACCGCCGAGGCCAAGTTGTCCTTCATTTTCAAACAGGTGGAAGGCGTTTCCTCCCTCATGGAGCAAGCTTCAGATGAGGCGGGCTGAGCCCGGGTACTGCAGCATGAGCACTCCTAGATGTTCGAGGCCCTCGGGCGCCGGGCCAACCAGGCTCTTAGCAGCATTTGCGATGAGAACGTCTCCAACCCGCTTGTTGATGGCGACGCCGGTTATCTCAGCTTCTTCACCTAGGTCATGGCACGCCTCGAGGAGAGGAGCCGCGACCTTCTTGCGCATCTTCAGCCACCTTCTCTGCTCTGATCCTGACTTCAACTTTGAGGCAGCGAGCCCCCGTGCCTTGAGCAATCCAAGGCGCCCCGGCGGACTGCATGGAGGATCATGTGGACGACCTGATCGCGGAGCTTGCCCCTGCCGAGGGTGTGGGCGTGCCCATGGTCGAGAGACACAGGGCTGACGACAATGGCAACAGCGGCGGCGACGGTGACAGGGTGTCTCTAGGCTTGTTTTCTCTTGTTTTCCTGCCAAGACTTTGGATGTGACCCCGTGGGGACGCAAAGGCATTTTTTGGAAGAACTTTCTTTATGATGTATTTAAGTAGTATTGCACTCCCTGGTGTCGCCTTTCCTTCACTTTTCACGTGCCTTGGGCCCCTGAGCAGGGGCGACCGTCATCGTCATGCCGGGTCGTGGTGCTCGACCAAGGTCTGGAGGCAGGCGCCTGCCGGAGGCCCTGGGCCACACGTACCCATCAGCTCATTCTGAGAGCGCCGCACAAGGATTCGGACGTCGAGGTCCCAAAGAGGTGTGCGCGCGGGGAAGGCCGCGACTACTGTGGCCTAGGCCCTTAGGGCATCGTCAGCGCTGTTGGGCTAACCCAAGCATGCACACCGTGCCCAGCCCCCGCTTGTGGGGTGCGATGGAAGGAGCCACAGGGGCCCGCCATCTTTCATAAAGGTGGGAACCAAGTGAAGGAAAAACTGCTAGAAGGAGAAAAGACAATAAACCCCCCTTTTCAAACGAAAGCACAAGAACTGCAAGTCCATTCCAAGAAGTAGCAAGCTCGGTTACAAGAGAAGGCTAAGAACAGTCGTGCCCATCACCTAAGCTAGTCTTCTAGTCTTCCCACCAGTGTGGAGCATGGGGCTTCCACTGGGTGTGGGCGTAGTCGTTCTAAGACCATGTCGTCCGCCAGCGCTGAGCATGGGGCTTTCACTAAGACATGGGTAGGAGCCGCCGTGAGGCTCAGGGGCAGCACTCAGGAGACTCCGGGGCGTGTACATCCCCACTCATTATTACGTGAGAGTGTCACGGGCGGAGACTTGGGGAGGCGTAAGGCGGTTGCCTGCTTCCTGGCCAGGGGCCCCACCCCCTGCCCTGGGCCACGCACTGGCGAACCCGAGCACTGGCAGCCTTGGGTGGGCCCCGGACTGGCGACCGCCGGCGAGTAGTGCGACGTGCCACCGTATTGGCCGCGGGTCGCTCGACCAACTCGCGATGCCCGCCTCCAGGCTCCTCCTGAGCCCTTTTTGCCCCGGTGCCCGGAGCGGTCACAGCTTAGGGGGTTGCGAGCCCTCGTGAGGCTCCCTGGACTCATGAACCCTTCCAGCCCCCAGGGCCCTATCCTGGTCCGGGGTGCTACCTCACCGGGTGCGCCCCGATGCGCACAGTCTGGCCGCCGTCTCGCGGGCACGCCACTGGACGTAGGTATCCTGCGCTCCAAAGTTAGCAAAGTATATGTTTTGAAAGTACTTGTCTTAGCAGTCAAGGCCCTGCTTGCAGCCCCAGGGCTTTGAGAGGCCATGACGATATCGAGGGCCATACTAGCGAAGGCCCGCCTTCCACCAACCAGCGGGTTCTTCAGACTTGTCGATTACTACCTGATACGTCCATTTTGCATCATGCTTTTATATCGATATTTATTGCATTATGGGCTGTTATTACAAATTATGTCACAATACTTATGCATATTCTCTCTTATTTTACAAGGTTTACATAAAGAGGGAGAATGCCGGCAGCTGGGATTCTGGGCTGCAAAAGGAGCAAATATTAGAGACCTATTCTGCACAGCTCCAAAAGTCCTGAAACTTCACGGAAGATGTTTTCCAAATATATAAAAAATACTGAGAGCAAGAACTTCACCAGGGGGGCCACACCCAACCCACGAGGGTGGGGGGCGCGCCCTACCCCCCTGGGCGCGCCCCACTAGCTCGTGGGCCCCCTTGTGGCCCTCCGGTGGCCATTTTCTGCTATATGAAGTCTTTCGATGGGAAAAAATCATAAGCCTTCTTCTCGGACGAAACTCCGCCGCCACTAGGCGGAACCTTGGCGGAACCAATCTAGGGTTCTGGCGAAGCTGTTCTGCCGGGGAAACTTCCCTCCCGGAGGGGGAAATCATCACCATCGTCATCACCAACGCTCCTCTCATAGGGAGAGGGCAATCTCCATCAACATGTTCATCAGCACCATCTCCTCTCAAAACCCTAGTTCATCTCTTGTATCCAATTCTTGTCTCCAAGTCCGGGATTGGTGCTAGTAGGTTGCTAGTAGTGTTAATTACTCCTTGTAGTTGATGCTAGTTGGTTTAATTGGTGGAAGACCATATGTTCAGATCCTATATGAATATTAATACCCCTCTGATTATGAACATGTTTATGCTTTGTGAGTAGTTACTTTTGTTCCTGAGGACATGGGAGAAGTCTTGCTATTAGTAGTCATGTGAATTTGGTATTCGTTCGATATTTTGATGAGATGTATGTTGTCTCTCCTCTAGTGGTGTTATATGAACGTCGACTACATGACACTTCACCATTGTTTGGGCCTAGAGGAAGGCATTGGGAAGTAATAAGTAGATGATGGGTTGCTAGAGTGACAGAAGCTTAAACCCTAGTTTATGCGTTTCTTCGTAAGGGGCTAATTTGGATCCATATGTTTCAAGCTATGGTTAGGTTTACCTTAATACTTTTGTTGTAGTTGCGGATGCTTGCAATAGAGGTTAATCATAAGTGGGATGCTTGTCCAAGTAAGGGCAGCACCCAAGCACCAGTCCACCCACATACCAAATTATCAAAGTACCGAACGTGAATCATATGAGCGTGATGAAAACTAGCTTGACAATATTCCCATGTGTCCTCGGGAGCGCTTTTCTCTATATAAGAGTTTGTCCAGGCTTGTCCTTTGCTACAAAAAGGATTGGGCCACCTTGCTGCACTTTATTTACCTTTGTTACTTGTTGCTCGTTACAAATTATCCTATCACAAAACTATCTGTTACCACTTATTTCAGTACATGCAGAGAATACCTTGCTGGAAACCGCTTATCATTTCCTTCTGATCCTCGTTGGGTTCGACACTCTTACTTATCAAAAGGACTATGATAGATCCCCTATACTTGTAGGTCATCAAGACTCTTTTCTGGTGCCGTTGCCGGGGAGTGAAGCGCCTTTGGTAGGTGGAATTTGGTAAGGAAAAATTTATATAGTGTGCTGAAATTTACTGTCACTTGTTACTATGGAAAGTAATCCTCTGAGGGGCTTGTTCGGGGTATCTTCACCCCGACTAGTAGAGCAAAGAGTTGCTCCTCAACCTGCTGAAAATGAAAATGAAAATGTCTGCTTTGAAATTCCTTCGGGTATGATAGAAAAACTGCTAGCTAATCCTTTTTAGGAGATGGAACAAAACATCATGATGAGCATCTAATATATGTGGATGAAGTTTGTGGATTATTTAAGCTTGCAGGTGTACCCAAAGATGTTGTTAAGAAGAAGGTCTTCCCTTTATCTTTGAAGGGAGACGCATCGACATGGTATAGGCTATGTGATGATATGGGGTCTTGGAATTACAAACGATTGAAATTGGAATTTCATCAGAAGTTTTATCCTATGCATCTTTTTCATCATGGTCGCAATTACATATATAATTTTTGGCCTCACGAAGGAGAAAGCATCGCTCAAGCTTTGGGGAGGCTTAAATCAATGTTATATTCATTCCCCAATCATGAGCTCTCAAGAGAAATGATTATTCAAAAATTTTATGCTCGGCTTTCTGATAATAATCGCACCATGCTTGATACTTCTTGTGTTGGCTCTTTTATGATGAAGACTATTGAATTCAAATGGGATTTATTGGAAAGAATTAAATGCAACTCTGAAGATTGGGACCTTGACAAAGGTAAGGAGTCAGGTATGACACCTAGTTTTGATTGTGTTAAATCTTTTATGGATACCGATATTTTCCGTAAATTTAGCACTAAATATGGACTTGACTCTGAGATAGTAGCTTCTTTCTGTGAATCTTTTGCTACTTATGTTGATCTCCCCAAGGAGAAGTGGTTTAAATATCATCCTCCCATAGAAGTAAAAGTAGCTACACCTATTAAAGTTGAAGAAAAGATTGTCACTTATAATGATCCTATTGTCCTACTGCTTATGTTGAGAAACCACCTTTCCCTGTTAGGATAAAGGATCATGCTAAAGCTTCAACTGTGGTTCATAAAAGCAATATTAAAACATATACACCTCCTGAGCAAGTTAAAGTTGAACCTAATATTGCTATTGTTAAAGAGCTCTTGTCTGATAATATTGATGGGCATGTTATTTATTTCTGTGATGAAACTGCTAGAATTGCTAAACCCTGTGCTAAAGATAAACCTAGACCTGTGGTAGGCATGCCTGTTATTTCTGTTAAAATAGGAGATCATTGTTATCATGGCTTATGTGATATGGGTGCCAGTGCTAGTGCAATACCTATTACTCTATATAGAGAAATCATGCATGATATTGCACCTGTTGAGTTAGAGGATATTGATGTCACAATTAGACTTGTCAATAGAGATACTATTTCACCAATGGGAATTGTTAGAGATGTTGAAGTCTTGTGTGGGAAAACTAAATATCCTACTGAATTTCTTGTTCTTGGTTCCCCACAAGATAGCTTTTGTCCCATTATATTTGGTAGACCCATCCTGAACACTGTTAATGCTACCATAGATTGCAAAAGGGATGTTGTTACTATTGGTTTAGATGATATGACTCATGAATTTAATTTTTCTAAATTTAGTAGACAACACCGTGAAGAAGAATTACCTAGTAAGGATGAAATTATTGGTCTTGCTTCTATTGCTGTATCTCCTAGTGATCCTTTAGAACAATAGTTGCTAGACCATGAAAATGATATGTTTATGAATGAAAGAAGGGAATTAGATGAAGTATTCTTTAAACAGGAACCTATTCTGAAAAACAATTTACCTATTGAAATCTTAGGGGATCCTCCTCCACCCAAGGGTGATCCCGTGTTTGAGCTTAAATCATTACCTGATACTCTTAAATATGCTTATCTTGATGAGAAAAAGATATATCATGTTATTATTAATGCTAACCTTTCAGAGCATGAGGAAGAGAGATTATTGAAAACTCTGAAGAAGCACTGTGCTGCTATTGGGTATACTCTTGATGATCTTAAGGTCATTAGTCCCACTCTAGGTCAACATAAAATTAATTTGGAAGAAGATGCTAAACCAGTTCGTGATCATCAACGTCGGCTGAATCCTAAAATGAAAGAAGTGGTAAGAAAGGAAATACTAAAGCTCCTCGAGGCAGGTATAATTTATCCCGTTGCTGATAGTCAATGGGTAAGCCCTGTCCATTGTGTCCGTAAGAAGGGAGGTATTACTGTCGTTCCTAATGATAAGGATGAATTGATTCCTCAAAGAATTATTATAGGTTATAGGATGGTAATTGATTTCCACAAATTAAATAAGGCTACTAAAAAGGATCATTATCCCTTACCTTTTGTCGATCAAATGCTAGAAAGATTATCCAAACATACACACTTTTGCTTTCCAGATGGTTATTCTGGTTTCTCTCAAATACCTGTGTCAGCCAAAGATCAATCAAAGACTACTTTACATGCCCTTTTGGTACTTTTGCTTATAGACGTATGCCTTTTAGTTTATGTAATGCACCTTCTACCTTTCAAAGATGCATGATGGCTATATTCTCTGACTTTCGTGAAAAGATTTGTGCGGTTTTCATGGACGACTTTTCCGTCTATGGATCTTCTTTTGATGATTTCTTGAGCAACCTTGATCGAGTTTTGCAGAGATGTGAAGAAACTAATCTTGTCTTGAATTGGGAAAAGTGCCACTTTATGGTTAATGAAGGTATTGTCTTGGGGCTTAAAGTTTCTGAAAGAGGTATTGAAGTTGATAAAGCCAAGGTTGATGCTATTGAAAAGATGCCATGTCCCAAGGACATCAAAGGTATAAGAAGTTTCCTGGGTCATGCTGGTTTTTATAGGAGGTTCACTAAGGACGTCTCAAAAAATTTCTCGGCCTCTGACTAATTTATTACAAAAATATATACCATTTGTTTTTGATGATGATTATGTATAAGCATTTGAAATACTTAAGAAAGCATTGATCTCTGCACCTATTGTTCAGCCACCTGATTGGAATTTACCCTCTGAAATTATGTGTGATGCTAGTGATTATGCTGTAGGTGTTGTTCTAGGACAAAGAGTTGATAAAAAATTAAATGTTATTCAATATGCCAGTAAAACCCTAGACAATGCTCAAAGAAATTATGCTACTACTGAAAAAGAATTCTTAGCAGTTGTATTTGCTTGTGATAAGTTCAGACCTTATATTGTTGATTCTAAAGTAACTATTCACACTGATCATGCTGCTATTAAATATCTTATGGAAAAGAAAGATGCTAAACCTAGACTTATTAGATGGGTTCTCTTGCTACAAGAATTTGATTTGCATATTGTTGATAGAAAGGGAGCTGAGACCCCCGTTGCAGACAACTTGTCTAGGTTAGAAAATGTGCTTGATGACCCACTTCCTATTGATGATACCTTTCCTAATGAGCAATTAAATGTCATAAATGCTTCTCATACTGCTCCTTGGTATGCTGATTATGCTAATTACATTGTTTCTAATTTTATACCACCTAGTTTCACATACCAGCAAAAGAAAAAGTTCTTCTATGATTTGAGGCATTGATTTTTGGATGACCCACATCTTTATAAAGAAGGAGTAGATGGTGTTATTAGACGTTGTGTACCTGAGCATGAACAGGAACAGATCCTAAGCAAGTGTCACTCCAAAGCTTATGGAGGACACCATGCTGGAGATAGAACTGTCCATACAGTATTGCAATCTGGTTTTTATTGGCCTACTCTCTTCAAGGATGCCCGTAAGTTTGTCTTATCTTGTGATGAATGTCAAAGAATTTGTAATATTAGTAGACGTCAAGAAATGCCTATGAACTATTCACTCGTTATTGAACCATTTGATGTTTGGGGCTTTGACTATATGGGACCCTTTCCTTCCTCTAATGGATATACACATATTTTAGTTGTTGTTGATTACGTTACTAAGTGGGTAGAAGCTATTCCAACTAGTAGTGCTGATCATAACACTTCTATTAAGATGCTTAAAGAAGTTATTTTTCCAAGATTTGGAGTCCCTAGATATTTAATGACTGATGGTGGTTCAAATTTTATTCATGGCGCTTTCCGTAAAATGCTTGCTAAATATGATGTTAATCATAGAATTGCATCTCCTTATCATCCTCAGTCTAGTGGTCAAGTAGAATTGAGTAATATAGAGCTCAAATTAATTTTGCAAAAGATTGTGAATAGATCTAGAAAAAATTGATCCAAGAAACTTGATGATGCATTATGGGCCTATAGAACTGCATATAAAAATCCTATGGGTATGTCTCCGTATAAAATGGTTTATGGAAAAGCATGTCACTTACCTCTTGAACTAGAACACAAGGCATATTGGGCTATTAAAGAGCTCAATAATGATCTTAAACTTGCCGATGAGAAGAGGTTATTTGATATTAGCTCACTCGATGAATGGAGAACCCAAGCCTATGAAAATGCCAAGTTGTTTAAAGAAAAAGTTAAAAGATGGCATGAAAAAGAATACAAAAGCATGAGTTTAATGTGGGTGATTATGTATTGCTATACAACTCGCGTTTAAGATTTTTTGTAGGAAAACTTCTCTCTAAATGGGAAGGCCCTTACGTTATTGAGGAGGTCTATCGTTCCGGTGCTATAAAAATCAACAACTTTGAAGGCACAAATCTGAAGGTGGTGAACGGTCAAAGAATCAAACATTATATCTCAGGTAATCCCAGAAATGTTGAAACCAATGTTATTGAAACCGTAATCCCAGAGGAATACATAAGGGACACTTTCCGGAGCATTTCAGACTCCAAAAAGGAATAGGTGTGTGGTACGGTAAGTAAACCGACTCCAAAACAGTTTTTAAGGCAATATTTCCCCGTTTTGGAATATTTAGAAAAATAGAAAAATAAGTAGCAGTCCGGGAAGGACACGAGGGCTCCACGAGGGTGGAGGGCGTGCCCCCTACCTCGTGGGCACCTCATGTGCTCTCCGAACTCCGTTTTCGTACACGACACGTATTTTGGTCGGTAAAAATTCATTATATAATCTCCCGGAGGTTTTGACTCCCGTATCACGCAAAAATATCCTGTTTTTGTTTCGAGCTATTTTTCTGACAGATCCAGGTCGTCATGTCGTCTTCAAGCGCCCCCAAGGACCAGTTCTTCGAGAAGGCCATCAACCCCTACCTCGCAGAAGTGCTGCAACACCCTCAAACCATTGAGATGCGTGAGGGGTTGTTGCACATTCGCGATGCTGAGGGACCAAGGAAGACCGGAAGCATGGAGGCAAGGCTCGAGGCATTGGAGCAAGAAGTTTGCAAGTGTCGGGAGATGGTGGAGCGTGGACTCGATTCCAATCACATCATGATCACGGAGTTCACCAACAACCACAAGCTGGACGTCAAGGACATTGGGGAGGCGATCTTTAAGCTTCATGAGAAAAACGAGCACCTCCAAGCCCAGATCTATGACCTACAAAATCAAAACTATGAGTATGAATATAGATTCAAGAGGATGAGTTTGGCTGCAGATTTGAGGTTCCAGGAGACTCGGTCATCCTTCTATGATGGTGAGCCTATGCCTTGGGAGAAGGACGACAAGCCTACGCCATCAACAAAATCACCACCGTCTCCGCCAACAAAGAAGAATTGAGTATCTGGTATGGGCACTCCCCTTGGCAACTGCCAAGCTTGGGGGAGTGCCCCGGTATCGTATCACCATCACTTTTATCTTTACTGTTTTCCTTGGTTCAATCATTTTGATAATATCTTGATCTAGTAGAATAAAAGTTCTTAGTATGATCTAGTCGTGAGTTTTGTTTTATAATTCCTCTATGTAATCGAGTCCGTGAGCTATATAATAAAGATTAGTGTCGAGTCAAGGGCTTGATTCTTTTGCCATGATCTTAAGTGAATAAAAGAAAAAGAGAAAGAAATAAAAAGAAACAAAGAGATCATATGGATCTCATGGAGAGTAATGAGCTCACATAGAAAAAGTATGATGCATAAAAGTTGTTGAGGGTTGACAAACATAGTTTTGGTCATCGTTGCAATTAATAGGAAGTAATGAAGAAAGAGAGGTCTTCACATATAGATATACTATTGTGGACATCTTTTATGATTGTGAGCACTCATTAAAATATGACATGCTAAAGAGTTGACGGTGGACAAGGAAGACAACGTAATGGGTTATGTTTTCTTACATCTGAGATAAATTATATTGTCATGGATCATCCAACATGGTTGAGCTTTCCTTTCCCTCTCATGCTAGCCAAATTCATCGCAATAAGTAGAGATACTACTTGTGCTTCTAAATACCCTTAAACCAGTTTTGCCATGAGAGTCCACCATACCTACCTATGTATTGAGTAATATCCTCCAAGTAAGTTGTCATCGGTGCAAGCAATAAAAAATGTTCTCTAAATATGTATGACTTATTAGTGTGGGAGAAATAAGAGCTTTATACGATCATGTGATATGGAAGAAATAAAAGCGACAAACTGCATAATAAAGGTCCATATTACAAGTGGCAATATAAAGTGATGTTCTTTCGCATTAAGATTTTGTGCATCCAACTATAAAAGCGCATGACAACCTCTGCTTCCCTCTGCGAAGGGCCTATCTTTTACTTTTATCTCCTACCCTGCATAAGAGTCATGGTGATCTTCACCTTTCTTTTTTACATTTTATCCTTTGGCAAGCACAGTATGTTGGAAAGATCCTGGTATATATGGCTAATTGGATGTGATTTTTCATGAACTATTATTGTTGACATTACCCTTGAGGTAAAATGTTGGGAGGCAAAACTATAAGCCCCTATCTTTCTCTGTGTCCGATTAAAACTCCATACCCATAAGTATTGCATGAGTGTCAACAATTGTGAAAGATTATATGATAGTTGAGTATGTGGAATTGCTGAAAAGCTCTTATACATTGACTCCTTCCTATGTTATGATAAATTGCAATTGCTCCAATGAATGAGATTATAGTTTGTTAGTTTTCAATGAAGTTTACTATTCATACTTAAGATTGTGATTGGATTATTATTCTAGCATAAGAAATCATATGGCAAGAATTATATAAGTTGCTGTTCTAAGAATGATCATGATTCCTCATGTCCGTATTTTGTTTTTATTGACACCTCTATCCCTAAGCATGTGGACATATTTTTCGATTTTGGCTTTTCGCTTGAGGACAAGCGAGGTCTAAGCATGGGGGAGTTGATACGTCCATTTTGCATCATGCTTTTATATCGATATTTATTGCATTATGGGCTGTTATTACACATTATGTCACAATACTTATGCATATTCTCTCTTATTTTACAAGGTTTACATAAAGAGGGAGAATGCCGGCAACTGGGATTCTGGGCTGGAAAAGAAGCAAATATTAGAGACCTATTCTGCACAGCTCCAAAAGTCCTGAAACTTCACGGAAGACGTTTTCCAAATATATAAAAAATACTGAGAGCAAGAACTTCACCAGGGGGCCACACCCTGCCCACGAGGGTGGGGGGCGCGCCCTACCCCCTGGGCGCGCCCCCTACCTCGTGGGCCCCTTGGTGGCCCTCCGGTGGCCATCTTCTGCTATATGAAGTCTTTCGATGGGAAAAAATCATAAGCCTTCTTCTCGGACGAAACTCCGCCGCCACGAGGCGGAACCTTGGCGGAACCAATCTAGGGCTCTGGCGGGGCTGTTTTGCCAGGGAAACTTCCCTCCCGGAGGGGGAAATCATCGCCATCGTCATCACCAACGCTCCTCTCATCGGGAGAGGGCAATCTCCATCAACATGTTCATCGGCACCATCTCCTCTCAAAACTCTAGTTCATCTCTTGTATCCAATTCTTGTCTCCAAGTCCGGGATTGGTGCTAGTAGGTTGCTAGTAGTGTTAATTACTCCTTGTAGTTGAAGCTAATTGGTTTAATTGGTGGAAGATCATATGTTCAGATCCTATATGCATATTAATACCCCTCTGATTATGGACATGTTTATGCTTTGTGAGTAGTTAATTTTGTTCTCGAGGACATGGGAGAAGTCTTGCTATTAGTAGTCATGTGAATTTGGTATTCGTTCGATATTTTGATGAGATGTATGTTGTCTCTCCTCTAGTGGTGTTATGTGAATGTCGACTACATGACACTTCACCATTGTTTGGGCCTAGAGGAAGGCATTGGGAAGTAATAAGTAGATGATGGGTTGCTAGAGTGACAGAAGCTTAAACCCTAGTTTATGCGTTGCTTTGTAAGGGGCTGATTTGGATCCATATGTTTCATGCTATGGTTAGGTTTAACTTAATACTTTTGTTGTAGTTGCGGATGCTTGCAATAGAGGTTAATCATAAGTGGGATGCTTGTCCAAGTAAGGGCAGCACCCAAGCACCGGTCCACCCACATACCAAATTATCAAAGTACCGAACGCGAATCATATGAGCATGATGAAAACTAGCTTGACAATATTCCCATGTGTCCTCGGGAGCGCTTTTCTCTATATAAGAGTTTGTCCAGGCTTGTCCTTTGCTACAAAAAGGATTGGGCCACCTTGCTGCACTTTATTTACCTTTGTTACTTGTTGCTCGTTTCAAATTATCCTATCACAAAACTATCTATTACCACTTATTTCAGTACTTGCAGAGAATACCTTGCTGGAAACCGCTTATCATTTCCTTCTGCTCCTTGTTGGGCTCGACACTCTTACTTATTGAAAGGACTACGATAGATCCCCTATACTTGTGGGTCATCACTACCCCCCGTCGTCTCATGATTGTAACACCCCGGTAGTTAAGCTACAGTAACTTCACGCTAACGACACCAAGTCATCATCATTATGCCCTAAGAAAAGCAATTAAGAAATATTTCAACCTCGAATTCAAATTCAAATCATAAGTGAAATGAATAAATTCTAAAACATGAAAACTAAAATGTTCATCAGGTGAAAAATAATCCATAACTAATTATGGTGGTAAAACAACATTTTTATAAAGTATTTAAATGTCTAAACTAATTAAAACAGTGGATACAACAATTATTTAAATGTTGCAAAGTATTTTTTTAATGCTAAAACTAATTGTGGCAATGGCCTAAATTACAATACTAATTAAGTGCAAGTTTCTTTCTTTTATAAAACTATTTTACTTCAAAAGAAAATAGGAAACAGTTTAAATAAAAGGAAAACAGAAAAGTAAAAGTAAAGAAGGGAAGAAGAGAAACTGCTACTGCTGCACTGGGCCCTAATGGCCACAGTGCAGGCCCAGCCACCCCACGGTCATCCCCTACGTTCTGTTCATGGGGATCGTGGCAGGGATCCACCGGCCATGGCTGCGCCATGCCGCGTGCTGGCCATCCCCTGGCTGCCCTAGAGCATAAAGGCCGACCCCGCGACCCCCAGGCGAACCCTAGCCCCACCTTCTCCCTCTCGCGTCGCCTCCCTCTCTGTCTTGTTTGCCCGGGTGGGCTCGTCGCTGCCACATCGCCGTCGTCGCGGCCACTAGCTCCCCCTCGCTGTTCCAACAGCCCAGGAGCACCATCGTCCTATTCTGCACCGACTGCAAGCGCCAGGTCGAGTCGGAGCGCGTTCGAGCCGTCTCCATCGGCCTCCTTCCCCGACTACATCCGCTGGTCACCGTCGCTCGATCCACGTCTCTCCAACGAGCTCCGGCATCATCGAGCCTTCTGCAAGCTCCGCTGTGAGCTCATCATCGTTTTCCCTCTCAACCCATGCTTGATTTCCTTCTGTAGCGCTGTCCCCATTAGTTGTCGCACCACCGTCCACCATGGCCGATGAGGTCGAGTAGGCCGCGCTTCTCTGGACCTGCCCGTGATGCGTGCGTGCTCCAGGCACTCCTACGAATCAATTGCACCATGCGGCTTGCTCGCTTGTGCTCTGAACGAAGCTTTCTTCGAGCACCACATCGGTCGCCGCTAGTCGCCGCCGTAGTCACACTTTTTATTGGCCGTCCTTGCTCGCTCCCGTACCACCTACAGATGCGGCGTGGTGCCCTCGTTAGGATGACTCAAACTATTGCACGGTTTGGTCGCCGTAGATGCTTTCCCGTGGTCGCCACTTGCGACCCATGCTCGCCGTCGCCGCGTCCAAAGCTCTGCTCCCGCGCGCCGTGCCTTGCTCTCTGGCCGCGCACTGCCGCGTCCCCGCGCCAGTCCGCGTGCGCCCGCGCATGGAGATGCCCCCGCTGCTCTGCTGTTGCTACTGCTGCTCCATGTCGCCGCTCTTCTACTGCGTACTCTGCTGCTTACTACTACTGCCGCCGTTGGCTGCTACTCTGCTACAGTAACATTCAGTTACTGTAGCAGTAGCTAGCTTTTGCGCTGCTATGCCGTTTAGCTCTCTGGACAGCCCCTAAAAACAGCTAATCAAGTGCTAACATGAGTAAGAATAATATTTGTAGGTAGTACACTTATCAAAGCTCAAATGTTACCATTGGACCAAATCAATTTGATGCATGGATTAATCCTATGAAAATCACAAAATGCTATCTTTTCTAAACAGAGAACAGAATTAACCCCTAGCACTGTGTATGTGTGTGTTGTGTATGGATGTGTGTTGTGTGTACAACGCGCGTGTGTGTAGTGTGTGTGGCCGGCTGGACTCTGCCCACTAATGGTCGGCCCTTGTTAATTAGGCTATGTTTAGCTTAGGATTAGTTTAGTGCTAATTAACCCTTTTAGCAAATGACAAGTGGGTCCCATCTAAATAGATTAGATAAATATTTTGGAAATTATTAAATCGTGTCATATGGGCCATCACCTCTCCTTTTGACTAGTCACATTGACTTGGTCAATTCGGATTTAAATTAAACACAAAATTCTAGAATATTGTTAAAACTTTGGAAATTCATACAAAAATAACCGTAGCTCAGATGAAAAAGATTTATATATGAAAAATGATCAGAAAAATAAGACGAGTCCGAATACGCTTTACGTTCATCCGTCACATGCCTCCAACACAACAAACATGGAACCTCCCCCTTCGGATCGTTCGTTCGGTAAATGCCCAAAGCCCGGGAGATATCCACAGATATTTTCCTGCTCTGTCTGTAACGTGTAGCGTATTGCCATAGTTATGCTTTGTGATGCATTTGTTTGCTCTGTATTTATTGTTTCTTCCCCCTCTTCTTCTCCGGTAGACCCCGAGACCGACGTTGGTGTGACTGAGTACGACTACGTCATCGACGTCCCTTCTTCTTGTGCAACAGAGCTTCCAGGCAAGCCCCCCCCTTATCAACAGATATCGCCTACTCTTCTCTCTACTGCTTGCATTAGAGTAGCGTAGCATGTTACTGCTTTTCGGTAATCCTATCCTGATGCATAGCCTGTCATTGTTGCTACAGTTATTGATACCTTACCTGCAATCCTAAATGCTTAGTATAGGATGCTAGTTTATCATCAGTGGCCCTACATTCTTATCTGTCTGCCATGCTATACTATCGGGCCATGATCACTCAGGAGGTGATCACAGATATATACTTATATACATGGTATATGATACTTGTGGTGACTAAAGTCGGGTCAGCTCGTTGAGTACCCGCAAGTGATTCTGATGTTGGGGGTTGAAGGGGCAGGTGGTTCCACCCAGGTAGTGGTGGGCCTGGGTTCCCGATGGCCCCCAACTGTTACTTTGAGGCGCAGCGATAGGGAAGGTTGAGACCACCTAGGGGAGAGGTGGGCCTAGCTCTGGTCGGCGTCTGTGGTTATGTCAAAATAACACGCTTAACGAGATCTTGGTATTTGATCTGAGTCTGGCCACTAGCCTATACGCACTAACCAACTACGCGGGAACAGTTATGGGCACTCGACGTCATGGTATCAGCCGAAGCATTCGTGACGTCAGCGACTGAGCGGTGCGCGCCGGGTTGGACCGCGTAACGTAACTTCCTTGGTAGTGGAGGTTGCTAGGTCTGTTCTCTGGCCGCCCTCGCAACGTGCAGGTGTGCAATGGGCGATGGGCCCAGACCCCTGCGCCATAGGATTTAGACCGGCGTGCTGACCTCTCTGTTGTGCCTAGATAGGGCTGCGACGTGTTGATCTTCCGAGGCCGGGCATGACCCAGAAAAGTGTGTCCGGACAAAGGGGATCGAGCGTGTTGGGAAATGTGGTGCACCCCTGCAGGGAAGTTTATCTATTCGAATAACCGTGATTTTCGGTAACATGATGACTTGGAGTTGTACCTTGACCTTATGACAACTAGAATCAGACACTTAATAAAATACACCCTTCCAAGTGCCAGATACAACCCGGTGATCGCTCTCTCACAGGGCGACGAGGGGAGGATCACCGGGTAGGATTATGCTATGCGGTGATACTTGGTTAACTTACCATCTACTCTCTTCTACTGCTTCAAGACGGAGGCTGCCAGAAGCGTAGTCCTCGATAGGACTAGCTATCCCCCTCTTATTCTAGCATTTTGCAGTTCAGTCCACAGATACTACCCATTTCATCGATACCAATGCATATGTAGGTAGATCCTTGCTTGCGAGTACTTTGGATGAGTACTCACGGTTGCTTTGCTACTTCTTTTCCCCCCTTTCCCTGTTTTTGCGATCATATGATGGAGTCCAGGAGTCAGAGGATCCCGAGGATGATTCTACGTGGAGTTCGACTTTGGGGAGTAGTTAGGAGGTCCCAGGCAGGAGGCCTTGCCTTTTCGATCGTTGCTACTTTTGTGCTAGCCTTCTTAAGGCAAACTTGTTTAACTTATGTCTGTACTCAGATATTGTTGCTTCCGCTGACTCTTCTATGATCGAGCTCTTGTATTCGAGCCCTCGAGGTCCCTGGCTTGTAATATGATGATTGTACGACTTATTTTATTTGTAGAGTTGTGTTGTGATATCTTCCCGTGAGTCCCTGATCTTGATCATACACGTTTGCGTGTAAGATTAGTGTACCATTGAGTCGGGGGCGTCACAATGATGGCTAGGAGGCAGCCCGCTGTGGCGCCTCCCACTGGGGGCTGCTTACCTTGCCTGAAGCTCTGGGGCATCTACTGAGCCTGGGGGGAGATCTCGTTAGCCTTCTCTTCGCCGCCCCGCCCTTCGGGTCCTTTCCCTGCGTAGACTCAACAAGGGCATGCCCGGGCCTGCAGCAAGGGTCGAGACACAAGTGGGGAACCAAGGGTGTCCGTACCCACGCAAGCGACGTCGAGCAGTTCGACGACCCGGTCAAGCCAAGCGGCATGATCGCCCTCTGCAGGGCAGCAGCATTGTAATTCATGTGCCGTAAGGAGCGCGGCCCGCACCCCTGATGTCTACTACACAACCTTCTTCTTGTAGACATTGTTGGGTCTCCAAGTGCAGAGGTTTGTAGGACGGTAGCAAATTTCCCTCAAGTATATGACCTAAGGTTTATCAATCTGTGGGAGGCGTAGGATGAAGATGGTCTCTCTCAAGCAACCCTGCAACCAAATAACAAAGAGTCTCTTGTGTCCCCAACACACCCAATACAATGGTAAATTGTATAGGTGCACTAGTTTGGCGAAGAGATGGTGATACAAGTGCAATATGGATGGTAGATATAGGTTTTTGTAATCTGAAAATATAAAAACAGCAAGGTAGCAAGTGGTAAAAGTGAGCATAAACGGTATTGCAATGCTAGGAAACAAGGCCTAGGGTTCATACTTTCACTAGTGCAAGTTCTCTCAACAATAATGACATAATTGGATCATATAACTATCCATCAACATGCTACAAAGAGTCACTCCAAAGTCACTAATAGCGGAGAACAAACGAAGAGATTATTGTAGGGTATGAGACCACCTCAAAGTTATCCTTTCTGATCGATCTATTCAAGAGTCCATAGTAAAATAACACGAAGCTATTCTTTCCTTTCAATCTATCATAGAGTTCGTACTAGAATAACACCTTAAGAAACAAATCAACCAAAACCCTAATGTCACCTAGATACTCCAATGTTACCTCAAGTATCCGTGGGTATGATTATACGATATGCATCACACAATCTCAGATTCATCTATTCAACCAACACAAAGAACTTCAAAGAGTGCCCCAAAGTTTCTACTGGAGAGTCAAGACGAAAACGTGTGCCAACCCCTATGCATAAGTTCACGAGGTCACGAAACTCGCAAGTTGATCACCAAAACATACATCAAGTGGATCACGTGATATCCCATTGTCACCACAGATAAGCACATGCAAGACATACATCAAGTGTTCTCAAGTCCTTAAAGACTCAATCCGAGAAGATAACTTCAAAGGGAAAACTCAATCCATTACAAGAGAGTAGAGGGGGAGAAACATCATAAGATCCAACTATAATATCAAAGCTCGCGATACATCAAGATCATGCCAAATCAAGAACATAAGAGAGAGAGAGAGATCAAACACATAGCTACTGGTACATACCCTCAGCCCCGAGGACTCCTCCTCGTCATGGAGAGCGCCGGGATGATGAAGATGGACACCGGAGAGGGATTCCCCCCTCCGGCAGGGTGTTAGAACGAGTCTAGATTGGTTTTCTGTGGCTATAGAGGCTTACGGCGGCGGAACCTCCCGATCTAGGTTATGTTCTGGAAGTTTCAGTATATATAAGAGGTTTTGGCATCGAGAACAAGTCAGGGGGTCTCCGGGCTGTCCACGAGGTAGGGAGGTGCGCACAGGATGGGGTGGGTGCGCCCCTACCCTCGTGGGCAGCCCGGGACTCTTCTGGCCCAACTCTTTTACTCCATGGCCTTCTTCTGGTCCAAAAATAAGTTCCGTGAAGTTTCAGGTCAATTGGACTCCGTTTGGTTTTCCTTTTCTGTGATACTCAAAAAAAGGAAAAACAGAAACTGGCACTGGGCTCTAGGTTAATAGTTTAGTCCCAAAAATCATATAAAATAGCATATAAAACATCCAAGGTTGATAATATAATAGCATGGAACAATCAAAAATTATAGATACGTTGGAGACGTATCAAGCATCCCCAAGCTTAATTCCTGCTCGTCCTCGAGTAGGTAAATGATAAAAACAATTTTTTTGATGTGGAATGCTACCTAACATATTTATCAATATAATCTTCTTTATTGTGGCAAGAATATTCACATCCATAAGATTCAAGTAAAAAAGTTTAATATTGACATAAAAATAATAATACTTCAAGCATACTAACTAAGCAATTATGTCTTCTCAAAATAACATGGCCAAAGAAAGTTTATCCCTACAAAATCATATAGTTTGGTCATGCTCCATTTTCCTCACACAAAAATGCTCTCATCATGCACAACCCCGATGACAAGCCAAGATATTGTTTCATACTTCAGTAATCTCAAACTTTTTTCAATTTTCACGCAATACATGAGCATGAGCCATGGACATAACACTATGGGTGGAATAGAATATAATTATGGGGGTTGTGTGGAGAAGACAAAAAGGGAGAAAGTCTCACATTGACGCGGCTAATCAACGGGCTATGGAGATGCCCATCAATTGATGTCAATGTGAGGAGTAGGGATTGCCATGCAACGGATGCACTAGAGCTATACATGTATGAAAGCTCAACAAAAGAAACTAAGTGGGTGTGCATCCAACTTGCTTGCTCACGAAGACCTAGGGCATTTGAGGAAGCCCAATGTTGGAATATACAGGCCAAGTTCTATAATGAAAAATTCCCTCTAGTATATGAAAGTGACAAAACAAGAGACTCTCTATCATAAAGATCATGGTGCTACTTTGAAGCACAAGTGTGGAAAAAAGGATAGTAGCATTGCCCCTTTTTTTGGGCCTTTCTTTTTTTATTTGGCCTTTCTCTTTTTATTTGGGACAATGCTCTATTAATGATGGTCATGACACTTCTATTTATTTACAACTCAATGATACTAGAACAAAATATGACTCTATATGAATGCCTTCGGCAGTGTACCGGTATGGTCAATGAATCAAGAGTGACATGTATGAAATAATATGCATGGTGGCTTTGCCACAAATACGATGTCAACTACATGATCACGCAAGGCAATATGACAATGATGATGCGTGTCATAATAAACAGAACGGTGGAAAGTTGCATGGCAATATATCTCGGAATGGCTATGGAAATGCCATAATAGGTAGGTATGGTGGCTATTTTGAGGAAGATATAAGGAGGTTTATGTGTGATAGAGCGTATCATATCACGGGGTTTGGATGCACCGGCGAAGTTTGCACCAACTCTCAAGGTGAGAAAGGGCAATGCATGGTATCGAAGAGGCTAGCAATGATGGAAGGGTGAGAGTGCGTATAATCCATGGACTCAACATTAGTCATAAAGAACTCACATACTTATTGCAAAAATCTACAAGTCATCAAAAACCAAGCACTACGTGCATGCTCCTAGGGGGATAGATTGGTAGGAAAAGACCATCGCTCGTCCCCGACCGCCACTCATAAGGAAGGCAATCAAAGAAACATCTCATGCTTCAAATTTGTCACACAACGGTTACCATACGTGCATGCTACGGGACTTGCAAACCCCAACACAAGTATTTCTCAAATTCACAATTACTCAACTAGCACGACTCTAATATTACCATCTTCATATCTCAAAACAATCTTAAAGTATCAAACTTCTCATAGTATTCAATGCACTTTATATGAAGGTTTTTATTATACCCCTCTTGGATGCCTATCATATTAGGACTAAATTCATAACCAAAGCAAATTACCATGTTGTTCTAAAGACTCTCAAAATAATATAAATGAAGCATGAGAGTTCGTCTATTTCTATAAAATAAAACCACCACCGTGTTCTAAAAAGATATAAGCGAAGCACTAGAGCAAATGACAAACTACTCCGAAAGATATAAGTGAAGATCAATGAGTAGTTGAATAATTATGCAACTATGTGAAGACTCTCTAACATTTAAGACTTCCATATCTTGGGATATTATTCAAACAGCAAGCAAAACAAAAGAAAATAAAATTACGCTCCAAGCAAAACACATATCATGTGGTGAATAAAAATATAGCTCCAAGTGAAGTTACCGATGAACGAAGATGAAAGAGGGGATGCCATCCGGGGCATCCCCAAGCTTAGGCTCTTGGTTGTCCTTGAATATTACCTTGGGATGCCTTGGTAATATCCAAGCTTAGGCTCTTGCCACTCCTTATTCCATAGTCCATCGAATCTTTACCCAAAACTTGAAAACTTCACAACACAAAACTTAAACAGAAAACTTGTAAGCTCTGTTAGTATAAGAAAATAAACCACCACTTAGGTACTGTTGTGAACTCATTCTAAATTAATATTGGTGTAATATCTACTATATTCAAACTTCTCTATGGTTCACACCCTCCGATACTACTCATAGATTCATCAAAATAAGCAAACAACACATAGAAAACAGAATTTGTCAAAAACAGAACAATCTGTAGTAATCTGTATCAAACGTATACTTATGGAACTCAAAAAATTCTCAAATAAATTGGTGGACGTGAGTAATTTCTCTATTAATCATATGCAAAAATAATTAACTTAATATCACTCTCCAGTAAAAAATGGTAGCTAATCTCGTGAGCGCTAAAGTTTCTGTTTTTTACAGCAAGATCACAAAGACTTCACCCGTGTCTTCCCAAAGGTTCTACTTGGCACAAACACTAATTAAAACATAAAACCACATCTAAAAGAGGCTAGGTGAATTATTTATTACTAAACAGGAGCAAAAAGCAAGGAACAAAAATTAAATTGGGTTGCCTCCCAACAAGCGCTAACGTTTAACGCCCCTAGCTAGGCATGATGATTTCAATGATGCTCACATAAAAGATAAGAATTGAAACATAAAGAAAGCATCATGAAGAATATTACTAGCACATTTAAGTCTAACCCACTTCCTATGCATAGGGATTTTTTGAGCAAACAATTTATGGGAACAATAATCAACTAGCATAGGAAAGCAAAACAAGCATAACTTCAAAAATTTAAGCACATAGAGAGGAAACTTGATACTATTGAAATTCCTACAAGCATATATTAGTACATCATAATAATTTTCAGTAGCATCATGAATGAATTCAACAATATAACTATCACATAAAGCATTCTTTTCATGATCTACAAGCATAGAAATTTTATCATTCTCCACATAAGCGAAATTCTTATCATGAATAGTAGTGGGAATAAACTCGACAAAATAATTATCATGTGAGGCATAATCCAATTGAAAATTAAAATCAATTATAGCTCTTATATCTCTTAGTGCATTTGTTGAGTTAGATGCACACCCACTTACTTTTCATGTTGAGCTTTCATACACTTATAGCTCTTAGTGCATTTGTTGCATGACAATCCCTACTCCTCGCATTGATATCAATTGATGGGCATCTCCATAGCTCGTTGGTTAGCTGCTTAGATGTGAAACTTTCTTACTTTTTTGTCTTCTCTATATTCACCCCTATCATCATACTCTATTCCACTCGTAGTGCTATATCCATGGCTGGTGCTCATGTATTGTTTGAGGGTTGAAAAAGCTAAAGCGCGTTAAAAAGTATGAACCAATTGCTCGGCTTGTCATTGGAGTTGTGCGTGATAAATACTTTGTGTTAAGAAGACAAAGCATGGCAAGACTATATCATTTTGTAGGGATAGCTTTCTTTTAGTGTTAATATTTTGAGAGACATGGTTGTTTGTTGGGATGCCTGAGTATTGATGTCTTTATGTCAAATTATAGACTATTGCTTTGAATCACTTATGTCTTAATATTCATGCCATGAATAGATATATGATCAAGATTATGCTAGGTAGATTCCACATAAAAAATTAACTTTTTTACCATTTACCTACTCAACGAAGAGCAGCAATTAAGCTTGGGGATGTTGAAATGTCTCTGTCATGTCTACAATTTTTGATTGTTTCATGCCAATATTACACAACTTTCACATACTTTTGACAACATTTTATATGATTTATTGGACTAACCTATTGATCCAGCGCCCAGTGCCATTTCCTGTTTATTGCATGTTTTTTGTTTCACAGAATATCCATATCAAACAAAGTCCAAACACGATAAAAATTTGCGGAGAATTATTTTGGAATATATTTGGGAGGTGGAATCAACACAAACGGAGGCCCACGACCTCCACAACCCATCAGGGCGTGCCAGGGGGTGCCTGACGCGTCCAGGTGTCTTGTGCCCTCCCCGTAAGTAGTTGGGTCCCTTCTTCGACCGCAAGAAAGATAATTTACGAAAAAATTTGTGTAAAAATTTCAGCACAATCGGAGTTACGGATCTTTGGGAATTTAACAAATGGTGAAGGGCCAGAAAACATGAACATGAAACACAAGAGAACAGAGAGGGAGATCCAATCTCGGATGTTCTCCTGCCCCTCCTCCGCCATGGAGGCCATGGATCAGAGGGGGAACTCTCCTCCCTTCTAGGGGGGGGCCAAGAAAGAAGGAGTGGGGCTCTCTCCCGGTGGCGCCGGAGCACCGCCGGGGCAATCACCGTGATGGCGATCTACATCAACAACTTCACCGCCGTCAACACCAACTCTCTCCTCCTCAATGCAGCGGTCTAACACCCCTTATCCCTGTTGTAATATCTACTTAAACATGGTGCTCAACACTATATATTATTTCCCAATGATATGTGGTTATCCTATGATGTTTGAGTAGATCCGTTTTGTCCTATGGGTTGATAGATGATCATGATTGGTTTGAGTTGTATATTTTATTTTGGTGTTGTCCTACGATGCCCCCCGTGTCGCGCAAATGGAGGGATCCCCATTGTAGGGTGTTGCAATATGTTAATGGTTCGCTTATGGTGGGTGGCGTGAGTGCATAAGCACATACCCGAATTTGGAGGTCATTGCGTATGGGATAAAGAGGACTTGATAGTTAATGCTATGGTTGGGTTTTACGACCTTAGTGATCTTTAGTAGTTGCGGATGCTTGCTAGAGTTCCAATCATAAGTGCATATGATTGCTACTCTTGAGCTTGCATCGGTTTTTCCCTTGAAGAGAAAAGGGTGATGCAGCAAAGTAGAGATAAGTATTTCCCTCAGTTAGAGAACCAAGTTATCAATCCAGTAGGAGACAATGCACAAATCACCAATACCTGCACAAACAATCAAACACTTGCACCCAACGCGATAAAGGGGTTGTCAATCGCCTCACGTTCACTTGCAAAGTGAGATCTGATAGAGATAGATAAAACTAAACAAAAGATAAAGTAAATATTTTTGGGGTTTTTGGTTTATAGATCGGAAAGTAAAAGATTGCAAAATAGTAGATCAGAAACTTATATGATGGAAAGTAGACCCGGTGGCCATAGGTTTCACTAGAGGCTTATCTCAAGATAGCAAATAATACAGTGGGTGAACAAATTACTGTCGAGCAATTAATAGAAAAGCGCAAAGTTATGACGATATCTAAGGCAATGATTATGTAATATAGGCATAACATCCGTGTCAAGTAGACTGACTCCTGCATGCATCTACTACTATTACTCCACACATCGACCGACTCCTGCCTGCATCTAGAGTATTAAGTTCATGAACAGAGTAACACTTTAAGTAAGATGACATGATGTAGAGGAATAAACTCAAGCAATATGTAAACCCCATCTTTTTATCCTTGATGGAAACAATACAATACGTGCCTCGCTACCCCTACTGTCACTTGGTGAGGATACCGCAAGATTGAACCCAAAGCTAAGAACTTCTCCCATTTCAAGAAAAATCAATCTAGTTGGCCAAACTAAACCAATAGTTCGAATAGAATTACAAAGATATCAAATCATGCATAAAATAATTCAGAGAAGATTCAAATAATATTAATAGATAAGTAGATCATAAATCCACAATTCATCTGATCTCGACAAACACGCCGCAAAAAAAGATTACATCGGATAGATCTCCAAGAACATCGAGGAGAACATGGTATTGAGAATCAAAGAGAGAGAAGAAGCCATCTAGCTACTAGCTATGGACCCGTAGGTCTGTGGTAAACTACTCATGCTTCATCGGAAGGGCAATAGAGTTGATGTAGATGCCCTCCGTGATCGAATTCCCCTTCGGCAGGATGCCAGAAAAGGCCCCAAGATGGGATCGCACGGGAACAGAAGGTTGCGGCGGTGGAAAAGTGTTTTCGTGGATGCTTCCGGCGGTTTGGGAATATATGTGAATATATAGGGCCAAGGGATAGGTCAGAGGTGTCCCGAGGACGTGGCAAGGCAGGGGGCGCCCTAACCCCTGGGCACGACCTACCCCCTTGACGCCGCCTTGCGGCTCTTCTGACTTGATCTCCAAGTCTCCGGGGTGTCTTCGGGTCCAAGAAAAATCATCGGGAAGGTTTTATTTTGTTTGGTATTCCTTTTGTGCGAAGCTCAAAAACAAGGAAAAAAAAGAAACTGGCACTGGGATCTAGGTTAATAAGTTAGTCCCAAAAATAATATAAAATATCATATTAATGCATATAAGATATCCAAAACAGATAATATAATAGCATGGAACAATCAAAAATTATAGATACATTGGAGACGTATCAAGCATCCTCAAGTTTAATTCCTGCTCGTCCTCGAGTAGGTAAATGATAAAAATAGAATTTTTGTTGTGGAATGCTACCTAACATATTTATCCATGTATTTCTTTCTTTATTTTGGCATGAATGTTTAGATCCATAAGATTCAAAACAAAAGTTTAATATTGACATAAAAACAATAATACTTCAAGCATACTAACAAGGCAATTATGTCTTCTCAAAATAACATGGCCAAAGAAAGTTTATCCCTACAAAATCATATAGTCTGGCTATGCTCCATCTTCATAACACAAAATATTCAAATCATCACAACCATTATAACAAGCCAAGCAATTGCTTCATAATTTTGGTATTATCAAACCTTTTCAACTTTCAGGCAATACATGAGCGTGAGCCATGGACATAGCACTATGGGTGGAATAGAATATAGTGGTTGTGGAGAAGACAAAAAGGGAGATAGTCTCACATCAACTAGGCGTATTAACGGGCTATGGAGATGCCCATAAATAGATATCAATGTGAGTGAGTAGGGATTGCCATGCAACGGATGCACCAGAGCTATAAGTTTATCAAAGCTCAAAAGAAAACTAAGTGGGTGTGCATCCAACTTGCTTGCTCATGAAGACCTAGGGCAATTTGAGGAAGCCCATCGTTGGAATATACAAGCCAAGTTCTATAATGAAAAATTCCCACTAGTATATGAAAGTGACAACATAGGAGACTCTCTATCATGAAGATCATGGTGCTACTTTGATGCACAAGTGTGGAAAAAGGATAATAACATGGCCCCTTCTCTCTTTTTCTCTCATTTTTTGTTTGGCTTCTTTGGCATCCCTTTTATTTTTTCCTCACACGGGACAATGCTCTAATAATGAAGATCATCACACTCCTATTACTTACAATTCAAAATTACAACTCGATACTTAGAACAAAATATGACTCTATATGAATTCCTCTGGCAGTGTACCGGGATGTGCAATTACTCAAGAGTGACATGTATGAAAGAATTATGAAAGGTGTCTTTGCTACAAATATGATGTCAACTACATGATCATGTAAAGCAATATGGCAATGATGGAACATGTCATAATAAAACGGAACGGTGGAAAGTTGCATGGCAATATATCTCGGAATGGCTATGGAAATGCAATAATAGGTAGGTACGGTGGATGTTTTTAGGAAGGTATATGGTGGGTGTATGGTACCGGTGAAGGTCGCACGACAGTAGAGAGGCTAGCAATTGTGGAAAGGTAAGAGTGCGTATAATCCATGGAATCAATATTAGTCATAAAGAACACACATACTTATTGCAAAAATATATTAATCATCGAAACAAATTACTACACGCATGCTCCTAGGGGGATAGATTGGTAGGAAAAGACCATCGCTCATCCCCGACTGCCACTCATAAGGAAGAGAATCAAAAAATACCTCATGCCCCAACTTCGTTACATAATGGTTCACCATATGTGCATGCTACGGGAATCACAAACCTTACCACAAGTATTTCTCCAATTCGCAATTACTCGCTAGCATGACTCTAATATCACCATCTCTATATCTCAAAACAATCATAAGCAATCAAACTTCTCATAGTATTCAATGCACTTTATATGAAAGTTTTTATTATACCCCTCTTGGATGCCTATCATCTTAGGAATAAATTCATAACCAAAGCAAATTACCATGCTGTTTAAAAAGACTCACAAAATAATATAAGTGAAGCATGACAGTTCAATAATTTCTATAAAATAAAGCCACCGCCATGCTCTAAAAAGATATAAGTGGAGCACTAGAGCAAAATTATATTGCCTAGCTGAAAAGATATAACTGAAGCACATAGAGTATTCTAATAAATCACGATTCATGCGTGTCCCTCTCAAAAGGTGTGTACAACAAGGATGATTGTGGCAAACTAAAAGGTAAAGACTCATATCATACAAGACGCTCCAAGCAAAACACATATCATGTGGTGAATAAAAATATAGCGTCAAGTAAAGTTACCGATAGACGAAGACGAAAGAGGGGATGCCTTCCGGGGCATCCCCAAGCTTAGGCTCTTGGTTGTCCTTGAATATTACCTTGGGGTGCCTTGGGCATCCCCAAGCTTGGGCTCTTGCCACTCCTTATTCCATAGTCCATCAAATACTTACCCAAAACTTGAAAACTTCAAAACACAAAACTCAACAGAAAATCTTATAAGCTCCATTAGTATAAGAAAATAAATCACCACTTTTGGTACTGTTGTGAACTCATTATTTATTTATATTGGTGTAATATCTACTGTATTCCAAATTTTCCATGGTTCATACCCCCCGATACTACCCATAGATTCATCAAAATAAGCAAACTACACATAGAAAACATAATATGTCAAAAACAAAACAGTCTATAGTGATCTGTAACTCTCGAATACTTGTGTAACTCCAAAATTATGAAAAATTAGTACAACCTTGGCAATTTGTATCTTAATCTTCTGCAAAAAATAATAAATATTTTATCATGCTTCTGTTAAAAATGAGACTTATTTTCCTGGGCGCAAAAGTTCCTATTTTTCAGCAAGATCAAGTCAATTATCACTGTAAGCCATCCGAAAGGTCTTACTTGGCCCAAACACTAATTAAAACACAAAAACACATCTAACCAAAGGCTAGATGAATTATTTATTCAAAAATAGAAAAGAAAATATTGGTTTGTCTCCCAACAAGCGCTTTTCTTTAAAGCCTTTTAGCTAGGCGTTGATAATTTTAATGTTGCTCACATGAAAGATAGCAATTGAAACACAAAGAGAGCATCACAAAACATGTGACAAACAAGTTTAAGTCTAAAATTCTTCCTATGCATAGGGATTTTATAAGAAAACAAATTATCAAGACAAGCAAAAACTACCATATGCAAGGAAGAAGAAAGAAGCAATAGTAATCTCAACATAATGAGAGGTAATTTTGTAACATGAAAATTTCTACAACCATATGTTCCTCTCTCATAATAATTACATGTGGGATCATAATAAAATTAAACAATATAACTATCACATACAATATTCTCAACATGATCCACATGCATGCAAATTTGACACTCTTCCAAAATAATGGGATTATCATCAAATAAAGTCATTATCTTTCCAAACCCACTTTTATAAAAAAATCCATAAGATTGAATATTCTCCAAATATGTGGGATCGAAAGTCAACACTCTTCCAAACCCACTTTCAATATTAAAGCTAACATATTCATCATGAGGCTTAAATAAATTTTCAAGATCATAAGAAGCATCATCACCCCAATCATGATCATTGCATTAAGTAGAGGACATAGCAAAACTAGCATCCCCAAGCTTGGGGTTTTGCATATCATTAACACAATTGACATTAATATAATTTATAATAACATCATTGCAATCATGCTTTTTATTCAAGTAGCTATCGTGAATCACATCATAAATTTCTTCTTTTAGCACTTCATCACAATTTTCAGATTCATGAATTTCAAGCAAACCTTCATAAAGATAATCTAGTGCACTCAACTCACTAGCAATTGGTTCAACATAATTGGATCTCTTAAAAAGATTAGCAAGTGGATGAGGATCCATAAACTTTTTCTTCTGATTTTCAATAAACACACAACTATACCAAGCAAACAAGCAAACAATGCAAGTAAGACATAGAGGCAAACGGAAAGAAGGCGAATAAAAAGGCAAATCTTTTTGAAAATTGTTTTAGAAGTGGGGGAGAGGAAAACAATAGGCAAATGGAGAATAATGTAATGCAAGAGATGAGAGTTTTATCATGGGTACTTGGTATGTCTTGACTTGGCATAGATCTCCCCGGCAACGGCGCCAGAAATTCTTCCTACTACTTCTTGAGCTTGCATTGGTTTTTCCCTTGAAGAGGAAAGGGTGATTTATACGTCGATTTTGCATCATGCTTTTATATCGATATTTATTGCATTATGGGCTGTTATTTCACATTATGTCACAATACTTATGGCTATTCTTTCTTATTTTACAAGGTTTACATAAGGAGGGAGAATGCCGGCAACTGGAATTCTGGGCTGGAAAAGGAGCAAATATTAGAGACCTATTCTGCACAACTCCAAAAGTCCTGAAACTCCACAGAACACCTTATAATAAATAATGAAAAATCCTCGCCAAAGATGAAGGCCAGGGGGCCCACACTCTTCTCGCGAGGGTGGGGGGCACGCCCCCCTAGGGCGCGCCCCCTACCTCGTGGGCCCCCTGGTGGCTCTCCAATGACCATCTTCTCCTATATGAAGTCTTTCGTCGAGAAAAAATTAAAAAGCAACCTTTCGGGAAGAAACTCCGCTGCCACGAGGCAGAACCTTGGCGGATCCAATCTAGAGCTCCGGCAGAGCTGTTCTGCCGGGGAAACTTCCCCCCGGATGGGGAAATCATCGCCATCATCATCACCAACGCCCCTCTCATCGGGAGAGGGCAATCTCCATCAACATCTTCATCAGCACCATCTCATCTTAAAACCCTAGTTCATCTCTTGTATCCGATTCTTGTCTTCAAGTCCGGGATTGGTGCTAGTAGGTTGCTAGTATTATTAATTACTCCTTGTAGTTGATGCTAGTTGGTTTAATTGGTGGAAGATCATATGTTCAGATCCTTTATGGATATTAATACTCCTCTGATTATGAACATGTTTATGCTTTGTGAGTAGTTATGTTTGTTCCTGAGGACAAGGGAGAAGTCTTCCTATTAGTAGTCATGTGAATTTGTTATTCGTTCGATATTTTGATGAGATGTATGTTGTTTAGCCTCTAGAGGTGTTATGTGAACATCGACTACATAACACTTCACCATTATTTGGGCCTAGAGGAAGGCATTGGGAAGTAATAAGTAGATGATGAGTTGCTAGAGTGACAGAAGCTTAAACCCTAGTTTATGCGTTGCTTCGTAAGGGGATGATTTGGATCCATATGTATCATGCTATGGTTAGGTTTACCTTAATACTTTTGTTGTAGTTGCGGATGCTTGCAATAGAGGTTAATCATAAGTGGGATGCTTGTTCAAGAAAGGACAACACCCAAGCACCGGTCCACCCACATATCAAATAATCAAAGTACCGAACGTGAATCATATGAGCGTGATGAAAACTAGCTTGACGATATTCCCATGTGTCCTCGGGAGCGCTTTTCCTTATATAAGAGTTTGTCCAGGCTTGTCCTTTGCTACAAAAAGGATTGGGACACCTTGCTGCAATTTATTTACTTTTGTTACTTGTTGCTCGTTAGAAATTATCTCATTATAAAACTATCTGTTACCACTTATTTCAGTACTTGCAGAGAATACCTTGCTGAAAACCGTTTATCATTTCCTTCCGCTCCTCGTTGGGTTTGACACTCTTACTTATCAAAAGGACTACGATAGATCTCCTATACTTGTGGGTCATCAAGACTCATTTCTGGCGCCATTGCCGAGGAGTGAAGCGCCTTTGGTAGGTGGAATTTGGTAAGGAAAAATTTATATAGTGTGCTAAAATTTACTATCACTTGTTACTATGGAAAGTAATCCTCTAAGGGGCTTGTTCGGGGTATCTTCACCCTGACTAGTAGAGAAAAGAGTTGCTCCTCCACCTACTGGACCTATTGAAAATGAAATTCCTTATGAGTATCCTTCGGCTTTGATAGAAAAATTACTAGCTAATCCTTTTACCGGAGATGGAACAAAGCATCCTGATGAACACCTAATATATGTGGATGAAGTTTGTGGATTATTTAAGCTTGCAGGTATTCCCGATGATGTTGCTAAGAAGAAGGTCTTCCCTTTATCTTTGAAGGGAGACGCGTTGACATGGTATAGGCTATGTGATGATATGGGATCATGGGACTATAGAAGATTGAAATTGGAATTTCATCAAAAGTATTACCCTATGCATCTTGTTCATCGTGATCGCAATTATATATATAATTTTTGGCCTCGCGAAGGAGAAAGCATCGCTCAAGCTTGGGGGAGGCTTAAATCAATGTTATATTCATGGCCCAGTCATGAGCTTCCAAGAGAAACACTTATTCAAAACATTTATGCTCGGCTTTCTGAAAATAATCGCACCATGCTCGATACTTCTTGTGCTGGCTCTATTATTATGAAGACTATTGAATTAAAATGGGATTTATTGGATAGAATTAAACACAACTCTAAAGATTGGGACCTCGACAATGGTAAGGAGTGAGGTATGACACCTAAGTTTGATTGTGTTAAATCTTTTATGGATACCGATATTTTCCGTAAGTTTAGCACTAAATATGGACTTGATTCTGAGATAGTAGCCTCTTTCTGTGAATCTTTTGCTACTTATGTTGATCTCCCTAAGGAGAAGTGGTTTAAATATCATCCTCCCATAGAAGTAAAAGTAGTTGCACCTATTAAAGTTGAAGAAAAGACTATCACTTATAATGATCCTATTGTTCCAACTTCTTATGTTGAGAAACCACCTTTTCCTGTTAGAATAAAGGATCATGCTAAAGCTTCAATTGTGGTTCGTAAAAGCAATATTAAAACATATACACCTCCTGAGAAAGTTAAAGTTGAACCTAATATTGCTATTTTTAAGGATCTCTTGTCTGATAATATTGATGGGCATGTTATTCAGTTCTGTGGTGAAACTGCTAGAATTGCCTAACCTTGTGCTAAAGATAAACATAGACCTATGGTAGGCGTGCCTGGTATTTCTGTTAAAATAGGAGATCATTGTTATCATGGCTTATGTGACATGGGTGCTAGTGCTAGTGTTATACCGCATACTTTATACGAAGAAATTAAGGATGAAATTGCACCTGCTGAGTTAGAAGGAATTGATGTTACAATTAAACTTGCCAATAGAGATACTATATCCGCAGTGGGAATTGTTAGAGATGTTGAAGTTTTGTGTGGGAAAACTAAATATCCTGCTGTTTTCTTGTTCTTGGTTCCCCACAAGATAGCTTTTGTCCCATTATATTTGGTAGACCCTTCTTGAATACAGTTAATGCTAGGATAGACTGTGAAAAGAATGTTGTTACTATTGGCTTAGATGACATGACTCATGAATTTAATTTCTCTAAATTTAGTAAACAACACTGTGAAAAAGAATTGCCTAGTAAGGATGAAATTTTTGGTCTTGCTTCTATTGACGTACCTCCTAGTGATCCTTCAGAACAATATTTGCTAGACCATGAGAATGATATGTTTATGAATGAAAGAACGGAAATAGATGAAGTATTCTTTAAAGAATAACATATGCTAAAAGACAATTTGCCTGTTGAAATCCTAGGGGATCCTCCTCCACCTAAGGGTGATCCCGTGTTTGAGCTTAAACCGTTGCCTATTAATCTTAAATATGCTTATATTGATGAAAAGAAGATATATCCTGTTACTATTAGTGCTAACCTTTCAGAGCATGAAGAAGAAAGATTATTGAAAACTCTGAAGAAGCACCGTGCTGCTATTGGGTACACTCTTGATGATCTTAAGGGCATTAGTCCCACTCTATGTCAACATAAAATAAATTTGGAAGCAGATGCCAAACCAGTTCGTGAAGATATATGTCCTCAACGACGTCTGAATCCTAAAATGAAAGAAATGGTAAGAAAAGAAATACTAAAGCTTCTAGAAGCAGGTATAATTTATCCTGTTGCTGATAGTCAGTGGGTAAGTCCTGTTCATTGTGTCCCTAAGAAGGGAGGTATTACTGTTGTTCCAAATGATAAAGATGAATTGATTCCTCCAAGAATTATTACAGGTTATAGGATGGTAATTGATTTCCGCAAATTAAATAAGGCTACTAAGAAAGATCATTACCCTTTACGTTTTATCGATCAAATGCTAGAAAGATTATGCAAACATACACATTACTGCTTTCTAGATGGTTATTCTGGTTTCCCTCAAATACCTGTGTCGGCTAAAGATCAATCAAAGACTACTTTTACATGCCCTTTTGGTACTTTTGCTTATAGACTTATGCATTTTGGTTTATGTAATGCACCTGCTACCTTTCAAAGATGCATGATGGCTATATTCTTTGACTTTTGTGAAAAGATTTGTTAGGTTTTCATGGACGACTTTTCCGTCTATGGATCTTCTTTTGATGATTGCTTGAGCAATCTTGATCGAGTTTTGCAGAGATGTGAAGAAACTAATCTTGTCTTGAATTGGGAAAAGTGCCACTTTACGGTTAATGAAGGTATTGTCTTGGGGCATAAATTTCTGAAAGAGGTATTGAAGTCGATAAAGCCAAGGTTGATGCTATTGAAAAGATGCCATGTCCCAAGGACATCAAAGGTATAAGAAGTTTCCTTGGTCACGCCGGATTTTATAGGAGGTTCATTAAGGACTTCTAAAAAAATTCTCGGCCTCTGACTAATTTATTACAAAAAGATATAACATTTGTCTTTGATGATGATTGTGTAGAAGAATTTGAAATAATTAAGAAAGCATTAGTCTCTGCACCTATTGTTCAACCACCTGATTGGAATTTACCCTTTGAAATTACGTGTGATGCTAGCGATTATGCTGTAGGTGTTGTTCTAGGGCAAAGAGTTGATAAGAAATTAAATGTTATCCATTATGCTAGTAAGACTCTAGACAATGCTCAAAGAAATTATGCTACTACTGAAAAAGAACTTTTAGCAGTTGTGTTTGCTTGTGACAAGTTCAGACCTTATATTGTTGATTCTAAAGTAACTATCCACACTGATCATGCTGCTATTAAATATATTATGGAGAAGAAAGATGATAAACCTAGACTTATTAGATGGGTTCTCTTGCTACAAGAATTTGATTTGCTTATTGTTGATAGAAAAGGAGCCGAGAACCCCGTTGCAGACAACTTATCTAGGTTAGAGAATGTTCTTGATGACCTACTACCTATTGATGATAGTTTTCCTGATGAACAATTAAATATCATAAGTACTTCTCGTAGTACCCCTTGGTATGCTGATTATGCTAATTACATAGTTGCTAAATTTATACCACCTAGCTTCACATACCAACAAAAGAAAAAGTTCTTCTATGATTTGAGACATTACTTTTGGGATGACCCACATCTTTATAAGGAAGGAGTAGATGGTGTTATTAGACGTTGTGTACCTGAGTATGAACAGGAACAGATCCTACGTAAGTGCCACTCCGAAACTTATGGAGGACACCACGCGGGAGATAGAACTGCACATAAGGTATTGCAATCTGGTTTTTGTTGGCCTACTCTCTTCAAGGATGCCCGTAAGTTTGTCCTATCTTGTGATGAATGTCAAAGAATTGGTAATATTAGTAGACGTCAAGAAATGCCTATGAACTATTCACTTGTTATTGAACCGTCTGATGTTTGGGGCTTTGATTATATGGGACCTTTTCCTGCCTCTAATGGATATACACATATTTTAGTTGCTGTTGATTACGTTACTTAGTGGGTAGAAGCTATTCCAACTAGTAGTGTTGATCATAACACTTCTATTAAAATGCTTATAGAAGTTATTTTTCCGAGGTTTGGAGTCCCTAGATATTTAATGACTGATGGTGGTTCACATTTTATTCATGGTGCTTTCCGTAAAATGCTTGCTAAATATGCAGTCAATCATAGAATTGCATCTCCGTATCACCCACAGTCTAGTGGTCAAGTAGAATTGAGTAATAGAGAACTCAAATTAATTTTGCAAAAGACTGTCAATAGGTCTAGAAAGAATTGGTCCAAGAAACTTGATGATGCATTATGGGTCTATAGAACTGCATATAAAAATCCTATGGGTATGTCTCCGTATAAAATGGTATATGGAAAAGCATGTCACTTACCTCTCGAACTAGAACATAAGGCATATTGGGCTATTAAAGAGCTCAGCTATGATTTCAAACTTGCCGGTGAAAAGAGGTTATTTGGTATTAGCTCACTTGATGAATGGATAACCCAAGCTTACGAAAATGCCAAGTTGTTTAAAGAAAAGGTTAAAAGATGGCATGACAAAAGGATACAAAAGCGTGAGTTTAATGTAGGTGATTATGTATTACTATACAACTCTCGTTTCAGATTTTTTGTAGGGAAAGTTCTCTCTAAATGGAAAGGCCCCTATGTTATCGAGGAGGTCTATCGTTCTGGTGCCATAAAAATCAACAACTTCGAAGGCACAAATACGAAGGTGGTAAACGGTCAAAGAATCAAACATTATATCTCACGTAATCCTATAAATGTTGAAACCAATATTATTGAAACCGTAACCCCAGAGGAATACATAAGCGACACTTTCCAGAACATTTCAGACTCCGAAAAGGAATAGGTATGTGGTACGGTAAGTAAACTGACTCCAAAACAATTTTTAAGTCAATATTTCTCCATTTTGGAATATTTAGAAAAATAGAAAATTAAGTAGCAGTCCGGGAAGGACACGAGGGCCTCACGAGGGTGGAGGGCGCGCCCTACCCCCTGGGCGCACCCCCCTACCTCGTGAGCACCTCGTGTGCCTTCTAGACACCGTTTTCTTGCACGATACGTATTTTGGTCAGTAAAAATTCATTATATAATCTCCTGGGGGTTTTGACTCCCGTATCACCCAAAATTCCCTTGTCTTTGTTTTGAGCTGTCCTGCTGCAGACGGAGCAACATGTCGTCCCAGGATTCGGTGGGAGAAACCTATGTGGCTGATTACCTTGCAGATCCTAAGGTTTATGGGGATGTGGAGAATTGTGGTTGGACTACGGAAGAAGACGAAGACTATGAACCCAAGAGAAAGGAGGAGACGAGCTCAGATGAAGATGAAGTCCCACTACCTCAACCTGGGGACATGCATTTGGAATTCAAAAAGTCAAGCCTCCCGGATAGGGTAAAGAAACCTAAGATCGAGGTTAACCCTTTTCGCCTCTTGCAGGAGAACAAGCAGGAACTATGCAAAAAGATACTGAGCTTGGAGCAGGAGATCGAGGACCTAAGGGACCAAAATTCTGTCCTAAAATGCAAATTAAGGAAGAAGCCTACATCATCAACAACACCTCCACCGTCTCCTCCAACAAAGAAGAATTGAGTATCTGGGTATGGGCACTCCACTTGGCAACTGCCAAGCTTGGGGGAGTGCCCCGATATCGTATCACCATCACTTTTATCTTTACCGTTTATCTTAAGTTCGATCTTATTACTAGTATTTTGATCTAGTAGAATAAAGTTTATGGCATGATCTAGTTGTGAGTTTTGCTTTATTATCCTTCTATGTAATCGAGTCCATGAGCTATATAATAAAGATTAGTGTTGAGTCAAGGGCTTTATTATTTTTCCATGATCCTAAGTGAATAAAAGAAAAGAGAAAGAAATAAAAAGAAACAAAGACACCATATGGATCTCATGGAGAGTAATGAGCTCACATAGAAAAAGTATGATGAATAAAACTTGTTGAGAGTTGACAAGCATAGTTTTGGTCATTGTTGCAATTAATAGGAAGTAATAAAGAAAGAGAGGTCTTCACATATAGATATACTATCTTGGACATCCTTTATGATTGTGAGCACTCATTAAAATATGACATGCTAAAGAGTTGACATTGGACAAGGAAGATAACGTAATGGGTTATGTTTTCTTACATCTGAGATAAATTATATTGTCTTGGATCCTCCAACATGTTGAGCTTGCCTTTCCCCCTCATGCTAGCCAAATTCTCAGCACCAAGTAGAGATACTACTTGTGCTTCCAAATACCCTTAAACCAGTTTTGCCATGAGAGTCCACCATATCTACCTATGGATTGAATAAGATCCTTCAAGTAAGTTGTGATCGGTGCAAAGCAATAAAAATGCTTTCTAAATATGTATGATTGATTGGTGTGGGAGAGATAAGCTTCATACGATCTTGTGATGTGGAAATAATAAAAGCGACGGACTGCATAATAAAGGTTCATATCACAAGGGGCAATATAAAGTGACGTTCTTTCGTATTAAGATTTTGTGCATCCAACCATAAAAGCGCATGGCAACCTCTGCTTCCCTCTGCGAAGGGCCTATCTTTTATCATTATCTTCTACCTTATGCAAGAGTCATGGTGATCTTCACCCTTCCTTTTTACATTTTACCCTTTGGCAAGCACAATATGTTGGAAAGACCCCGATATATATGGCTAATTGGATGTGGGTTTTCATGAACTATTACTGTTGACATTACCCTTGAGGTAAAACGTTGGGAGGCAAACTATAAGCCCCTATCTTTCTCTGTGTCCGATTAAAACTCCACACCCATAAGTATTGCATGAGTGTGAGCAATTGTGAAATATTATATGATAGTTGAGTATGTGGACTTGCTGAAAAGCTCTTATACATTGACTCTTTCCTATGTTATGATAAATTGCAATTGCTTCAATGATCGAGATTGTAGTTTGTTAGTTTTCAATGAAGTTTACGATTCATACTTGATATTGTGATTGAATTATTACTCTAGCATTAGAGATCATATGACAAAAATGATTTAAGTTGCTGTTCTAAGAATGATCATGATGCCCTCATGTCCGTATTTTATTTTTATCGACACCTTCATCTCTAAACATGTGGACATATTTTTTGATTTTGTCTTTTCGCTTGAGGACAAGCGAGGTCTAAGCTTGGGGGAGTTGATACGTCCATTTTGCATCATGCTTTTATATCGATATTTATTGCATTATGGGCTGTTATTTCACATTATGTCACAATACTTATGGATATTCTCTCTTATTTTACAAGGTTTACATAAGGAGGGAGAATGCCGGCAGCTGGAATTCTGGGCTGGAAAAGGAGCAAATATTAGAGACCTATTCTGCACAACTCCAAAAGTCCTGAAACTCCATGGAACACCTTATAATAAATAATGAAAAATCCTCGCCAAAGATGAAGGCCGGGGGGCCCACACTCTTCTCACGAGGGTGGGGGGCGCCCCCCTAGGGCGCGCCCCTACCTCATGGGCCCCCCTGGTGGCTCTCCAATGACCATCTTCTCCTATATGAAGTCTTTCGTCGAGAACAAATTAAGAAGCAACCTTTCGAGACGAAACTCTGCCGCCACGAGGCGGAACCTTGGCGGATCAAATCTCGAGCTCCGGCAGAGCTGTTCTGCCGGGGAAACTTCCCTCCCAAAGGGGGAAATCATCGCCATCGTCACCACCAATGCTGCTCTCATCGGGACAGGGCAATCTCCATCAACATCTTCATCAGCACCATCTCATCTCAAAACCCTAGTTCATCTCTTGTATCCGATTCTTGTCTTCAAGTCCGGGATTGGTGCTAGTAGGTTGCTAGTAGTGTTAATTCCTCATTGTAGTTGATGCTAGTTGGTTTAACTGGTGGAAGATCATATGTTCAGATCCTTTATGCATATTAATGCCCCTCTGATTATGAACATGTTTATGCTTTGTGAGTAGTTACTTTTGTTCCCGAGGACAAGGGAGAAGTCTTGCTATTAGTAGTCATGTGAATTTGGTATTCGTTCAATATTTTGATGAGATGTATGTTGTCTAGCCTCTAGTGGTGTTATGTGAACGTCAACTACAAAACAATTCACCATTATTTGGGCCTAGAGGAAGGCATTGGGAAGTAATAAGTAGATGATGGGTTGCTAGAGTGACAGAAGCTTAAACCCTAGTTTATGTGTTGCTTCGTAAGGGGCTGATTTGGATCCATATGTTTCATGCTATGGTTAGGTTTACCTTAATACTTTTGTTGTAGTTGCGGATGCTTGCAATAGAGGTTAATCATAAGTGGGATGCTTGTTCAAGTAAGGACAGCACCCAAGCACCCGTCCACCCACATATGAAATTATCAAAGTACCGAACACGAATCATATGAGCGTGATGAAAACTAGCTTCACGATATTCCCATTTGTCCTCGAGAGCGCTTTTCCTAATATAAGAGTTTGTCCAGGCTTGTCCTTTGCTACAAAAAGGATTGGGCCACCTTGCTGCACTTTATTTAATTTTGTTACTTGTTGCTCGTTACAAATTATCTCATTACAAAACTATCTGTTACCACTTATTTCAGTACTTGCAGAGAATACCTTGCTGAAAACCGTTTATCATTTCCTTCTGCTCCTCGTTGGGTTCGACACTCTTACTTATCAAAAGGACTACGATAGATCCCCTATACTTGTGGGTCATCAAGACTCTTTTCTGGCGGTGTTGCCGGGGAGTGAAGCGCCTTTGGTAGGTGGAATTTGGTAAGGAAAAATTTATATAGTGTGCTGAAATTTACTATCACTTGTTACTATGGAAAGTAATCCTCTAAGGGGCTTGTTCGGGGTATCTTCACCCCGACCAGTAGAGAAAAGAGTTGCTCCTCCACCTACTGAACCTATTGAAAATGAAACTCCTTATGAGTATCCTTCGGCTTTGATAGAAAAACTGCTAGATAATCCTTTTACAGGAGATGGATCAAAGCATCCTGATGAACACCTAATATATGTGGATGAAGTTTGTGGATTATTTAATCTTGCAGGTATTCCCGATGATGTTGCTGAGAAGAAGGTCTTCCCTTTATCTTTGAAGGGAGACGCACTGACATGGTATAGGCTATGTGATGATATGGGATCATGGGACTATAGACGATTGAAATTGGAAGTTCATCAAAAGTATTACCCTATGCATCTTGTTCATCGTGATCACAATTATATATGTAATTTTTGGCCTCGTGAAGGAGAAAGCATAACTCAATCTTGGGGGAGGCGTAAATCAATGTTATATTCATGCGCCAATCATGAGCTTCCAAGAGAAACACTTATTCAAAATTTTTATGCTCGGCTTTCTGAAAATAATCGCACCATGCTCGATACTTCTTATGCTGGCTCTTTTATGATGAAGACTATTGAATTCAAATGGGATTTATTGGATAGAATTAAACGCAACTCTGAATATTGGGACCTCGACAATGGTAAGGATTCAGGTATGACACCTAAGTTTGATTGTGTTAAATCTTTTATGGATACCGATATTTTCCGTAAGTTTAGCACTAAATATGGACTTGATTCTGAGATAGTAGCCTCTTTCTGTGAATCTTTTGCTACTTATGTTGATCTCCCTAAGGAGAAGTGGTTTAAATATCATCCTCCCATAGAAGTAAAAGTAGCTGCACCTATTAAAGTTGAAGAAAAGACTATCACTTATAATGATCCTATTGTTCCTACTTCTTATGTTGAGAAACCACCTATCCCTGTTAAAATAAAGGATCATGCTAAAGCTTTAACTGTGGTTCGTAAAAGCAATATTAAAACATATACACCTCCTGAGAAAGTTAAAGTTGATCCTAATATTGCTATTGTTAAGGATCTCTTGTCTGATAATATTGATGGGCATGTTATTCAGTTCTGTGGTGAAACTGCTAGAATTGCCAAACCTTGTGCTAAAGATAAACATAGACCCGTGGTAGGCGTGCCTGTTATTTCTGTTAAAATAGGAGATAATTGTTATCATGGCTTATGTGATATGGGTGCTAGTGCTAGTTTTATACCGCATACTTTATACGAAGAAATTAAGGATGAAATTACACCTGCTGAGTTAGAAGGAATTGATGTTACAATTAAACTTGCCAATAGAGATACTATATCCATAGTGGGAATTGTTAGAGATGTTGAAGTTTTGTGTGGGAAAACTAAATATCCTGCTGATTTTCTTGTTCTTGGTTCCCCACAAGATAGCTTTTGTCCCATTATATTTGGTAGACCCTTCTTGAATACAGTTAATGCTAGGATAGACTGCAAAAAGAATGTTGTTACTATTGGCTTAGATGACATGACTCATGAATTTAATTTCTCTAAATTTAGTAAACAACACCATGAAGAAGAATTGCCTAGTAAGGATGAAATTATTGGTCTTGCTTCTATTGCCGTACCTCCTAGTGATCCTTTAGAACAATATTTGCTAGACCATGAGAATGATATGTTTATGAATGAAAGAACGGAAATAGATGAAGTATTCTTTAAACAAGAACTTATGCTAAAACACAATTTTCCTGTTGAAATCCTAGGGGATCCTCCTCCACCTAAGGGTGATCCCGTGTTTGAGCTTAAACCGTTGCCTGATAATCTTAAATATGCTTATCTTGATGAAAAGAAGATATATCCTGTTATTATTAGTGCTAACCTTTCAGAGCATGAAGAAGAAAGATTATTGAAAACTCTGAAGAAGCACTGTGCTGCTATTGGATATACTCTTGATGATCTTAAGGGCATTATTCCCACTCCATGTCAACATAAAATGCATTTGGAAGCAAATGCCAAACCAGATCATGACCCTCAACGAAGTCTGAATCCTAAAATGAAAGAAGTGGTAAGAAAAGAAATACTAAAGCTTCTAGAAGCAGGTATAATTTATCCCGTTGCTGATAGTCAGTGGGTAAGTCCTGTTCATTGTGTCCCTAAGAAGGGAGGTATTACTGTTGTTCCAAATGATAAAGATGAATTGATTCCTCAAAGAATTATTACAGGTTATAGGATGGTAATTGATTTCCGCAAATTAAATAAGGCTACTAAGAAAGATCATTACCCCTTACCTTTTATCGATCAAATGCTAGAAAGATTATGCAAACATACACATTACTGCTTTCTAGATGGTTATTCTAGTTTCTCTCAAATACCTGTGTCGGTTAAAGATCAATCAAAGACTACTTTTACATGCCCTTTTGGTACTTTTGCTTATAGACGTATGCCTTTTGGTTTATGTAATGCACCTGCTACCTTTCAAAGATGCATGATGGCTATATTCTTTGACTTTTGTGAAAAGATTTGTGAGGTTTTCATGGACGACTTTTCCGTCTATGGATCTTCTTTTGATGATTGCTTGAGCAATCTTGATTGACTTTTGCAGAGATGTGAAGAAACTAATCTTGTCTTGAATTGGGAAAAGTGCCACTTTATGGTTAATGAAGGTATTGTCTTGGGGCATAAAATTTCTGAAAGAGGTATTGACGTCGATAAAGCCAAGGTTGATGCTATTGAAAAGATGCCATGTCCCAAGGACATCAAAGGTATAAGAAGTTTCCTTGGTCACACCGGATTTTATAGGAGGTTCATTAAGGACTTCTAAAAAATTTCTCGGCCTCTGACTAATTTACTACAAAAAGATATAACATTTGTCTTTGATGATGATTGTGTAGAAGCATTTGAAATACTTAAGAAAGCATTAGTCTCTGCACCTATTGTTCAGCCACCTGATTGGAATTTACCCTTTGAAATTACGTGTGATGCTAGCGATTATGTTGTAGGTGCTGTTCTAGGGAAAATAGTTGATAAGAAATTAAATGTTATCCATTATGCTAGTAAGACTCTAGAAAATGCTCAAACAAATTATGCTACTACTGAAAAAGAACTTTTAGCAGTTGTATTTGCTTGTGATAAGTTCAGACCTTATATTGTTGATTCTAAAGTAACTATTCACACTGATCATGATGCTATTAAATATCTTATGGAGAAGAAAGATGCTAAACCTAGACTTATTAGATGGGTTCTCTTGCTACAAGAATTTGATTTGCTTATTGTTGATAGAAAAGGATCTGAGAACCCCGTTGCAGACAACTTATCTAGGTTAGAGAATGTTCTTGATGGCCCACTACCTATTGATGATAGTTTTCCTGATGAACAATTAAATGTCATAAGTACTTCTCGTAGTACCCCTTGGTATGCTGATTATGCTAATTACATAGTTGCTAAATTTATACCACCTAGCTTCACATACCAACAAAAGAAAAAGTTCTTCTATGATTTGAGAAATTACTTTTGGGATGACCCACATCTTTATAAGGAAGGAGTATATGGTGTTATTAGACGTTGTGTACCTGAGCATGAACGGGAACAAATCCTACGCAAGTGCCACTCCGAAACTTATGGAGGACACCACGCGGGAGATAGAACTGCACATAAGGTATTGCAATCTGGTTTTTATTGGCCTACTCTCTTCAAGGATGCCCGTAAGTTTGTCCTATCTTGTGACGAATGTCAAAGAATTGGTAATACTAGTAGACATCAAGAAATGCCTATGAACTATTCACTTGTTATTGAGCCGTTAGATGTTTGGGGCTTTGATTATATGGGACCTTTTCCTGCCTCTAATGGATATACACATATTTTAGTTGCTGTTGATTACGTTACTAAGTGGGTAGAAGCTATTCCAACTAGTAGTGTTGATCATAACACTTCTATTAAAATGCTTAAAGAAGTTATTTTTTCGAGGTTTGGAGTCCCTAGATATTTAATGACTGATGGTGGTTCACATTTTATTCATTGTGCTTTCCGTAAAATGCTTGCTAAATATGACGTCAATCATAGAATTGCATCTCCGTATCACCCACAGTCTAGTGGTCAAGTAGAATTGAGAAATAGAGAACTCAGATTAATTTTGCAAAAGACTGTCAATAGGTCTAGAAAGAATTGGTCCAAGAAACTTGATGATGCATTATGGGCCTATAGAACTGCATATAAAAATCCTATGGGTATGTCTCCGTATAAAATGGTATATGGAAAAGCATGTCACTTACCTCTCGAACTAGAACATAAGGCATATTGGGCTATTAAGGAGCTCAACTATGATTTCAAACTTGCCGGTGAAAAGAGGTTATTTGATATTAGCTCACTTGATGAATGGAGAACCCAAGCTTATGAAAATGCCAAGTTGTTTATAGAAAAGGTTAAAAGATGGCATGACAAAAGGATACAAAAGCGTGAGTTTAATGTTGGTGATTATGTATTGCTATACAACTCTTGTTTAAGATTTTTTGCAGGGAAACTTCTCTCTAAATGGGAAGGCCCCTATGTTATCGAGGAGGTCTATCGTTCCGGTGCCATAAAAATCAACAACTTCGAAGGCAGAAATCCGAAGGTGGTAAACGGTCAAAGATTCAAACATTATATCTCGGGTAATCCCATAAATGTTGAAACCAATATTATTGAAACCGTAACCCCGGAGGAATACATAAGGGACACTTTCCAGAACGTTTCATACTCCGAAAAAGAATAGGTATGTGGTACGGTAAGTAAACTGGCTCCAAAACAATTTTAAGGCAATATTTGTCCGTTTTGGAATATTTAGAAAAATAGAAAATTAAGTAGCAGTCTGGGAAGGACACGAGGGCCTCACGGGGGTGGAGGGCGCGCCCTACCCCCTGGGCGTGCCCCGCTACCTCGTGAGCACCTCGTTTGCCTTCCGGACTCTGTTTTCTTGCACGATAGGTATTTTGGTCAGTAAAAATTCATTATATAATCTCCCGGAGGTTTTGACTCCCGTATCACGCAAAAATCCCTTGTCTTTGTTTTGAGCTATCCTGCTGCATATAGAGCAGCATGTCGTGACAGGATTCGGAGGGAGAAAGCTATGTGGCTGATTACCTTGCAGATCCGAAGGTTTATGGGGATGTGGAGTATTGTTGTATGACTACGGAAGAAGAAGAAGACTATGAACCCAAGAGAAAGGAGGAGACGAGCTCAGATGAAGATGAAGTCCCACTATCTCAACCTGGGGACATGCACGCGGAGTTCAAAAAGTCAAGCCTCCCGGATAGGGTAAAGAAACCTAAAATCGAGGTTATCCCTCTTCGCCTCTTGCAGGAGAACAAGCATGAACTATGCAAAAAGATACTGAGCTTGGAGCAGGAGATCGAGGACCTCAGGGACCAAAATTCTATCCTAAAACGCAAATTAAGGAAGAAGCCTACATCATCAACAACACCTCCACCGTCTCCTCCAACAAAGAAGAATTGAGTATCTGGGTATGGGCACTCCACTTGGCAACTGCCAAGCTTGGGGGAGTGCCCCGGTATCGTATCACCATCAATTTTATCTTTACCGTTTATCTTAAGTTCGATCTTATTAGTAGTATTTTGATCTATTAGAATAAAGTTTATGGCATGATCTAGTTGTGAGTTTTGCTTTATTATCCTTCTATGTAATCGAGTCCGTGAGCTATATAATAAAGATTAGTGTTGAGTCAAGGGCTTGATTATTTTGCCATGATCCTAAGTGAATAAAACTAAACAGAAAGAAATAAAAAGAAACAAAGAGATCATATGGATCTCATGGAGAGTAATGAGCTCACATAGGAAAAGTATGATGAATAAAAGTTGTTGAGAGTTGACAAACATAGGTTTGGTCATCGTTGCAATTAATAGGAAGTAATAAAGAAAGAGAGGTCTTCACATATAGATATACTATCTCGGACATCCTTTATGATTGTGAGCACTCATTAAAATATGACATGCTAAAGAGTTGACATTGGACAAGGAAGACAACGTAATGGGTTATGTTTTCTTACATCTGAGATAAATTATATTGCCTTGGATCCTTCAACATGTTGAGCTTGCCTTTCCCCCTCATGCTAGCCAAATTCTCAGCACCAAGTAGAGATACTACTTTTGCTTCCAAATACCCTTAAACCAGTTTTGCCATAAGAGTCCACCATATCTACCCATGGATTGAATAAGATCCTTCAAGTAAGTTGTCATCGGTGCAAAGCAATAAAAATTGCTCTCTAAATATGTATGATTTATTGGTGTGGGAGAAATAAGCTTCATACGATCTTGTGATGTGGAAATAATAAAAGCGACGGAATGCATAATAAAGGTTCATATCACAAGGGGCAATATAAAGTGACGTTCTTTCGCATTAAGATTTTGTGCATCCAACCATAAAAGCGCATGGCAACCTCTGCTTCCCTCTGCGAAGGGCCTATCTTTTATCATTATCTTCTACCTTATGCAAGAGTCATGGTGATCTTCACCCTTCCTTTTTACATTTTACCCTTTGGCAAGCACAATATGTTGGAAAGATCCCGATATATATGGCTAATTGGATGTGGGTTTTCATGAACTATTACTGTTGACATTACCCTTGAGGTAAAACGTTGGGAGGCAAACTATAAGCCCCTATCTTTCTCTGTGTCCGATTAAAACTCCACACCCATAAGTATTGCATGAGTGTGAGCAATTGTGAAATATTATATGATAGTTGAGTATGTGGACTTGCTGAAAAGCTCTTATACATTGACTCTTTCCTATGTTATGATAAATTGCAATTGCTTCAATGATCGAGATTGTATTTTGTTAGTTTTCAATGAAGTTTACGATTCATACTTGATATTGTGATTGAATTATTACTCTAGCATTAGAGATCATATGACAAAAATGATTTAAGTTGCTGTTCTAAGAATGATCATGATGCCCTCATGTCCGTATTTTATTTTTATCGACACCTTCATCTCTAAACATGTGGACATATTTTTTTATTTTGTCTTTTCGCTTGAGGACAAGCGAGGTCTAAGCTTGGGGGAGTTGATACGTCCATTTTGCATCATGCTTTTATATCGATATTTATTGCATTATGGGCTGTTATTTCACATTATGTCACAATACTTATGGATATTCTCTCTTATTTTACAAGGTTTACATAAGGAGGGAGAATGCCGACAGCTGGAATTCTGGGCTGGAAAAGGAGCAAATATTAGAGACCTATTCTGCACAACTCCAAAAGTCCTGAAACTCCATGGAACACCTTATAATAAATAATGAAAAATCCTTGCCAAAGATGAAGGCCGGGGGGCCCACACTCTTCTCATGGGCCCCCTGGTGGCTCTCCGATGACCATCTTCTGCTATATGAAGTCTTTCGTCGAGAAAAAAATTAAGAAGCAACCTTTCGGGACGAAACTCCGCCGCCACGAGGCGGAACCTTGGCGGATCCTATCTAGAGCTCTGGCAGAGCTGTTCTTCCGGGGAAACTTCCTTCCCGGAGGGGGAAATCATCGCCATCATCATCACCAACGCTCCTCTCATCAGGAAAGGGCAATCTCCATCAACATCTTCATCAGCACCATCTCATCTCAAAATCCTAGTTCATCTCTTGTATACGATTCTTGTCTTTAAGTCCGGGGTTGGTGCTAGTAGGTTGCTAGTAGTGTTAATTACTCCTTGTAGTTGATGCTAGTTGGTTTAATTGGTGGAAGATCATATGTTCAGATCCTTTATGCATATTAATACCCCTCTGATTATGAACATTTTTATTCTTTGTGAGTAGTTACGTTTGTTCCTGAGGACAAGGGAGAAGTCTTGCTATTAGTAGTCATGTGAATTTGGTATTCGTTCGATATTTTGATGAGATGTATGTTTTCTAGCCTCTAGTGGTGTTATGTGAACGTCGACTACATATGGTTTAATTTAATCCAGGAAATTCTAGAAAACAGTTTAAACTTCTAAAAATCATAAAAATTCAACCGTAACTCCAAATGAAATAATTTATATATGAAAAATTATCAGAAAAATTCAAGGAAAACATCTGTACCATTTTCATGCATGTTTGAGAAAGATAACCTCACTGTTTAGGATGAAACATGATTAGGGCAAATTTCATAATAGGTTTGGAGTTGGAATTTGATATAGTTTTGAATTCCACTTCAATTAAAATGACTTTCTATTGCATTATCCCAAAACACATTCATATTGCCATGTCATAGCATGCATCATATTGTTGCATATCGCCATGTGTTGATTTTGTTCTTCCTCAGTTGTCGGTGTTTGTCCCCCCTCAGTAGACATTGATCTAACGATGAATTCGATGACACCGATGAAGAGCTATACTATCTTCAGAAGTGCCAGGCAAGCAAAACCCCCCTTGTTCATTCCGATAGAATCCCACTCTCTCGCTCCTGCTCTCTTTTACTGCATTAGGACAACAACGTTCCAACTGTTACATGCTGCGGTAGCTGAACCCCTTTTCCTCTGCATGAACTCTCATTCCCACAGTAAATAGATCAAACCCACTAGCATGAGTAGGAGTTGTTTGAGCCCTGATGTGCCTACTCATTCATGCTTGTTTGTCATGCCTGCTACTGCTTAGAGTTGAGTCAGCTCTGATTCATTGGGGATGAATTGGAATGGTGTTGAACATGTCCTACTGTGTGTGAGCTAAGTGTGTGAACACGATTTGGTAAAGGTAGCGGTGAGAGGCCATGTAGGAGTACATGGTGGGTTGTCTCATTGCAGCCGTCCTCAGGAACTAAGTTCTGTGTTTGGTGATCCATGAACAGTTACTACCACACATTGGAATGCTTAAGTGCCCCTCTCGACTTATTAATCAACCTGATCTCTGTCCAGGAGTTGCAACTAGTTTCTGGTGTTTGTAGGTAGTGTTAGTAGTCTACCAAGTGGCACCCGGTACAGGTGGGCTTGGGACAGACTAGGCACAGTGGCCCGGTGTACCAAGTGGCACCCGGATGGTGGGCTTGGGAACCCTGTACACATCGTTTGGGGCCGTGAGCGACACCCGGGCCGGATCTCCTTGCGGATGGAACCGGAATAGGCGATAAACCTGGACTAGAGACTTGTTGGTTAGTCAGGTCGTGGCCGACTCCCTCGCCAGGCTTCCGCTTGAAGGTTGCTGAGATACACGTTGTGTACATGGTGGTAAGTGGCGAGAGCGTTTGTGAAGAAGTACACCCCTGCAGGGTTATCATTATCTATTCGAATAGCTGGATTCCTCGGATATGGAAACTTGGACCCCTTGCATAGTTCATAGAGAAGTGAAAGTGGATACTCTAAAACTCGTAAGATAAGCGTGAGTGCTATGGATGGCGTTCTCGCAGGGAGACGATAGCGGATCCCTAGTGGTGTATTGGTATGGTGAATTTGTGGACTCGTGTGCGCCACCTCAAAAGAGTTACTTGCAGTCGTAGTTCAGGATAGCCAACAAGTCAAAGCTGGCTTGCTGCAGTTAAACTCCACCACCCCCTTTGTTGATACCGATGCATATGTAGATAGTTCTGATGTAAGTCTTGCTGGGTACATTTTCACTCACGTTTTCTTAATTTATGTTTTTGCAGAGATACTTCAGTCTCGCTAATAGTTCCGTGTGGACTTCGACGTTTAGCTTGATACCTCAGCTACGATCTTGTGCCCTCGGCAGGGTCTGGTAAATAGTCAGGTTTCTCAGCCTTTTTCATTTGTAGTTGTCTGTACTCGGACAAGTTAAGCTTCCGCATGTGCTTGTTGCTTGTATGCTCTGTATGTTGGGTCATGAGACCCATGTTTGTAATATCTCGCTCCTCGGAGCCTAATGAATAAATAATTGAGTCGTAGAGTTATGTTGTGATGCCATGTTGTATTTACACATGTCGAGCATATTATGTGTATGATTGAAATGCTTGGTATGTGTGGGATCCGACAACATAGTTGTTTATCCTTGGTAGCCTCTCTTATGGGTAAATGTAGTCTTGTGCTTCCATGAACCATAGTAGTCCACTACAACCCGGTTCATCGGAGTCCTGCTAGCCCAGCACTACTGCTCAGGACACTTGACTGGCCGGCATGTGTTTCACTTCGTTCCTGTGTCTATCCCTTCGGGGAAATGTCACGCGGTGACATCCGGAGTCCTGCCTAGCCTGCTATAGCCCGGTTCACTGGAGTCCTGTTAGCCCAATGCTACAGCCCGGATTCACACGCTGCTGACCGACATGCTCGATGTTGATTCATGTATGCCTGTCCCCGTAAGTTAGTGCCACTTTGGGTTCACGACTAGTCATGTCGGCCCGGGTTCTCTGTCATATGGATGCTAGCGACACTATCATATACGTGAGCCAAAAGGCGCAAACGGTCCCGGGCCATGGTAAGGCGACACCCGTGGGGATACCATGCATGAGGCTGCAAAGTGATATGAGGTGTTACAGGCTAAATCGGTGTGACTTAGAATCGGGGTCCTCACAGCTTTGGTATCAGAGCCTGACTGCTTGTAGGATTACCAAGCCAAGCTAGTCGAAGTCGTGTCTAGAAATGCTTTAGTTATATAAGGGAATTGATTGTGGAAGGGAACGTAAGGCTCTTTTTACTCCTTATCCTCATGACCCTCTGATCTGAGTCATCTTATCTTTTCTACGGGGTTAAGAGCTAGGATTCTCTTCTATCTCCCAGGATGATGTGTTACTAAACCGTAGTTGCCTAGGATTGTTGAGTTCAAGCCTCAGTTCAATTCCTACTACTTCCATATGTTCATAGCTGGCCTCAGAACCTTGATATTGTGATGTTGAGTGGTCATGCCACCATTTTTGCAGGATGTCTCAAATCTTTTGAGCATTTACAGCCGTTATGTTGTCCGAGTCGTCCCAGGTTTCTAAACAGTCTAATGCATTTGCAAATCTCTTCATCCCGTTTCTGATGTCCTTTTGAGCCAGATTAAGCACACTAATCGGTCTGTTGAGGTACTCCATTGCCTTGACACATATGTTGGAGCTATTATTATGACCCTAGGTGTCTTAGGGAGTCACCTAGTAATCTAGCAATGTTTTGTGTTCCCGGTGTGATGATTCTGGCCACCTTTCTTGAAAGCATCCCGTGATGTTATTTAGTTAGTAGGTATTCTACTACTGGGTTTTGAACCCGAGATTCGCCCTACTTCATGTTGTTAGTATTTGCTAGTTCCCTTAAGATATTACTAACCATGTGATAGTCCTTGAGGTATGTGGTATATCGTTCTTCCAATACCATGAGCCAATATGGCAGAAGTTATTTGAACCAAAAGATCACAATCAGAGTACTCTTGAGGAGTTCTCCATTCATCATTGTGACTCTGCCAGTCCTACATCATTGCATGGGTTATCCGGAAGAAACATGTTGAACTTGGTTCGACATACTAATCTATGCATCCACAACTCAGAAGTTATATGTTCCTTGAGTGACCCTCCTCAGTTGTATTCCGACCCTAGTCTATCAATTGATAGTCAGGAATAGTTGTGCATCCGTGTTCATCGATGCCTATTATTCTTGTGGTCCGTCAAGCCATTCTATTCCGGAATGACTAGGAGAAACAAACTCCAGTACCTCACCCATTCCTAGGATTGGGTCAAAGTAGTTGTACTCCGGAGATCAAAATGCTAATCCAGCTTTTGTTCTGCTCTACCTTGGAGTGTTGCCCTCTTTATGTCAGGAATCTCATGAGGATTGCACCAACCCTTATGAATTCTTGTTGAAGTGATACTTCTCGCCATCATCGTTCATTCCTCGGTCTCCGTGTTATTGTAACCGGAATACTGACAAGTGAATTGTGATGTGTGAAATCAATACTCCTAGCAACCACGTTGCTTGGTAGTTAATGGACAATAATCTCATTCTTAGCGTGTTGGTTATTCAATCATCATCCTGGGATTGATCGTGTTACCTAGTCCATTTTTCCTGGTGCACTCTTCGGTCAACGAGTTAGGATTGTGTCAATCCCTCGCTCTTTTGATCATATCGTCTTGCCTTGAAAAACAAGATTGTTCTCGAGCTTAGTAACATATCGGTGGTTTGTGATGTTCCGAATGTCTTCTCGAAAGTGTTACCAGGTTGTCACCTGACCGCTATGTTGAGTTCGTGATCAAGTTGGTTTCTTATAACCACCCCTTCTCCAAGAATTTGTGTTGGATACCCCTGAGCTAATTGGTTAAGCTAAACAACAACTTGGAGAGTTGGAAGATAAAAGCTGACTTAGTTCGTGTTAAGGGATATCTTTTGTATGCATGTGTGTGTGTTGAAGAAAGATGATATCTTCATCGATTGGTCCTCGTGATCAGTTGTTGGATCTATTGTCTTGTCCAAACTTTTATTTGAGTGTGGGCTATCCTCGAATCAAATCAGAACCAACGATGTTCGTAATGTTGTCTTACTCAAGGTTGATTCCTCGGGCATACACCATTACATCCTTTGGTCTGACCAATGCTACCACCTTGTTCACATAGTCGTGGAATTCCATCTTCATGGGAACCTGGATGAATTGTTGTTGAGCCCATCGACGACATCCTTATCTTGTCCATGATTCATGTCGAACATCCAGCTAGTGTTGGAAACTTATGTAAGCATTTTCTTCATGCCCCGTTCATGAAGTATATGTTTGTATGAAAGAAGTGACTTCCTTTGATTCACGTGCATTTGATGTAAGTTGCTGCCGTGAATTCGAGAAAGCTTGTTTTGCTTCCTCTGGAATCATCCCAAGTCAGTCATGCATGTGCGAAGTATTATATGGTCTGATAGACTGATCATCTTCATTCTATACGTATCCCTAGCACACCAAGCCATTGATTGACTTGTTCTAGGTAAAGAAGTCTAATTTAAGTGCACAAGACTTCGATATCCTCAATGATGGTTCCCCACCTGAACTCGGTAGTGTTTATTATAAGACTACTATGTGGTCATGCTTGTCTGGGACAACGTGTTCACAAGTTTTTAGCAGAACCAGCTCATGTTTTGGAGCTTACTACCATAGTCCATTTCCCGAGAATCTCGCAACGTCATCTCATCGATTTGTGTTGCAAACTTTCATTTTCTTCTAGACTTGATGGGTCTGGAATATCCTGTTGCCAACCAGATCTGAATCTCAGGTAGATATGATGGTTGGAATTTTTCCAAGATCTATGATGTAGGTCCTCGACAAGGTTGATGTTCTGGCCGACACACCTAGCCAGAAGATCTATCATTGTAGTATCTTGATTGAGCTATTTGACCATCTTCTCCATGAGGATTTAGTGTGACCTATTCTTGAGGTTGTTCCTTAGGGATCCTTGTGCTCTCAGTTTCTTCGATGATTCTATAACCATTGGAACGTTGGAAACACTCTCGATTGTTGAGTTCTTCCCCAGTTACCAGAATCATTCCCAACATTTGCATTTTGTTCCCAGCTTGCACTTCAGTAGTTGTTGTTTAGGATCATCTTCAAAAGTGGACTTACCATTGGTCCCACCCATTTCCGATGATAAGCTAAAAATCATCCATTGCGTTGTCTTCAACAAGGTAGTCCACATCATCCATCCTAGTCGGAGTATGCCATTCTTTCGAACCCCTTCCAACGATCGATTGTGATTACCTCAGGCTGGCATAAAGAGTTTCAATGATCTTTGTATCAAAAGTAATTCTTTTTGCCACTTAAGGGAAATGCTCTACGAGTCACCTTTCCCTAAGGTGTCCCGTTATGGAATCATGGCAATTACCTCCTCGCTACTTTGAAACCATGCACCATCCTACTCTAGCGTCGAATTGTTGCCTACCAATTTGAACCCTTGTCATCTATCACCTCCCATCTCTCTCGATGTGTGTTTTGTGTCTCAGCCCAAGAGATGTTTCAACGTCTCACTCCATGTGTTGATCTTGAGTTGCTCGATCTTTGAGAAGATCGTTTCCTGTAGAGTTTCCTTCTGTCGCCATCATGTTGGATGAAGAGCTCAAACGTAAAGACGTCAAGATCAATTGGAGAAATGAATCAACATCTTCAAGAAGGGCAATCGGATCATGAAGATGGTGTTAGCTTTGTGTCCCCTCTGTCTTCTTACCTCACGTCTTGAATCTCGAGACGAGATTCTTGTTTTAGTGGGGGTGAGTTGTCACATCCCTAATTTTGGTTTGCTCTGGGCTAGCTAGTCATGTGTTGCATCATGTTTAAATTGATTTTAAACTTGAAATGGGGATGACAAACCCTAGTACCAAAATTAAGTCAAATAGGTTCAACTTAAAAACATTTTCAAGAACCCAGAATGCTCTTCAGAAAAGTTCATCACTTTTGAATTGGTCTAGAACCTCTGATAAAAATGGTGCACATTTTTCTAGGACACTTTGGATTTTTGAATTAATCCATAAGTATTTGAATTTGGACATTTAAATCTTATAAACATTTTTAATTGTCCAAATAATCCTGAAAGTACTTGAGGGATGTTGGGAAATATTTCAAAGGTGCCTAAAATTATTTCCAGGATTTTACCAAGTGGTTTAGTATTTTTACTAAACCAAAAACAACAGAAATGAAAATAGAAAATAGAAACTAAGTAAAGACAGAAACCTCAGCTGGGCCTTACCTGGCAGAAGAGGCCCAGCCCACCAGGGGCTGAGTGGTCTTCTTCCTCCTGCCAGGAGGAAAGACAGGTGCATGCCGTGCACGCCGACGACGCCTTGCCACCTCCTGCTTCAGCCGTGCAACCCCGACCCCTCCAGACGTGCCACGGAGACCCCCAGCTTCCCCTCTTCCATTTCCCCCTTTCTCTGGTCGCCTCCCCTTCTCTGTTCCTCGTGCGCGCAACCACCGAGCGCCTCGCAGCGCGCCGACGAGCTCCAGCGCAGCCACCGCGCACGCCTCGCCTCGCTGTTCGGTCCCCTAGCTCCGCCTCGACGCCGTGGAGCCGCACGCTAAAGAACGCGACCGTGGGAGCCCCTGCAACGCCGCCTGCATCGCCTTCTTCTCCCTCCGGCCGCCGAGATCGCCGGCAATGCCATGACGTCGTCCCTGCTTCCCCGAGCCCACTTCGACGCCCCCTACAACCGCCGTGAGCCACTACACCGAACCCCTCTCTCCCCATGCTCGTTTGCCCCCTCTGGCTGTCGCTTTCGTCAAGCCCGAGACCTCACTGCCGCCGGCCATGGCGCCACCGCGGCTACTGATGCCATAGCTCGCGCCTGAGCATGTCCCCGTGTTCAGTACTTCCCCAGGAGCACGTAGCACCCAACAGTTCCTCCCCTAGTGCAACGTAGCGTCGAGTCGGTCGGCGCCCGAGCTCCGGCCGCCGCTGTTGAGGTCGCCGCCGCCGTTTCCGGCCACCGCAGCCGCTGACTTTGGTCCCATTGGATGCGGAAGAGCGCCAGCTATGCATAGAGCCTCTCCACCGCTTGTTTGGTCACCGGACGGCAAAACCCGATGCCCTCCGCCGCGTCTGTCGACGCCGGCGTCGTGCCGTGGACCAAGTCCGGTAGGTTTGAACCGCTGACCAGGGGTTTGACCTCCCCTGGCTGACTGACGTGTGGGCCAGGCCCCTTTTTTTAATTAGTGTTAGATTTAGTTAGTACTAATTAACTTAGTTAAGTAGATTAGACACTAACATGCGGGCCCAGGCTCTAGTTAACTTAGGTTAGTTAGTTAGTCACTGACCAGTGGGCCCCACTGGTCAGGTTTGACCTAGACCGGGCCTGTTGACCTGCTGATGTCATAATGACGCAGTGCTGACGCAATAAGCTATTTTCTGGGTTTAATTTAATCCAGGAAATTCCAGAAAACAGTTTAAACTTCTAAAAATCATAGAAATTCAACCGTAACTCCAAATGAAATAATTTATATATGAAAAATTATCAGAAAAATTCAAGGAATCCATCTATACCATTTTAATGCACGTTTGAGTAAGTTAAACTCATTGTTTACGATGAAACATGATTAGGGCAAATTTCATAATAGGTTTGGAGTTGGAATTTGATATAGTTTTGAATTCCACTTCAATTAAAATGACTTTCTATTGCATTAGCCCAAAACACATTCATATTGCCATGTCATAGCATGCATCATATTGTTGCATATCGCCATGTGTTGATTGTGTTCTTCCTCAGTTGCCGGTGTTTGTCCCCCCTCAGTAGACATTGATCTAACGATGAATTCGATGACATCGATGAAGGCTATACTATCTTCAGAAGTGCCAGGCAAGCAAAACCCCCCTTGCTCATTCCGATAGAATCCCACTCTCTCACTCCTGCTCTCTTTTACTGCATTAGGACAACAATGTTTCAACTGTTACATGCTGCGGTAGCTGAACCCCTTTTCCTCTGCATGACCTCTCATTGCCACAGTAAATGGATCAAACCCACTAGCATGAGTAGGAGTTGTTTGAGCCCTGATGTGCCTACTCATTCATGCTTGTTTGTCATGCCTGCTACTGCTTAGAGTTGAGTCAGGTCTGATTCATCGGGGATGAATTGGAATGGTGTTGAACATGTCCTACTGTGTGTGAGCTAAGTGCGTGAACACGATTTGGTAAAGCTAGCGGTGAGAGGCCATGTAGGAGTACATGGTGGGTTGTCTCATTGCAGCCATCCTCAGGAACTGAGTTCTGTGTTTGGTGATCCATGAACAGTTACTACCACACATTGGAATGCTTAAGTGCCCTTCTCGACTTATTAATCAACCTGATCTCTGTCCAGGAGTTGCAACTAGTTTCTGGTGTTTGTAGGTAGTGTTAGTAGTCTACCAAGTGGCACCCGACACAGGTGGGCTTGGGACAGACTAGGCATAGTGGCCCGGTGTACCAAGTGGCACCCGGATGGTGGGCTTGGGAACCTTGTACACATCGTTTGGGGCCGTGAGCGACACCCCGGCCGGATCTCCTTGCGGATGGAACCCGAATAGGCAATAAACCTGGACTAGAGACTTGTTGGTTAGTCAGGTCGTGGCCGACTCCCTCGCCAGGATTCCGCTTGAAGGTTGCCGAGATACACGTTGTGTACATGGTGGTAAGTGGCGAGAGCGTGTGTGAAGAAGTACACCCCTGCAGGGTTATCATTATATATTCGAATAGCCAGATTCCTCGGATATGGAAACTTGGACCCCTTGCATAGTTCATAGACAAGTGAAAGTGAATACTCTAAAACTCGCAAGATAAGCGTGAGTGCTATGGATGGCGTTCTCGCAGGGAGACGGGAGCGGATCCATAGTGCTGTATTGGTATGGTGAATTTGTGGACTCGTGTGCGCCACCTCAAAAGAGTTACTTGCAGTCGTAGTTCAGGATAGCCACCGAGTCAAAGCTGGCTTGCTGCAGTTAAACTCCACCACCCCCTTTGTTGATACCGATGCATATGTAGATAGTTCTGATGTAAGTCTTGCTGGTTACATTTGTACTCACGTTTGCTTAATTTATGTTTTTGCAGAGAGACTTCAGTCTCGTTAGTAGTTCCGTGTGGACTTCGATGTTTAGCTTGATACCTCAGCTACAATCTTGTGCCCTCGGCAGGGTCTGGTAGATAGTCAGGTTTCTCAGCTTTTTTCATTTGTAGTTGTCTGTACTCAGACAAGTTAAGCTTCCGCATGTGCTTGTTGCTTGTATGCTCTGTATGTTGGGTCATGAGACCCATGTTTGTAATATCTCGCTCCTCGGAGCCTAATGAATAAATAATTGAGTCATAGAGTTATGTTGTGATGCCATGTTGTATTTACACATGTCGAGCATATTGTGTGTATGATTGAAATGCTTGGTATGTGTGGGATCCGACAACCTAGTTGTTTATGCTTGGTAGCCTCTCTTATGGGGAAATGTAGTCTTGTGCTTCCATGAGCCATAGTAGTCCGCTACAGCCCGGTTTACTGGAGTCCTGCTAGCCCAGCACTACTACTCAGGACACTTGACTGGCCGGCATGTGTTTCACTTCGTTCCTGTGTCTGTCCCTTTGGGGAAATGTCACGCGGTGACATCCGGAGTCCTGCCTAGCCTGCTACAGCCCGGTTCACCGGAGTCCTGTTAGCCCAGTGCTACAGCCCGGATTCACACGCTGGAGACCGACATGCTCGATGTTGATTCTTGTATGCCTGTCCCCGTAAGTTAGTGCCACTTTGGGTTCACGACTAGTCATGTCGGCCCGGGTTCTCTGTCATATGGATGCTAGCGACACTATCATATACGTGAGCCAAAAGGCGCAAATGGTCCCGGGCCATGGTAAGGCGACACCCGTGGGGATACCGTGCGTGAGGCCGCAAAGTGATATGAGGTGTTACAGGCTAGATCAGTGTGACTTAGAATCGGGGTCCTGACACCCTAGGCTCGTCGGACATGGATATCGATCCAGTCCCGACCGCCACCTCCCCTCATCCTGCTGACGACGCAGAGGTGCTGTCTCAAGAGGCATCGGATCGAGGGGAGACTGTCCTGGAGATGCCTCAAGGCGACCTTCCGGACTCCGGGAGCCGATGGGACGGGGCCCCTGAGAGCTCCGAGTTCGGCCCTTAGCTGAACACCGCGCCGGACCCTCCAGTGGTTCCGGGCTCGGGCTGGCGGCCTCCTTCTAAGAGGGGCAAGACGCCTGTGCCGGTGACCTCTGTCCATCTAGAGGCGCCAGACAGTCTTCTGGAAGTGCTTCGCAGCGCTTCCATCAACGAGGAGCGCTGCACTATCATGAGTGCGGTGATCCAGAAGGTTTAGTCCGCCAAGAGGGGATTGACTGAAGCCTGTGCCAGCCTTCTAACAGGCTTCGAGGTAAGTGTTTTAAAGTGTAGTAGAAATATTACTGCATAGACAGTAGCCCCTGATGCTTTGTTCGGTGTTCACAAAGAAAAGCCGAACAGAGGATCAAATAATATCGTAGGAGTCTAATATAAGTGTGTCAATATGCATATGCAGGCTTCACTGCTGGCGTCCGCTGCACTGATTGCGGAGGTCGCCGTACTGAAGCAGGACCTCGAGGGGTCTAGGAAAGAGCTCGGCCTTGCCAAGAGGCAGCTCGTGGAGAACAAGGGTAAGATATACCATGTCTATAGATATGTATATATAAAAGAGGATGCGATTGCAAAATGACAGGATCATCGTATGTTTGCCAGGGGCCACGACCGAGGTGGCGACCCTGAAGCAAGCGCTAACCAAGGACGAAGATAAAGCGACCAAGGAGCGCACCGAGCGAGAGAATCACGAGGCTTGGGTGGGCGAGGTGCAGCAAGAGCTCCAGGCTCTCGTGGCGAAGCACAAGGCGTTGGAGCTTGACTCAAAGACGCGGGAGTCTAAGCTTGCTGTGGCCCTCGAGAGTGTAAAAAGTGTCAAGGCCGAAGCCCAAAAGGCCCTCCAAGAGATCGACGCGATGAAGAAGATAGCGGCAGGTAAGGCTTTCTATATGTAAAGCAAGCATGTAAAAGTAAATTACCGATTACTTACCCGGATCAGGAGCTCTTCAGGAGCATTCGCAGATTTGCCCCGCAGTGTGTCCGATGCCGCACAATTTTACTAGACCGAGGATGGAAGCTCAACGGAGAAGCTATTCTGGTCTTAGTATGCTGAGGCCGAACACCCGGTGCCAATGAGCGACCAGCTGAAGCAGATGGTCGAGCTACATAAGGCGGCCGATCGGGCCATGAAGAGCTTTATAGTCCGGCTGTGGCCTGGCGACGCCCTTCCGAATAGCTTCTTCGGCCTGGTGAGGCGGCTTGTGGATGCCTGCCCACGGCTGGGGGTCGTCAAGCGATCTGTCTGCATTGAAGGTGCACGCCGGGCTTTCACCCGTGTGAAATTGCAGTGGGTCAAGCTAGACGCCGTGAAGCTAATCAAGGAGGGGCCGCCGGAAGGCAAGGAGCACCGCCACCCCGAGATGTACTACGAGGGTGTTCTGCCGGGTGCCCGTCTTATCGCGGATGAGTGTTCAAGAGATGTAATATTTGAATGAGACTTGCTCGTTTTATCCTGTATTTATGAAAACTTGTTTCATATGCGCTATGCAACGCTTATTTGAATTTAAAATATTACCTTCTGTTTGGCTGTTTATCCAATCTGAGAGATGGCTAGTCCTCAGCTTCTGCCCCCATGCCACGAGTGCTGGGGTGTTCGGGATAAACCTGAGCACTCTTGTTCCCATATTTGGGTCCTTCGAGGGAGGTGCTCAGCACAACGAACAAGGCAACCGGACTAATAATGCTTTATCACTCTCACTTAGCCATAGAATTCTATTTTAAATTTTGGCAAAGCCCCTGGTATTCGGAAGGCCGAATTTGGGGCGCGATACACGCCTGTAAGCCAGACAGGGTTGGCCCCTCGCCCTAAGCGGCATAAGTCTTTAGGGACTCGAAAAACCTCGCCGAACAGCGACCAGTCTCTCGCCTTATCATGACAGTCAGTTTTAGCTTTCTCTACTGAGGTGCTAAGCCCAGCAGAACCAGGGCACAATCGCAGTAGTTCTCCTAGCGCTACCTTAGCCGATAGAGCGGAACGTAAGGTACCAAAACATAGGAGCCGGGCAAACCCAACATTTGACCAAAGACATGATTCAGAGCTGATGCATATAATGCTATAAGTTCGGGGTGCCGCACTTGTGGAAGTGTTCAGACTTTTCACACCATATTGTGGGGTACATAAATCCCCTGGTGTATTGGTCGTACCAAAGTGTACGGTTGCAAGGCGTCGTTAATGAACACACACACACACACACATATATATATATATATATAACAAGAATGCAATAATAGTCATAATGTCATGCATTGTTTATTAAAAATTGCGTTAAAGCAGAGTGATACAGATAGTGCGATAAGCAAAGAGTAGGACTATGTCCCTTCCAAGGGCGAGCTGAGGAATGATATTAAATCGAATATTTCGCTCGTTACTGTAATCAACCTGGGAATTCCGTGGTATGACGTAGCTTTCTGCCTCCTTGGTTGCTGCATCATGTGTTCGGCAATAGTGCTGCCGGACAGTGTTTCCAGAGATTAAGGTCCTGAAAAAAAGAAAAATAACCAAACGGGTAGCCCCTAGTGCGGTTTAAGCCACGTCTTGGGGCGTGCCGCAGTTGTGCCCCCCTCCCCACCTGTGCCCACGGTATTTTTAATGCGTAATTATGTACGCGCGACACGAGGTTCGCCGTTTGGCTTGGACTGGGGTGGGGGCCGCATTGCTACGCGAGCTCAGATTGCGCCAGGCGATCTATTTGCCGGTTGCTCCAAGCGCGCTTGAAGGTGTCTGGGTTTTGAAACGCCGAACTGGTGGATTGCCTTGAAAGGCTGTTTTGTGCTTCTGCTGCAAGGGCTGCGGTGTGCTCCTCTGTTCGGAGAGAGCGCTCTGTGTTTCCATTGACTGTAATAACTCCGCGAGGTCCTGGCATCTTGAGCTTGAGGTATGAATAATGCGGTACCGCATTGAATCTAGCAAATGCGGTTCGCCCGAGCAGCGCGTGATAACCACTGCGGAACGGGATATCAAAGATTAACTCTTCGCTTAGGAAGTTATCCGGGGATCCGAAGACCACTTCCAGTGTAATGGAGCCTGTGCAATGGGACTCTACACCTGGAATGACGCCCTTAAAGGTCGTTTTTGTGGGTTTGATCCTTGAGGGGTCTATACCCATTTTGCGCGAGTGAGGTGAAATCTGTCAATGATTGGGTCTAGGACTAGTGCGGCGAATCCGCCATGACGGATACTAGTGGGATGGTCCCTGCGATCGAAGGTGATCGGACAGGAGGACCAAGGGTTGAATTTTGGGGCGACTGGCTCCAGCACATATACGTCCCTGAGCGCACGCTTCAGCTCCCTCTTGGGGATGTGGGTTGCGTATATCATATTCACCGTCCGCACTTGCGGGGGAAACCTCTTCTGTCCTCCAGTGTGCGGCTGCCGGGGCTCCTCCTCGTCCTTGCTATGCATTCCCTTGTCCTTGTTTTCGGCAATTAACTTGCTGGCCTGCTTGAACACCCAACAATCCTTGTTGGTGTGATTGGCTGGCTTGTCTGGGGTGCCGTGTATTTGACATGAGCGATCGAGTATACGGTCCAAGCTGGACGGACCCGGCGTACTTTGTTTGAATGGCTTTTTCCGCTGACTGGGTTTAGAGCCTTTGAATCCGGCATTGACTGCCGTATCCTTAGTATTTTCGCTGTTAATGTGGCGCTTATGTTTGTTGCGACGTGACCTGCTATTGCCGTCCTTGGTATCTGAGGTACCATGGTTCTTTGATATGTTATTACTGCTAGCCAGCCAGCTGTCTTCTCCCGCACAAAAAGTAGGTCATGAGCGTCATGAGAGCTGCCATAGATTTCGGCTTTTCCTGATCAAGGTGCCGGGCTAGCCACTTGTCTCGGATGTTGTGCTTGAAAGCCGCTAAGGCCTCCGCATCCGGGCAGTCGACGATTTGGTTTTTCTTTGTAAGAAACTGAGTCCAGAATTGCCTGGCCGACTCTTCTGGCTGCTGAATTATGTGGCTCAAGTCATCGGCGTCTGGTGGTCGCCATTGTTGAGGAAATAGTTAACTGGTAGCTGCTCGGTTGGCTAGCGAGTAGGGGATTAATCGGCTAATCGGCAAGTTAATTGGCCATTTAATCAATTAATCGGACGATTTTTCGGTTTATCAGCTACTCGGTGACCCTATGAGTAGGGATTAATCGGCAAGTTAACTGGTTAATTGAATGAATTCTTGAACAGGGTGGTCGCACATAGGTGCCCTGAAAGTTGTCGAGGAATGCGGCTTCCAGATCTTCCTAACAGCTAATGGAGTCCGCTGGCAAGCTGTTAAGCCAATGCCGCACTGGTCCTTTGAGCTTTAGTGGGAGGTATTTGATGGCGTGTAAGTCATCACCGCGGGCCACGTGGATGTGGAGGAGGAAATCCTCAATCCATACTGCGGGATATGTTGTGTCGTCGTATGATTCAATATTTACAGGTTTGAAACCTTCTGGGAATTGATGTTCCATTACTTCGTCTGTGAAGCATAAGGGGTGTGCGGCGCCTCTGTATTGGGCTATATCGCGATGCAACTCGAATGGGTCTTGCCCGCTGTGTTCGGCCCAGCCGAATTTGCTTTTACTGTATCCGGCGTGACGTTTATTGTCTCGCAGAGTGGTGCGTCGTCATGATCCATAGATCGATCTTGCATGCTTTGCTTTGTCCTCCAATATGCCTCGGAGGTCTGGCGTATCTCCCCATGCCTTTTTATTTGAATGGCGCCAGGGTGGACGCTGAGCTTTTGGATGGAATGCCTCTCTATCGCAGCCACGAGGTGGCCGCTCAGCCGTATCATACGCTTCTTCCTCTAGTCGGGGTAGTAACCTGCACTTTGGGTAGTTCTTGGAGGGGCGCTTGAGTTTATATTCCTCGGCCGTGAGGACTTCAGTCCATCTGTCAGCTAGCAGATCTTGATTAGCTTGAAGCTGCTGCTGCTTTTTCTTCAGGCTATTTGCAGTGGCCATAAGTCGGTGCTTGAAGCGCTCTTGTTCGACGGGATCCTCTGGTACGGCGAATTCACCGTCGCCGAGGCTTGCCTCGTCTTCGGAGGGGAGCATGTAATTGTCATCCTCCTCCTCTCCGTCTGCCGCTCTCACAGGAGAGCTGGCTCCTTCATCCTCCTGCTCTAAATCTTGCTGGAGGGGATTGTTGTTGTCTTCGGCACTATCCGGAGTGTTATTATCTCCTGTGCTGGTATCACCACTTTTGCTTTGGCGGGACTTAGAGCAGCGCCGCTGACGTTGGCGCTTGGGTTGCTTCTTGGAGGGGCCATCCTCCGCTATCTCATCGCCATTGCCTTCATTGGGTGTATCCACCATGTATATGTCATATGATGAGGTGGCTTTCCAGTGCCTATAGGCGCTGGTTCATGTTCGTCTTCTACATCGTCGTCCATACCGTCGATGTCTTCGGAGTCGAAGTCGAGCATGTAAGTTAAATCATCGACAGTGGCTATGAAGTGGGTGGTGGGTGGGCGTCGAATTTCTTCGTCGTCCGCATCCCAATCCTGTTGGCCATAGTCCGGCCAGGGCTCTCCTGACAAAGAGAGAGACTTTAGTGAATTCAGAATGTCGCCAAAGGGCGAGTGCTGAAAGATATCCGCGGCGTTGAATTCCATGATCGGCGCCCAATCGGATTTGATTGGCACGGGCGCGGGCGGTTCAGAGTCAGAAAAAGAGTCCGGCACCTTGGAGTCACGGGCTGCGCAGAGGGTTATGCTGGTGTTTGGCTCGACCGCCGTTGAGACTGCAGCCCCTGAGGCAGTGTCTAACCACCCGTCCCCGATTGGCGCAGTTGGCTCTGAGCTAAGGGTCGGAGCCGATGCGGGCGCGGCCTCTGGGGTACTGTTCGGCGGCAGAGCTAGGTCATACCCATCGCGACAGTGCGGTGCGCCCGGCTGTGGCTCAAATCTGTCGAAGATCAAGTCTCCGCGGATGTCGGCCGTGTAGTTCAAACTTCCAAATCTGACCTGACGGCCAGGGGCGTAGCTTTCAATCTGCTCCACATGGCCAAGCGAATTAGCCCGCAGTGCAAAGCCGCCGAATACGAAGATCTTTCCGGGGAGAAAAGTCTCACCCTGGGCCGCATCGCTATCGATGATAGTAGGAGCCATCAGGCATAACGACGATGACACAGAGGAACTCTCAATGAAAGCACCAATGTCGGTGTCAAAACCGGCGGATCTCGGGTAGGGGGTCCCGAACTGTGCGTCTAGGCCGGATGGTAACAGGAGGCAGGGGACACGATGTTTTACCCAGGTCCGGGCCCTCTTGATGGAGGTAAAACCCTATGTCCTGCTTGATTAATATTGATGATATGGGTAGTACAAGAGTAGATCTACCACGAGATCAGAGAGGCTAAACCCTAGAAGCTAGCCTATGGTATGATTGTATGTTGTGATTGTTGTCCTACGGACTAAAACCCTTCGGTTTATATAGACACCAGAGAGGGTTAGAGTTACACAAGGTCGGTTACAAAGGAGGAGATATCCATATTCGTATTGCCTGGCTTTCCTTCCACGCCAAGTAGAGTCCCATCCGGACATGAGACGAAGTCTTCTTGTATCTTCATAGTCTAACAGTCCGGCCAATGGAGATAGTCCGGCTGTCCGAAGACCCCCTAATCCAGGACTACCTCAACCGGTCTCATGAATGTGGTCATGTAAGTTTGGTCTGGGCCGCTTCATCTAACAATACCACCGAATCAAACTAAGACATTGGTGGTAAGCAGTATGACGATCACTGCCCACAACTCTTTGTGTTCTACTCGTGCATATCATCTATGCATCGACCTGGCTCGGATGTCACATTTGGGTAAGATAGCATGCAATTTCAAAAAAAATCCTATACTCACGCAAGATCTATCTAGGAGATGCATAGCAACGAGACAGGGGAGAGTGTGTCTATGTACCCACGTAGACTGAAAGCAGAAGGATTTGACAATGCGGTTGATGTAGTCGAACTTCTTCTAGCTTCGACTGATCAAGCACCGAACGTACGACACCTCCGAGCTCTGCACACGTTCAGCATGATGACGTTCCTCGCCTTCTTGATCCAGCAAGGTGTCGAGGAAGAAGATAAGTTCCTTCAACACGACGGCGTGGTGACAGTGATGGTGAAGTGATCCGCGTAGGGCTTCGCCTAAGCATCGCGAGAATATGATCGGAGTTGTAAACTATGGAGGGGGGCACCGCACACGGCTAACAATTTATGTTGTGTGTTCTAGGCGCCCCCTCCCCACATATATATAGGTGGGAGGGGGAGGAGAGGCACCTAGAGGTGCCCTAGGGTTGGACGCTGATGTCGCTTGAAGCTACGTCAGTATTTCCCCAAAGAGGAAGGGATGATGCAGCATAGCGGCGGTAGGTATTTCCCTCATATATGAAACCAAGGTTGTCAAACCAGTAGGAGAACCAAGCAACACAACGTAAACAGCCCCTGCACACAGATAACAAATCCTCACAACCCGACGTGTTAAAGGGGTTGTCAATCCCTTTCGGGTAATGGTGCCAGAAATTGGCAAACAGACGTGAGAGAGTTGTAAATATTGATAGATCGAACGCCAAATAAAATAAATTCCAGCAAGGTATTTTTGGATTTTTGGTATAATAGATCTGGAAATAAAATGCAAATAAAATAGATCGCGAAGGCAAATAATATGAGAAAGAGACCCGGGGCCGTAGGTTTCACTAGTGGCTTCTCTCGAGAAAAATAGCAAAGTGATGGGTGAACAAATTATTGTTGGGCGATTGATAGAACTTCAAATAATTATGACGATATCCAAGCAATGATGATCATTATATAGGCATCATGTCCAAGATTAGTAGACTGACTCCTGCCTGCATCTACTACTATTACTCCACACATCAACCTCTATCCAGCATGCATCTGGTGTATTAAGTTCTTGGAGAAATGGAGTAATGCAATAAGAACAATCACATGATGTAGACAAGATCTATCTATGTAGAGATAGACCCCCATCGTTTTATCCTTAGTAGCAATGATACATACATGTCGGTTCCCCTTCTGTCACCGGGATCAAGCACCGTAAGATCGAACCCACTACAAAGCACCTCTTCCCATTGCAAGATAAATAGATCAAGTTGGCCAAAAAAAACCAAAATATCGGAGAAGAAATACGAGGCTATAAGCAATCATGCATAAAAGAGATCAAAGAAACTCAAATAGTTTCATGGATATAAAAAGGTAGATCTGATCATAAACTGGAAGTTCATCAGATCCCAATAAACACACTACAAATGAGTTACATCATATGGATCTCCAAGAGACCATTGTATTTAGAATCAAGAGAGAGAGATGAAGCCATCTAGCTACTAACTATGGACCGAAGGTCTACAAAGAACTACTCACGCATCATCGGAGAGGCACCAATGGAGGTGGTGAACCCCATCCGAGATGGTGTCTAGATTGGATCTGGTGGTTCTGCACTCTGCGGCGGCTAGATGAATATTTCATCGACTCCCCTAGGGTTCTGGAAATATTGGGGTATTTATAGAGCAAAGAGGCGGTCTAGGGGCCACCCGAGGTGGGCACAACCCACTAGGGCGCGCCTGGGCCTCCTGGCGCGCCCTGGTGGTTGTCCCCTCCTCGGGACTCTCCCCAGGTGCAACTAGGGCCCAACATGTTCCTTCTATTCCATAAAAAATCTCCGTAAAGTTTCGTGGCATTTGGACTCTGTCTGATATTGATTTTCTGCGATGTAAAAAGCACGGAAAAAACAGGAACTGGCACTTGGCACTATGTCAATAGGTTAGTACCAAAAATGATATAAAATGACTATAAAATGATTATAAAACATCCAAGATTGATAATATAACAACATGGAACAATCAAAAACTATAGATACGTTGGAGACGTATCAGCATCCCCAAGCTTAACTCCTACTCGTCCTCGAGTAGGTAAGTGCTAAAAACAGAATTTTTGATGTGGAATGATGCCTATCATGTCATATCATATTTCTTTCTTTATAGCATGGACATTTGGACTTTTAGTTGTTCAAAGCAATAGTCTAGTTTTGACATGATAATTTAGATACTCAAGCATATCAACAAGCAACCATGTCTTTCAAAATATCAATGCTAAAATAAGCTATCCCTAACCCATCATGCTCAAACATTGATCCATTCATGAAACACACTCGAATATTAGCTACACCCAATACTTAAGTATGATCATATTGCCTCCTAGTTGGTGCTTTTATAAGAGAAGATGGAGACTCAAATTCAAAAATAAAAATTTCATGAAGTAAAAGAAAGGCCCTTCGCAGAGGGGAGTAGGGATTTGTAGAGGTACCAGAGCTCAAAGCAAAAAACTTAGAGATAAAAACATTTTGAGAGGTGTATCCATCCCACCAACGAATACGACTCAGAGTTCCCAATACTTTCCATGCATAGATATACCATAGGCGGTTCCCAAATAGAAAATAAAGTTTATTCCTTTTTCCACCATAAATTTCACTTTCCATGGCTAGCCGTATCCACGGTTGCCCTCCATACCAACACTTTCCAAGGAATTTATTATTTGACAACATAAAGTAAATTCAATTTTTTTGCATTTCAGGACTGGGCATCCCTAATACCTTTGCCTTACTCTAGTGCAATGACAAGTAAATGAACACTTATCTTGAGAATAACAGATCTAGCATGGAAAATATTAGCCACCCCTCACCGCTCCGCGAGCGAAACAAACACAAAAAAGAGAAGTTTATTTCGAAAATTAGAGATGGCACATGCAAATTTGCTTAGAACGGAAAAAGAATACCGCATATAGGTAGATGTAGTGGGCTCATGTGGCAAAACTGGGTTAAAGGTTTTTGGATGCACAAGTAGTGATCATACTTAGTGCAAAATGAAGTCTAGCAAAAGAATGGGAAGCGACCAACTAAGAAACAGATAATCTCATAAGCAAGCATTAATCATAAATAGCACCGAATAATGCACCACAAGTAGGATATAATTTCATTGCATGACTATTGACTTTCGTACTTGCATAGGTAATCACAAACCTTAACACCAATATTCTTACTAAAGCATAATTACTCATCAACATAACTCACATATCACATCATCATATCTCAAAACTATTACAAAGAATCAAGTTTATTTTGTCCAATGATCTTCATGAATGTTTTTATTATATCCTTGTTGGATATCTATCACTTTGGAACTAATTTTCATGTATTGCTTTTGACAAGCTCCAACAAATATAAGTGAAGATCATGAGCATAATATATTTTTCTTTCTCTCAAATTAATTTAAGTGAAGCAAGAGAGAATTTCTTGAAAATTTTACTAACTTTGAAATAAATCTAAGTGAATCAAGAGAGCATTTCTTCAAAAATACTAAAGCACGCGGTGCTCAAAAAAGATATGAGTGAAGCACTAGAGCAAGTCCATTGCTCATAAAAATTTAAGTGAAGCATACAGAGCAATTCTAACAAGTCATGACATAATTTTGGCTCTCTCAAATAGGTGTGTCCAGCAAGGATTGATGACTTAAAACACAAAATAAAACAAGAAAAGACTCATATCAAACAAGATGTTCCAAGCAAAACACATATCATGTGACGAATAAAAATATAGTTTCAAGTAAAATACCGATGATCGTTGGAAGAAAGCGGGGATGCCACTCGGGGGCATCCCCAAGCTTAGTTGGTTTCTCATTTTAGGATAATAGCTTGGGATACTAGGGCATCCCCAAGCTTAGGCTCTTCCATCCTTCCTTCATCCATCGTAAGATAACCCAAAACTTGAAAACTTCAATCACACAAAACTCAACAAAACCTTCGTGAGATCCGTTAGTATAAGAATAATAAATCACTACTATAAGTGTTGTACCAAACCAATTCATATTTTGTTCTTGTATTATATCTATTGTATTGCAACTTTTCTATGGCAAAAACTCATCAAAGAAAACCATAGAGCCATCAAAATAAGCACACAACAGAAAGGAAACAGAATCTGTCAAAACAGAACAGTCTGTAGCAATCTGACTATTTCGAATACTTCTGTAACTCCAAATTTTTAAATAAATTAGGACGACCTGAGAAATTTGTGTATTGATCTACTGCAAGTGGAATTGGTATTTATCGCTCTCTGATAAAAAATGAAAATTAATTTTGTGAGCGTAAAAGTTTCTGTTTTTTCAGCAAGATCAAACAACTATCACCCAAGAAGATCCTAAAGGATTTACTTGGCATAAACACTAATTAAAACATAAAAAACACAATCATAACAGTAGCATAATTGTGTTAACACACAAAAACAGGAAGCAAAAAGAAAAAACAAAATTTATTCATTGGGTTGCCTCCCAACAAGCGCTATAGTTTTACGTCCTTAGCTAGGCATAAGGCAAGGATCTAAGTTTTGTCATCCTTGTCCAACTCTTCAATCAAACACATAGGATCCTTCAGAGATTTAGCATAAATATTTTCAATAACAATACTCCTAGGAATAAATTCAAAGATTTTATTCTTGCGATAAGGATCTCTTATCACTTCAACAAAATCCGGGTGAACACTAATCATCTTAAGATCTCCATTATTACTATTAATAGAAGTTGCACCCTTGTTCTAGGATCTACCCCTCCTTACGGGAGTTTTCTCGATATGGTTAGCGGAAGCAAAAGCCATGATTAGATTACTAAATATTTCTTCTAATTTATCAATATGAGACGGACTTTCTTCTATTCTTTCATGGATTAAGGTACCCTTATCTTTTAACAACTTAAGAATATCTCCCACATTTGACCCAATATTGGTAGAAAAATTATGAATCTTTTTATCTATAATTCCCATATGATCTTTGATGAGCATTTTCTTTTCAATAGCATCTAATCTTTGCATAACATGCTCAAGAGCTAAGGTTGTTTCATTTATCATGAGAGGTGGTGATCCCACTAAATTTCCCATAGCATTAAAGGTATCAAGAGAAGGACACATCAAGAAATTTCCACCGGTAATCGTATCAAGGATGAATCTATACCAAGTGGTGATGCCAACATAAAAACAACGAAGAAGAACAACGGTAGATTGCTTACGGGTAGATCTATATGAGCATTGCAAATCCTATACCAAGCATCTTTTAAATTTTCTCCTCCCCTTTTGTTTAAAGTTGAGAACCTCGTTCTCGGGAGTGCAAGCGATAGAGGAAGAACTATCCATAATAACGGCAAACAAGGTTGCACACAAAAATAGATCCGGCAAGAAAACGGCGAACGAAAAAGAGAGGCGAATAAAATGGCAATTTTTTGTGAAGTGGGGGAGAGGAAAACGAGAGGCAAATGGAAAATAATGAAATTGCGAGGAGATGAGATTTTTGATTAGGAACCTGGTATATGTTGAAGATCCTCCCCAGTAACGACGCCAGAAATTCCTGTTGATGTTGCTTGAAGCTACGTCGGTATTTCCCCAAAGAGGAAGGGATGATGCAGCACAACGGCGGTAGGTATTTCCCTCAGATATGAAACCAAGGTTATCGAACCAGTAGGAGAGCCAAGCAACACAACGTAAACAGCCCCTGCACACAGATAACAAATCCTCACAACCCGACGTGTTAAAGGGGTTGTCAATCCCTTTCGGGTAACGGTGCCAGAAATTGGCAAACGGACGTGAGAGAGTTGTAAATATTGATAGATCGAACACCAAATAAAAACACCAAATAAAATAAATTGCATCAAGGTATTTTTGGATTTTTGGTTTAATAGATCTAAAAATAAAAGGCAAACAAAATAGATCGCGAAGGCAAATAATATGAGAAAGAGACCCGGGGGCCGTAGGTTTCACTAGTGGCTTCTCTTGAGAAAAATAGCAAAGCGGTGGGTGAACAAATTACTATTGGGCAATTGATAGAACTTCAAATAATTATGATGAAATCCAGGCAATGATCATTATATAGGCATCGCGTCCAAGATTAGTAGACTAACTCCTGCCTTCATCTACTACTATTACTCCACACATCGACCGCTATCCAACATGCATCTAGTGTGTTAAGTTCATGGAGAAACGGAGTAATGCAATAAGAACGATGACATGATGTAGACAAGATCTATCTATGTAGAGATAGATCCCCATCGTTTTATCCTTAGTAGCAACGATACATACATGTCGTTTCCCTTCTGTCACTGGGGTCAAACACCGTAAGATCGAACCCACTACAAAGCACCTCTCCTCATTGCAAGATAAATAGATCAAGTTGGCCAAACAAAACCCAAATATTTGTGACGCCCCGAGACCAATGCTCGAGAAGACTTCCATATGTTCCAGGTTTTGCCGTGTGTTTCATTTGTGTCTGCCCTTTTATTTTTTTGCATTGCATCATGCCATCATCTCATAAATCTTTTGCAACTCAACTAAATAAATTGTATGGATCTTCAATCCATTTAAATCTAGGGAGATGCACATGGTGATTTTCTCTTTATAACATATATCCTCCCAATATTATTAGGGATCTATAATAAATATTCTAACACACTTGCAAAATAATTCCATGTATTTTGTACTTCAAGTTTGGTCCCCAAACTTTGCCCATAATTTCTTTCATCGCTTTCCCGTTCTCCTCAAAAATTCCGAACATTTTTGGACACTCCAAAAATGTTTTCCTAATTCAAACTTATTTGAATCACATTCAAATGTGTTCGAATGGAATCCTTCCAAACGGTGCCAAATGTATTTTTTTTCTTGGATCAAGCTCCTTTTTATGAGTCTAAGAAAATTGGCACCCTGCTCAAATTCTTCTCCTATCTCTCTCTGCTTTTCTTATTTCTCGGTTTATTTGTTATTCAGGAAATAAAGAAGAAATAAGAAGAGGGGGAGAGAGAGAGAGCATAGTCCAGCAGGCCTCTCTAGGCCCAGTCCATCCCCGCCGGCCTCTTGGGCCTCAGTTCAGGCCGGCCCACTTCCCACTATCCTCCCTAAGCCCACCTAACCTAACCTCTAAACCTAGCGAGCCTTTGCTCGATCTCCTCTCCCGATTCCCTCTCCCTCCGCCGCCAGGAGACGCACGCGCTTGCAGCCCTCTCCCCGACCTCCCTCTCGATCTCCCTCCAGCGCCGCCTACCCCCTCTTCCTCTCGCTCTACTCCCTCACCTCTCAGCGCAACCAGGAGGGGGATCCTGATCCCCATGACCACACACCCTCGTCGCCGCGCATCCCTGCCCCGCCGGCGAGCCTCTGCTCTACCGCCCCTGCCTCGACCTCCTCTGCAAGGAAAGTCGCGCCGCCGTGTTGACATGGCTTGTCCTCGCGTCTCCAGGCCACCGTCCCACGCTCTAACTCCTCTGCCCCGAGCTCCAAACGCCGCCCCATGACACTCAAGCCCCCCTGCTCCGGTGAGGCCTAGCTCCGCCGCCAACGAAGGTCGCCCGTTCGCCCGTCGTCTTGCTTTGCTGGAGGAGAGGACCAGCGCCGCCCCCATGCCCTTTGCTCGCGCCAAGGCCTGTCATCGCCGCCGTTCGAGTTCCACGCGGGATCCGGCGACCTCTGCCTCGAACACGCCGGCTTCATCCCGTTCCACGCATTGTTGTTGTTGTTGGCCATGAGGTCACCTCTGTGACCTCCCCTGCTGCTCCCTGCATCCGGCCTGGGACAGCGTGCACTTCCGGCTGCTACTGTTGTTGCAACGTCCCTGAGCATGAGCACTTTGCTTCGTCTTTTGCCTCCTGCCGAGTTCGGGTGGCCCCTGCTCAAGCCGCCAAGACCGCAGTCAAATGTCCGTGTACGACTACGCAAATACACAAGTCTTCCTGAGCTCACTTGGCCACAAAGTACCACGACGCCTGAAGACCTCGGATTCATCAAGTTCCCACGACAACTTAAGTGTACCCTTCGGATCGCCAAGTTCCACTACCGTCGCCAAAACTTGAGATGAAGTACCCCGATGGTTCGTCGAGACCGGCAAGTCACAAGATTGTCCTGGATATCGTCAAGTACCACAACGACCCTCGAAGAGTTCGGATTCAACAAGTTCGACTATGGAACGGGAACCACTACTTCAACTACCGCCGCCGTGATTTTCGACAAAACGTCGTGTGCCTCTACTTCCATTACCGTCCCGATGATCACAGATGAACGATAGCACTACTACTTCCACTACGACTGCCGCAAGAACGGGACCGGCAAGTCTGAAGACCCCAAGTACCACGACACCGATGACATGAACATCTACGGAATGTGTACGACTACACGATGTGACGCCAATTTCGATGACGATCGTGTACCACTACCGCTCCTCGAACATGAACGACTACTTCCTCTTCGACTCGTGCACCTCTACTTCCACGACCGTCGCGAGAAACGCCTACTTCCCTCTACGAACTCGTTCCGCCCGAAACGCATGCTTCGAAGGATATTCCTTCTCCCAGGACAACCCGATCAGACTCGGAATCCCGGTTACAAGACATTTCGACAATGGTAAAACAAGACCAGCAAAGCCGCCCGATGCGCCGACATCCTGATAGGAGCTGCACATATCTCGTTCTCAGGGCAACACCGGATGAGACATCCTACGAGTAAAACAAACCCTCAAGTTTCCCCGAGGTGGCCCCGCAGTCTACTCATTTCGGACCAACACTTAGAGATGCACGGGCCCGGGGGGGTTAAAATAAAGATGATCCTTGAGTCTGCAGAACCCAAGTGAAGGTGATAGGTTGTTAGTGCAAAAGGTAAAACCAAGGTTGGGCCTTGCTGGAGGAGTTTTATTCAAGGCAAACTATCAAGGGTTCCCATTATAACCCAACCGTGTAAGGAACGCAAAATCAAGGAACATAACACCGGTATGACGGAAACTAGGGTGGCAAGAGTGGAACAAAACACCAGGCATAAGGCCGAGCCTTCCACCCTTTACCATGTATATAGATGCGTTAATTAAATAAGAGATATATTGTGATATCCCAAACAATAGCCATGTTCCAACAAGGAACAAACTCCATCTTCACCTGCAACTAGCAACGCTATAAGAGGGGCTGAGCAAAATGGTAACATAGCCAAACAACGGTTTGCTAGGAAAGGTGGGTTAGAGGCTTTTCATGGCAATATGGGAGGCATGATATAGCAAGTGGTAGGTATCACGGCATAGGCATAGCAATAGAGCGAGCAACTAGTAAGCAAAGATAGAAGTGATTTCGAGGGTATGGTCATCTTGCCTGAGATCCCGCAAGGAAGAAGAACGAGTCCATGAAGAAGACAAACGGGCGTAGTCGAACGAATCCTCACAAACGCAATGTTAACGGAACTAGCCCGAAGAAGCAACACCGGAAAGAAGCAAACAACATAGTAAACAACCATCACATAAACATGGCATGATGCACAACCAAGTATGATGCATGTCCGGTTTAAAGAGGCATGGTATGGCAAAGAGCACAAACAACACTACAAGTTAAGTGGAGCCCAATATGCAACGGGTTGCATATGGACGGAACACCACATCAATTATTTAGTTCTCTCTCGTGTAGGTACTCAACAATATTAAATGTTGATAAGCATGGCAAGAGGTGGAGTATAAGTAAGCTAAACATTTAGGCAAGTTTAAATGAGGCCGGAACAACAAGCAACAATTCCGGTAAAACCTCATATGCATTTATCAATTTGGCGCAACAACAATTTTAATAAACATTTAAATGTTATTATCATGATGCAAATGACATGTGCGAGTTTTATGCAAGTTTTATGAAAAAATTGATAAGAGCATTCTGAAGCATTTGTCACTGTGGCGGAAAGAAAGGGGTGCCACGGTGACGAAACGGAAATGATGCCGTGGCAACATTCCGGTAATCCGGTAGCTCACGGGGGTACCGGTGCAAAAGGAAATGGGTGAGAGTGTGTCATGCAAGAAGATGGGGTGCTCCCGGATTCCGGGTTCCCACATGACGGTGGCAAGGCAAAAGACGGGCTTCGTGCAACGAACAACTCGAACACGGAGCAACACACGGTCCAACTCATACATCGCAAGCATTCCTCCATGGGCGTCGTCTCGGAGGTATACCTTCGAAGCATGCGTTTCGGGCGGAACGAGTTCGTAGAGGGAAGTAGGCGTTTCTCGCGACGGTAGAGGAAGTAGAGGTTCATGAGTTGAAGAGGAAGTAGTCGTTCATGTTCGAGGAGCGGTAGTGGTGCACGGTCGTCATCAAACTTGGCGTCACATCGTGTAGTCATACACATTCCGTAGATGTTCATGTCATCAGTGTCGTGGTACTTGAGGTCTTTGGACTTGCCGGTCCCGTTCTTGTGACAGTCGTAGTGGAAGTAGTAGTGCTATCGTTCATCTGTGATCATCGGGACGGTAGTGGAAGTAGAGGCACACGACGTCTTGTTAAAAATCACGGCGGCGGTAGTTGAAGTAGTGGTTCCCGTTCCATAGTCGAACTTGTTGAATCCGAACTCTTCGAGGGTCGGCGTGGTACTTGACGATATCCAGGACAATCTGTGGACTTGACGGTCTCGACGAACCGTCGAGGTACTTCGTCTCGGGTTTTGGCGACGGTAGCGGAACTTGGCGATCCGGAGGGTACAATTAAGTCGTCGTGGGAACTTGATGAATCCGAGGTCTTCAGGCGTCGTGGTACTTTGCGGCCAAGTGAGCTCAGGAAGACTTGTGTATTTGTGTAGTCGTACACGGACATTTGACTATGGTCTTGGCGGCTTGAACAGGGGCCACCCGAACTCGGCAGGAGGCAGAAGATGAAGCAAAGTGCTCATGCTCAGGGACGTTGCAACAACAGTAGCAGCCGAAAGTGCACGCGGAAGGAAGGGCCGGTCCCAGGCCGGAAGCAGTGAGCAGCAGGGGAGGTCACAGAGGTGAGCTCATGGCCAGCAGCAACAACAATGCGCGGAACGGGACGGAGCCGGCGTGTTCGAGGCGGAGGTCTCCGGATCCCGCGAGGAACTCGAACGGCGGCGATGACAGGCCTTGGTGCGAGCGAAGGGCATGGGGGAAGCGCTGGTCCTCTCCTCCAGCGAAGCAAGACGACGGGTGAACGGGCGACCTTCGTTGGCGGCGGAGCTAGGCCTCACCGGAGCAGGGGGGCCTCGGGCGTCATGGGGCGGCGTTTGGAGCTCGGGGCAGAGGAGTTAGAGCGCGGGACGGAGGCCTGGAGACGCGAGGATGAGCCATGTGAACATGGCGGCGCGGCTTTCCTTGCAGAGGAGGTTGAGGCAGGGGCGGTAGAGCAGAGGCTCGCCGGTGGGGCAGGGATGCGCGGCGGCGAGGGTGTATGGCGATGGGGATCGGGATCCCCCTCCTGGTCGCGCCGAGAGGTGAGGGAGTAGAGCGAGAGGAAGAGGGGGGTAGGCGACGCTGGAGGGAGATCGAGAGGGAGGACGGGGAGAGGGCTGCGAGCACGTCCGTCTCCTGGCGGCGGAGGGAGAGGGAATCGGGAGAGGAGGAGATCGAGCAAAGGCTCGCTAGGTTTAGAGGTTAGGTTAGGTGGGCTTAGGGAGGATAGTGGGAAGCGGGCCAGCCTGGACTGAGGCCCAAGAGGCCGGCGGGGATGGACTGGGCCTAGAGAGGCCTGCTGGACTATGCTCTCTCTCTCTCTCCCTCTTCTTATTTCTTCTTTATTTCCTGAATAACAAATAAATCGAGAAATAAGAAAAGCAGAGAGAGATAGGAGAAGAATTTGAGCAGGGCGCCAATTTTCTTAGACTCATAAAAAGGAGGTTGATCCAAGAAAAAATACATTTGGCACCGTTTGGAAGGATTGCATTCGAACACATTTGAATGTGATTCAGATAAGTTTGAATTAGGAAAACATTTTTGGACAGTCCAAAAATGTTCGGAATTTTTGAGGAGAACGGGAAAGCGATGAAAGAAATTATGGGCAAAGTTTGGGGACCAAACTTGAAGTATAAAATACATGGAATTATTTGCAAGTGTGTTAGAATATTTATTATAGATCCCTAATAATATTGGGAGGATATATGTTATAAAGAGAAAATCACCATGTGCATCTCCCTCGATTTAAATGGATCAAAGATCCATACAATTTATTTAGTTGAGTTGCAAAAGATTTATGAGATGATGGCATGATGACATGATGCAATGCAAAAAAATAAAAGGGCAGGCACAAATAAAACACACGGCGAAACCCGGAACATATGGAAGTCTTCTCGAACATCGGTCTCGGGGCGTCATAACACTCCACCACTACGAGAGGATCTCGTCCCGAGATCTAGGATGGCACCAGAAAGAAAAGGAAGAGGAAGAGAAGATGTAAAACTAAGTTGCTTCTTGACAATTGAGTGAAACCAAAGAACCTTGAGAGGTTGAAGAAAACGAAAGAAAGAATACAACGAAGATGAACGAAGTCAAAAACACTCCGTTAGAAAAGCGGAACAAGGAACATTACTAGAACCTTGTAGGTTGAAAGACATCAGGAAAGGGTTGCAATGGAAAAGAAGTACATTCAAGCACTCCGGTAGAAATGAGATGCAAGACTTGATAAGATGAAAAGAACTTGAGTAGAGGACAGAACACTCCGGTTAAAACAAGGTAGAGAAGGAATAAGACTGATATAATTTGGGCAGCACTCCGGCTGTAAATGGAAGGAATTGAACATGATCTTGACAAAACAAGATGATGGGTCGAAGAGAGCAACATCACAATGCCTCCGTAAGAAAAGAATAGAAGTTAGAGCTTGTGATGGGCTAAGTTGGGACACCCCTGCAGGTTTTTGAACATTCGAAAGCCGTGCCCGCGGTTATGGGCAGATGGGAATTTGTTAATGTCCGGTTGTAGAGAACTTGAAACTTAACTTAATTCAAATGCATCAACCACGTGTGTAGCCGTGATGGTCTCTTTCCGACGGTGTCCGGGAAGTGAACACGGTGTTGGAGTTATGCTTGAATGTAAGTAGTTTCAGGATCACTTCTTGATCACTTCTAGTTCACGACCGTGCTTTGCATCTCTTCTCGCTCTCATTTGCGTAAGTTAGCCACCATATATGCTAGTGCTTGCTGCAGCTCCACCTCACTACCCCCTTTTCCTACCCATAAGCTTAAATAGTCTTGATCGCGAGGGTGTGAGATTGCTGAGTCCCCGTGACTCACATATTACTTCAAACACCAGTTGCAGGTGCCAATGATATCATGCAGGTGATGCAACCGAGCTCAAGGAGGAGCTTGATGAAGATCTTGTTCGTTGTGATGTTTCGTTTCCAGTTGATCAGTAGTGGAGCCCAGTCGGGGCGATCGGGGATTTGTAGCATTAGGGGTGGTCTTCTTTTATTTTGGTTCCGTAGTCGGACCTTGATTGTATTCTGGATGATGTAATGCTATATTCATGTATTGTGTGAAGTGGCGATTGTAAGCCAACTCTTTATCCCTTTCTTATTTAGTACATGGGATGTGTAAAGATTACCCCTCTTGCGACATGCCTACAATGCGGTTATGCCTCTAAGTTGTGCTCCGACACATGGGAGATATAGCCTCATCGTGGGTGTTACAATATTGGAGAAGAAATACGAGGCTATAAGCAATCATGCATAAAAGAGATCAGAGAAACTCAAATATTTTCATGGATATAAAAAGATAGATCTGACCATAAACTCGAAGTTCATCGGATCCCAACAAACACACCAAAAATGAGTTACATCATATGGATCTCCAAGAGACCATTGCATTGAGAATCAAGAGAGAGAGAGAGAGAGATGAATCCATCTAGCTACTAACTACGGACCCGAAGGTCTACAAAGAACTACTCACACATCATCGGAGAGGCACAAATGGAGGTGGTGAACCCCATCCGAGATGGTGTCTAGATTGGATCAGGTGGTTCTAGACTCTGCGGTTGCTGGATGAATATTTCATTGACTCCCCTAGGGTTTTGGAAATATTGGGGTATTTACAGAGCAAACAGGCGGTCTGGGGGCACCCGAGGTGGGCACAACCCACCAGGGCACGCCTGGGCCTCCTGGCGCGCCCTGGTGGGTTGTCCCCTCCTTAGGACTCCCCCCAGGTGCAACCAGGGCCCAACAGGTTCGTTCTAGTCCATAAAAAATCTCCGTAAAGTTTCGTGACATTTGGACTCCGTGTGATATTGATTTTCTGCGATGTAAAAAACACGGAAAAAACAGGAACTAGCACTTGGCACTATGTCAATAGGTTAGTACCAAAAATTATATAAAAATGACTATAAAATGATTATAAAACATTTAAGATTGATAATATAATAGCATGGAACAATCAGAAATTATAGATACGTTGGAGACGTATCAGCCGCTGCCCCCTAGGGGCCCTGCCTTGCCGTGTGCCCCCCTTTCATTTATGCATGAAGGGGGTGAGGGAAGGAAGTGGGAATCCTAATCCAAACTTTCCTTTCCCTTTCCCCCTTTCCTTCTCCTCTTCCTATAGCGTTATGGGGCGCACCAGTCCCTTGTGGGCTGGTGTGTTCCTTCATAAGGCCCATATGGCACATAGGATTGCCGAGGGTACCCGAAACACCTTCCGGTGACCCAATAACTACCTGATACCCTCCAGAGCACTTCCGGTGTCCAAATACCATCGTCCTATATATCAATATTTACCTCTCGACCATTTCGAGACTCCCTCATGTCCATGATCTCATCCAGGACTCTGAATAACATTCGGCCACCAAATCACATAACTCATATAATACTAAATCGTCATTGAACGTTAAGCGTGCGGACCCTACGGGTTTGAGAACTATGTAGACATAACCGAGACACCTCTCCGGTCAATAACCAATAGCGGAACCTGGATGCTCATATTAACTCCTACATATTCTATGAAGATCTTTATTGGTCGAACCGTTATGACAACATACGTTATTCCCTTTGTCATCGGTATGTTACTTGCCCGAGATTCAATCGTCGGTATCTCAATACCTAGTTCAATCTCGTTACCGGCAAGTCTCTTTACTCATTTCCGTAATGCAACATCCCCTAACTAACTCATTAGTCACATTGCTTGCAAGGCTTCTTATGATGTGCATTACTGAGAGGGCCCAGAGATACCTCTCCGATACTCGAAGTGACAAATCCTAATCTCAATCTATGCCAACCCAACAAACACCTCCGGAGATACCTGTAGAGCATCTTTATAATCACCCAGTTACATTGTGACACTTGATAGCACACAAGGTATTCCTCCGATATCCGGGAGTTGCATAATCGCATAATCAAAGGAATATGTATATGACATGAAGAAAGCAATAGCAATAAAACTAAACGATCAATATGCTAAGCTAACGGATGGGTCTTGTCCATCACATCATTCTCCTAATGATGTGATCCTATTATCAAATGACAACTCATGTCCATGGTCAGGAAACCTTAACCATCTGTGATCAATGAGCTAGTCAAGTAGAGGCTCACTAGGGACACAATGTTTGTCTATGTATTCATACATGTATTTAGGTTTATGATCGATACAATTCTAGCATGAATAATAAACATTTATCATGAATAAGGAAATATAAAATAAAAACTTTATTATTGCCTCTAGGGCATATTTCTTTCAACTACAACAATGGTGATCTCCCAACCTATCCAACGAAGGTTGGATCATTCTAGTGGAGAGATTGCTGCTCCATTCTAAATGATTTTAAAAACATGACACTTTGCAAAGTAGGTGGTGGATCTACCATCAGGTTATGGTCTGACAAATGGGAGGATAATACACTTGATAATAAATTTCCTCAGCTATTTTCATATGCAAAAGACAAGGATATAACATTTGCTGATGCACATGATATAGCTATCACTACAAAAAAAATACACTTCCGTGATGATACGTGTTTGTCACAGTAGGTCGCGTTTTTTGTCATGCATGTACATCCATGACAAATTTATGACAGAATCAAGATAGTCATACCTGTGCTGTCGTAGAAGTGTTCCGTGACATTACCAAAATTATCATCACGGAAGTGTCCACTTCCATGACGATAAATCACGCGTCACAGAAGTGCTTTCGTCAAGGGTGACTGACACGTGGCATCCACCGTAACAGAACGCCGTTAAGCTATCGGGTCGGGTTTTGGATCCGATAACTCGTTAACAGCCCCGAACAATGGGAAATTTCCACGTGTAAAATTCTTATTGGCCGGACGAAACACGTGTCTGCTCGTCAGTGGGTCAGATAGGTGCCTCTGATACGTCGACACGTGGCACGGCCCAACAAAGGCCCATTCCCGTGAAAAGGCCGGCCCGTTTGACTTGGTCAAAAGGTGGCGGGCCGGCCCATGTAAAGCCTGTTAACGGCCTGTTCGCATATAGCCCATTTATAGCCCGCTAACCCAAGGCCCATTACGCCCTATCCGAATTAGGCCCAGTAGCGTCATCTAGGCCACCCAATATGATTCCAGCCCGTTTTCACTTCTGGCCCATGTATGGCCCATGACGTCTTTCGGCCCATATTAGGCCCTATGTAACTCTTGGCCTATTAACGGCCCGTGGTGAAACTGGCCCGTAATGAACAGTGTATCACTTTACACCCATTAACGGCCCGTGGTGAAACTGGCCCGTAATGAATAGTGTATCACTTTATACCCATTAACGGCCCGTTATTCCGTTGGGCTGTTTCTAGCCCATGCTATCTTTCAGCCTTCTCAGAGCCCATTTATTCTTGGTCTCATTTCCAACATTCGCTTACTTACGGCCCGTTACTGTCATTTTCTGCTTGTGGGCCAAATTCAGCCCATGGTTACAGTCGGCCCATTTGTGGTCTGTTAATATGTTGCACCGTTTTCATAGTGTCATCAAATACGGCCTATTAACGATGGCCCGTTATGGTCGGCCCATGAACGGACGATTAAACCTCTAGCCTATTTACGGCCATAATGCGGCCTGTTATTGGCCCATGTTTGGCCATCGATCATACTGCCCGTATAAGGCCCATTGATGTTACGGCCCGTAGAAGGCCCATTGTTTCTACGGCCCATAGAAGGCCCATTGTTTCTATGGCCCGTAGAAGGCCCACTATTTCTACGGCCCGTAGGAGGCCCAGTGTCACTACAGTAAATATTAGCCCATGGTTATTGTGGCCTAGTTTTAAAAAATAGGTTATTGCAACCACTAGCAAACCAGGAAAAAAGAACTGCAATGACTAGAAGCAAACAAATAAACAAGACAACAAGGAAATAAATAAGCAAGCAACTTACGCTTGGCTATCACGGCTATCACACATATTACATCCACTGGGCATCAAAGTTCGCCACCAGTGCAAATAAACGCACCGACAAAAGAATATACAAAATTGAGAGCACTTCAGAAGGCACTAGGCCTGGCCAGGTCGCCCCCCCCAAACAGCTGAAGAAGCTGAGTAGACCTTAGTTGTGTCAATGATAGATGCATCAACACTAGATTTAAGGCATGATGGTGCGCACGGCAGTCCTCTGACATCTTCATTGCATCTTTGACTTCAAGTCAGAGCTGAGCTGAAGCAAGCCTTTCCGCTTTAAGTTGAGACTGAAGAAGTCGAACTGATTGAGGCAGCGACTGCACAGAGGTTGTCTCACACCTGCTGGTGAGTAGCTTCAACTCACTGTCTTCATCAAGATAGGACCTTGGGGTCATCTCGCTGTCCTCAAGATGGTTTGGCTCACTATCTTCCCTAAAGTTCTGCCTGGCATAAGAGATATGAGTCTGAAAGAGAAACAAGGAGACACGTAACAGGTTTCACAATTATATAAGCAAATAAATGGATCTGTTCTACATAAGGAACATGTTTTTACAACTACAATTTGAAACTGGTAGTTGTTGCAAACATCCAATCAGATGTAAACAGCAAAGCAAACAACAGTGGAGGAAATGATGCCTATCCAAATCTATACTAGAACAAAGTTTGAAGGCTTGAGAAGGATGAACTTACATTACATGTTAACATGGGCTGGACAAACCCTTCTCCATGTTGATGGAAGGCTAATTCAATAAATTCCCCAAAGAAAATTCTTTATAAGCGTTGCCATTATTCTACATTTTGCAAAGAGTTAATATAGATCAAATAATATTGGAAGAAACAGAGGATAATGAAGCTCAGGTGTAGGCTGATGATACATAATCAAATAGCAATTAATTAAGTACTGCGTTACAAGGCAGGAGAGAGGTACTAACAAGAGCAATGCAGAGCCCATTATTGTTTTGAGATCGTATGATCCTTTGAGCAAGGAGATTCATCTGAAATTAGTTTTCATACAAGAGAGAAGGTAAGGCACAAGCAGAAATTTAGGAGTTCAAATTTTGAATTGATATCATAGACAGTACCTGACGCTGGGCTCCCAACAGTTCTAATAGGGGTATGGCCACTGGAGTAGGGGTAAAGTGTGGTACAGTTGGGCATATGTTTTCTGTGGCTTCTGATCTATCTGATTTAACAGGTATCACTACCTTTCCAAATACCTAGTTTGTACTCCTTGATGACCTGCACTCACCCTCTTCCTTTTGGACACCTATTGAGGGAGTCCTGAATTAGGGGGTGTCCGGATGGCCGGACTATACCTTCAGCCGGACTCCAGGACTATGAAGATACAAGATTGAAGACTTCGTCCCGTGTCCGGAAGGGACTTTCCTTGGCGTGGAAGGCAAGCTTGGCGATACGGATATTCAGATCTCCTACCATTGTAACCGACTCTATGTAACCCTAACCCTATCCGGTGTCTATATAAATCGGAGGGTTTTAGTCCGTATGACAAGATACACATCAACAATCATACCATAGGCTAGCTTCTAGGGTTTAGCCTCTCTGATCTCGTGGTAGATCTACTCTTGTACTACCCATATCATCAATATTAATCAAGCAGGACGTAGGGTTTTACCTCCATCGAGAGGAACCGAACCTGGGTAAAACTTCGTGTCCCCCGCCTCCTATTACCATCCGGCTTAGACGCATAGTTCGGGACCCCCTACCCGAGATCCACCGGTTTTGACACCGACATTGGTGCTTTCATTGAGAGTTCCTCTATGCCGTCGCCGTCAGGCCCGATGGCTCCTACGATCTTCAACAACAATGAAGTCCAGGGTGAGACCTTCCTCCCCGGACAGATCTTCGTCTTCGGCGGCTTCGCACAGCGGGCCAATTCACTTGGCCATCTGGAGCAGATCGAAAGCTACGCCCCTGGCCGTCAGGTCAGATTCGGAAGTTTTAACTACACGGCTGACATCCGCGGGGACTTGATCTTCGACGGATTCGAGCCACTGCCGAGCACGCCGCACTGTCCCAACGAGCATGATCTAGCTCTGCCGCCGAACAGTGCCTTGGAGGCCGCACCCACATCGGCTCCGGTCCCTAATTTGGAGCCAACTGCGCTGATCGAGGATGGGCGGTTGGATGCCACCTCGGGGGCTGCGATCCCAACGGCGATTGAGCCGAGCACCAGCCCCGCGCTCTGCGAGACTCATGACTCCAAGGAGCTGGACTCTTTTTCGGACTCCGAACCCTCCGCGCCCCGGCCTATCGAATCCGATTGGGCACCAATCATGGAGTTCACTGCCGCGGACATCTTTCAGCACTCGCCTTTTGGCGATATTCTGAAGTCACTGAAGTCTCTCTCTTTATCAGGAGAGCCCTGGCCGGACTGCAGCCAGCAAGGTTGGGATTCGGACGATGAAGAAATTCAAAGCCCACCCACCACCCACTTTGTAACCACTGTCGACGACTTAACCGACATGCTCGACTTCGACTACGAAGACATCGACGGTATGGACACCGATGAAGGAGATAATGAAGAACCAGCGCCTACTAGGCCCTAGAAAGCCACCTCGTCGTATGACATATACATGGTGGACACCCCAAAAGAGGGAGATGGCGATGGAGCAGCGGAGGATGACCCCTCCAAGAAACAGCCTAAGCGCCGACGTCAGCGGCGCCGCTCAAAATCCCGCCAAAACAAACACGGTGATTCCAGCATAGGAGATAATAACACTCCGGAAAGCGCCGATGAAAACCCCCTCCAGCAAGATTTAGCACATGAGGATGGAGAAACCAGCCCTCATTAGAGAGCGGCAGACAGAGAGGTCGAGGACGATAATTATATGCCTCCCTCCGAAGATGAGGCAAGCCTCGACGATGACGAATTCGTCATGCCAGAGGATCCCGTCGAGCAAGAGCGCTTTCAACGCAGGCTTATGGCCACGGCAAGAAGCCTCAAGAAAAAACAGCAACAGTTCAGAGCTGATCAAGATTTGCTAGTTGACAGATGGACTAAAGTCCTTGCGGCCGAAGAGCATAAACTCGAACGCCCCTCCAAGAGCTACCCAAAGCGCAGGTTGCTACCCCAATTAGAGGAGGAAGCACTCGATGCGGCCGACCGGCCACCCCGTGGCCGCGACAGAGAGGCCTCTCGGCCCTCCACTCAAGCCGCACCCCATACCAAGGCACGGGACTATGCGCCGGACTTACGAGATATGTTGGAGGACAAGGCCAAACAAACAAGATCGATCTACGGATCGCGTGGGCGCCCCACGGCTCGAGACGGCATCCGTCACGCCGGCCACAAATTCGGCAGGACCGAACAAAGTAGACAAGGCTCACTGGAGCTACGTCATGATATAGCCCAGTACAGAGGCGCCGCACACCCACTCTGCTTCACAGACGAAATAATGGATCATCAAATCCCCGAGGGTTTCAAACCTGTAAACATCGAGTCATACGATGGCACAACAGATCCTGCGGTATGGATTGAGGATTATCTCCTTCATATCCATATGGCCCGCGGCGACGATTTCCACGCCATCAAATACCTACCCCTCAAGCTCAAAGGGCCAGCTCGTCACTGGCTCAAAGGCCTCCCCGAAAGCTCCATTGGAAGTTGGGAAGTGCTCGAAGATGCCTTTCGAGCAAATTTTCAAGGGACTTATGTCCGACCTCCGAATGCGGACGATTTGAGTCATATAACTCAACAGTCCGGAGAGTCAGCCCGAAAGCTTTGGAACAGGTTTCTTACTAAAAAGAACCAGATTGTCAACTGTTCGGACGCCGAAGCCCTGGCAGCTTTCAAGCATAGCGTCCGTGACGAATGGCTCGCCAGACACCTCGGCCAAAATAAGCCGAGAACGATGGCCGCATTAATAAACCTCATGACCCGCTTTTGCGCGGGTGGGGACAGCTGGATAGACAGATGCAACACCAGCGACCCCAGTACATCTGAAGTTAGAGATGGAAACGGCAAATCACGGCGCAACAACAATAACAAGCGCCGGATTAAAGAAGATAGCATGAAGGGCACGTCAGTAAATGCCGGATTCAAAAGCTCTCGGCCAGGTCAAAAGCCGCCCCCTAAAGGCACCAGGGATGAACTGTCCAGCCTCAACAAAATTCTGGACCAGGTATGTCAGATCCATAGTACCCCTGGTAAACCCGCTAATCATACCCACAGAGAATGTTGGGTCTTCAAGCAGTCCGGCAAGCTCAACGCCGTACACAAGGGGGAGGATACACCAGTGAAGACGAGGACGAGCCTCCCAAACAAGACGCGGCGGAGCAAAAGAAATTTCCACCAGAAGTCAAAACAGTAAACGTGTTACACGTGATCAAGGGAAAAAACAACGCGACACTCTCAGGAACATATACCCAAGTGCCTGTCACCGCGAAGTCCTGCCACTGGTCGTCTCAAACAATCACTTTCGACCATCGCGATTACTCAGCAAGTATCCGACACGCAGGATGGGCTGCCCTGGTATTAGACCCAGTCATTGCCGGATATCACTTCACACGAGTCTTGATGGACGGCGGCAGTAGCCTAAACCTAATATATCAGGATACAATCCGCGGGATGGGGTTAGACCCAACATAAATTCGCCATAGCAATACTACCTTTAAAGGAGTAACGCCAGGCCCAGGGGCCCGTTGTACGGGCTCCCTCTCATTACAAGTTACATTCGGCTCCCCCAGTAACTTCCGTCGCGAGCATTTAACTTTCCACATCGCTCCGTTTCAAAGTGGCTATCAAGCACTGCTCGGACGTGAAGCTTTTGCTTGCTTTAATGCAATACCACACTACGCCTCCCTCACACTCAAGATGCCCGGTCCACGTGGCATCATTACAGTGCACGGACATATCAAGCGCTCTCTGCGCGCCGAAGAGAGTGAGGCTGCCTTGACAGCCGAACATGAAAGGCGTCCGGACCAGTGATCGAGCCCGGTGCCGCTATTTACACCGAATAAGTGACCACACCCCTACTTGTCAATACAAGGGGCTCAACGCGCGCACACAAGTGGCAATTTCTTATCATCTTCAATTATACATGGTTTCTTTCAAAACCACCTTTTTGCACGACAACCTTCTCACTTAACTTCCTCTCTTTTACAGACGATCATCGTGCTACAACCGTCCAGGATACGGCACAACGGAGACACAGGCGCAGACGTGCAGCAGGGACCCGCTCAAAGGATTCTTTTTAGATTAAGACCCTGCGTAAACCTTTTTTTACTATCTCTTGTTGATACATATCCACCGTTGCGAAGGATGCTGACGTCTTGGCATGTGGCCACGCCAGAACAATGCACGTACCTAGACACAAGGGGCTTCTTACAAAGGCCATTATTTAGGCCCGTTTTATACCCCAAAGACCGAATACCCTAGGGAGTGTTCGGCGTCGCGAGTTTGGCCCTATATGCATCAGCTCCGAATCATTGTCTTTGGTCAAATGTTGGGTTTGCCTGGCTCCTGTGTTTTGGTGCCTTACGTTCAGCTTTACCGGCTAAGGTAGCACCAGGAGAACTACTGCGATTGTGCCTTGGTTCACCCGGACGAGCACCTCAGTAGAGAAAGCCAAAAACTGACTGTCATGATATAGCGTGAGACTGGTCAACCACTCGATGACCTATGGGAATGCTAGAATTCATCCGCCTAAACGAAGGGCCGTTTTCCGGCCAGGCATGTATGCACCCCGAGATCGGGAGAGTGCGGAGCCACCAGGGGCTATCTAGTAGTCCCACTGTCGAACTCCTATGGCTAAGTGAAAGTGTTAAAGCATTATAGTCCGGTTGCCTCGCTCGCTCCGCTATCACCTCCTTAATAGGACCAAGACGTTGGGTTAAGTGTGAACGCGTGTTTTTGCTAGCACCTCCGCATTATATGCGTGGGGGTTGAAGCCGACGACTGCAATCTTTCAGGTTATACACACGTATACAAAAACGGCCGCCTAGGAGGCATCATATTACTTTCAGGAAAAAGTATAAAAATAGCCTTATCAAACTCTACAAAATATCACTCAAACATAATATTTTTTGAGCACTGGGCCTCTACCAAATGGGCACCCTCAAGAACTTCTTCAAAGTAGTGCTCAGCAGCCTTTCGGCCTATGGCCGAATCCCGCGCTGCAACATTGGTAGCATTCATCTCCGCCCAGTATGCCTTGACACGGGCAAAGGCCATCCGTGCGCCCTCTATGCATGCCGACCTCTTCATCGCATCAATGCGCGGCACCACATCAAGTAACTGCTGCACCAAGCTGAAATAGCTGTTCGGTTTTGACCCTTCCGGCCATAACTAATCCACAATAGACCTCATGGAGATTCCGGACAACCTATTTAGTTCGGCCCATTTGGCTAATTGGTCAGTCAATGACAGCGGACGCTCGGGAGAATGGAATTGTCTCCAAAACAGCTGATCTACTTCACAGTCCGTCTGACCCTGGAAGTACTTGGCCGCATCGGCAGCGCTCGCCGCCAAATCCATATACGCATCCTCCAAACTCCAAAGCCGATATAGAGGGGCATACCATGGATCTCCGAACCTCCTCTGCAACATAAAGGATTTCCCGGTTACAATATCCCCGGCTTCCCGCAGCTCCTCCTTCTTTTCCCTCATAGCAGAGCAGTGGTCTTTTCTCGTCGCAGCAGCCTTCTCAAGATCCAATGCCTTTGCCTCATTTTCCTTTTCAAGAACCCGGCAACGGTCGGCGGTGGCTTTTAATTCTTTGGCCATCTTGTTTCGGCTCTCGCCATGTGCGGCCTTCTCGGCTTGCAACTCTTCGGCCGCCTTTAAAGTAGCCGCATTACCCAACCTCGCTTGTTCCTTGGCTCGGGCAAGTTCTGCCCGCAAGGCTTCAACAGTGGCAGCTCCATCTGCAGTCACAACATATTAAAGATACTAGCATTATGCTGCTCTTCCTATGTGATGTCTACCAGATAAAGACACTCACCCTGTGCCTCGTCAAGCCTTTTGTTAACAAGCTCGATGTCTGCGTCTGCCGCATCCAATTGCCGTTCTAAATGGGCAAACTCGCTAGTCCAGCTAGCCACCGGAGCTTCCATCACCTGCACATAGAGGCAGTATGGTTATTACCTGGGAATTTGATCCTCTGTTTGTCATCGTTTCCGACGACAACCAGAGTCTCAGGGGCTACTATCTACACAGGGCACACCTAGCATGTGCAGGACTATCATACATTCTTTTACGTACCTCAAAACCTATCAGTAGACTCATAAAAGCTTCATGCAATCCGCTTTCGGCGGACGATATTCTCTCTATCACCGTATCCATCAGCACACGATGTTCATCTAAGATGGCCGCTCGCCCCATCAACTCCCTCAGCACATCCGATTGCACAGTAGACGGTGCCGGACTCTTTTGTCTGCTCTCCTGGGGAGCCGGACACTGGGAGCTTCAGGGGTCAATGGGATTATCTTCTGGCCTCACCGGACTCGGAGAGACCCTCCGCGACGACACTTCAGGGTCGCCCGCTTCCGAAGCGGAGGAGTCCGGAGGAGGCGTTTCGCTCTCCATCATCTCTGGAAGAAGATCCCCCAAAGATGAGCTCATTTGAGAAGGGCTAAGGCCCGAACTGCAAAAAATATATGCAGTGGTTATCTTCTCAGAAGGAAAAGATGGCATATCTGTACTGTTAAAGTATTTCGGGTCACTTACGACTCGCGAGAGAATTGATCCACTCGCGGACTTTGTGCGGCAACGGTGCCCCCCGAGGTAGGGCCCTCTGTGGGAGACTTCTTCTCCCGTTTGGAAGTTTCGGCTTCCGAATCCCCGGGCGCAGTTCTTTTCCTCTTCTGGTAGTCTTCCTTCATGGAGACGCTCGCCCCCTCGGCTAGAATGGGCAGCGTTGAGGGCCCGTGTCCGCCCACATTACCCTCCATAGTATTTTCCTTTAAGGGCTCCGGGCAGGGTGCGGTCTGGAGCATCTTCTCCAATACCAGATTTTCCAAACCCTCAGGGAGGGGGGGCCGAACACCGAATCAACTTCGCCTTTGCTAGCCAGTCCTGGTCAAAAAGCGAACTCTCAGAAATAACTTCGTAACGAATGAAAGACAGTATGTTCGGCCGGAAGATTCCTTACCTGTTCGATGGTGCAGGTACTGCTCAGGCCCACGTCCTCAGTGATTTCCGAACACTCTACCTGAGGTCCGAAGAATGACTTGTACATCTCCTTGTGCGTCAGGACGAGAAAATTTTGAATGACACGCGGTCCCTCGGGATTGAATTCCCATAGGTGTAGAGGCCGGCGTTTGCAAGGCTGGACTTGGCGAACCAGCATAACTTGTGCTACCGCAATCAAGCTGAAACCTCCATCAAAGAGATCTTGAATGCGGCTTTGCAGTATAGGCACGTCCTTGGTCGGACCCCAGCTCAATCCTCTGCTAATCCATGACATCAGTTGTGGTGGAGGGCCTGGGTGGAAGACAGGGGCGTCCGCCCACTTGGCGCTTCTAGGAGCCGTGATGTACTACCACTCCTGTTGCCACAACTCAGACACCTCTGGAATGGAACCCTTGGGCCATGCGGCTCGCGTCATGTTGTGTATTGAGGCACCTCCACACTCCACATGTTGCCCCCCGATCGTCTTCGGATTTACTTCAAAGGTCTTGAGCCATAGGCCGAAGTGAGGGGTAACCCGGAGGAAGGCCTCGCACACGACGATAAATGTCGTGATATGAGGAAAGGAGTCCGGAGCTAGATCATGGAAATCTAGCCCGTAGTAAAACATCAAGCCCCTGACAAATGGATCCAATGCAAGGCCTAGACCTCAGAGGAAGTGGGAGACGAACAAGACACTCTCGTTGGGTTCGGAGGAGGGGACGGCCTGCCCCCGGGGAGGCAGCCGATGCAGAATCTCTGCGGTCAGATATCTGGCCTCCCTCAACTTTTTAATGTCTTCTTCCGTTACGGAAGAAGGCATCCATCAGCCTTGAAGGCTAGATCCGGACATGAATGAAGGTTTGGAGCACCTGACCTGAACTTCGGGCGCTTGAGCTTGAGGTGGGGGAAGGATTCGATTGAGTACGGGAGGGAAAAATAAAGGCCCGGTCCCTTTATAAAGAGGGTGAATATCAAGCGTCCTCTCCGTGTCCATTTGGACTTGCCTATAATTTAGGAATCCTAGAAGTGGTTGGATTACCCACACCCGTATTGATGAGAATCCCGGAATAAGGGGACACGATCTCTGCTTTAACAAGACGTGCCAAGGAAACTGCCTCGCATAACACGCTGAGATGGAACAGTAAAACGGTTCGAATAAAAGCTTGGCCGTGGTGTGATGTCACACTACGGAATACGTTAGCAGATTAGATTTTTGTAAATATTATTCTCTCTATGGAAATATGTGGAAAACTTATTTTTACAGAGCCGGACACTACCTTGGTGTTCAAAATCTTCTATGAAGTACTTGGAGGAGGAACCCGCCTTGCAATGCCGAAGACAATTTGCGCGCTGGACTCATCGTCATTGAAGCCTGGTTCAGGGGCTACTGAGGGAGTCCTGGATTAGGGGGTGTCCGGATGGCCGGACTATACCTTCAGCCGGACTCCAGGACTATGAAGATACAAGATTGAAGACTTCGTCCCGTGTCCGGAAGGGACTTTCCTTGGCGTGGAAGGCAAGCTTGGCGATACGGATATTCAGATCTCCTACCATTGTAACCGACTCTATGTAACCCTAACCCTATCCGGTGTCTATATAAACCAGAGGGTTTTAGTCCGTAGGACAAGATACACATCAACAATCATACCATAGGCTAGCTTCTAGGGTTTAGCCTCTCTGATCTCATGGTAGATCTACTCTTGTACTACCCATATCATCAATATTAATCAAGCAGGATGTAGGGTTTTACCTCCATCGAGAGGGCCCGAACCTGGGTAAAACTTCGTGTTCCCTGCCTCCTGTTACCATCCGGCCTAGACGCACAGTTCGGGCCCCCCTACCCGAGATCCGCCGGTTTTGACACCGACACCTATTACGAAAGAACAACATTTGACTGGAAAAACATAGTGTGACGACACATGGAATAGGTACAAAAAATGGATAGGTATGGCTTATACTCATATATGATGCTTAAACTAAGCAGATGGTGTAACAAAGTAGAAGTAATGCAAGAGGTCAGAAGCAAAATATGTGCGACCAATACAACTTTGCAGAGTTAGAGCAAGCACCTTGATGGGTGAATAAGATAGGCCATCCTCCACCATGCCAAGTTTGTTAGGCAGTGGATCATTCTGCAATATTCCTCTCGTGCGCCCATTCTCATATTCATTTTGATAATGTTCAATATCTGACATGCATGAAAACATAAAAACAAGTGAGATTTTCTTTGTAATGCAGTAGTGATTCTAATCCAATACTGCCTCCCTGTAAACCCCTTTGTGCTATCTCTGCAATTCTTTTAAAAGATGCCATGCATGCTGTAATTTTTTGTGTGCATTAGTATAATGTGGCCTACTACTCAAAATATGAGAGCTCCAGAAGTGATGACACTTCACAGATGATAGCTTCAACATATAGTAAAGAAGAACAAGTCGACCTGACTTGACAGATTCAAAATATACTAAGGGAGAACAACTCGACCAGACCAGTCGACCGCAACAGAAGAGTATCATCTTAAAAAAGAGCAGAAGAGCAAGCAGACTGAAGATATTACAAGTCTTTTAATACAATGTCGGTTGACCACCCATGATGAACTAGAGCGCATAGAGAAATACTATTTTTTCCAGTCTCTCCATATGTGGCTCACATGCATTTTGAAACTGAAGTAGGAACATTTAGCTAACCAATTAAACATCTCTCGGTTTTACTAATATCAACAATAATATTAGATATGAATTTGTACAACTAAGCTTGTTTAGCTCGATGGGTGGAGCAGTGCTATTACGACACGAACCACGTAGGCTGATTGTGGTCATCATAAAATGGGGAAAACATAAGCATGATGAGTACAGTGTTGACCGTGGCAGTGGGATGGTAGATCTGAAGCTGCAAACCGCGCAAAGGGTAGTTAGCAACCGATGTTTGCTTTGAAATAACAACTAAGATTTGGTATGTACAAGAAAGTATGGTCAACAAGTGACAAAGAAATGCAATTATGCTGTCTCTCTATATGTCGCGACATGCTGAAAGTGCAACTATCCCTAGGTGGTTTTGGTAATTCCTGACAACATATAGCTCATTGAGCTAACATTATTCCAAGATTAATATTTCAGGAAAAGCTCAGTGAATGGCATGGCATGGATGAGGAAAGTGGACCCCTCAAAATACTAAGGACAAAAAGATTGGCTCAAGCTCAAAGCTCAAGACTCTACATTTTATATTTTAGTGATCCAAGATCACATTGAGTCTATAGGAAAAGCCAATACTATCAAGGAGGGATGAGGTGTTGTTTGATGAGGTTCTTGCTTCATAGTGCTTAGTGATATGCTCCAAAACCCTCAACTACCTTCCCACATCCACATATGACCTAAACCCAAAGTCAAACTCAGCCCCACCGATTCTTTCTATCCGGCGCCACCAAGTTCAGATGTCATAGCCACTGCCACAAACCCTAGGCAAATTGGTCTCACCGATAGGGATCTCGGTCACACCAAGATGGGGTTGTAATCTCTCTGTTTCCCTTCGTAATGTTTCGGTCCTACCGAGATGAGCGATCGGTCCCACCGAGATTGCAATGTAAACTCTCTGTTTCCCTTTTGTAACATTTCGGTCCCATCGAAATGAGCAAATCGGTCCCACCGAGTTTACCTATCCAACTCTCTGGTTAGCTTATTACCAAAATCGGTCCCACCGAGTTTGTGTAATCGGTCACACTGATATTATGTTATGCCCTAACCCTAACCATATCGGTCCTACCGAGTTGCATCTCAGTCCCAGCGAAAATCCTAATGGTCACTAGGTTAACTAAATTGGTCCAACCGAGTTTCTCAATTCGGTCTCACCGAGATTGGTAAATTGTATGTAATGGTTAGTTTTTGTGTGGAGGCTATATATACCCCTCCACCCACTCTTCATTCGAGGAGAGAGCCATCAGAACATACCTACACTTCCAATACACATTTTTTGGGAGAGAACCACCTACTCATGTGTTGAGGCCAAGATATTCCATTCCCACCATATGAATCTTGATCTCTAGCCTTCCCCAAGTTGCTTTCCACTAAAATCTTCTTTCCAGCAAATCCATATCCTGTGAGAGAGAGTTGAGTGTTGGGGAGACTATCATTTGAAGCACAAGAGCAAGGAGTTCATCATCAACGCACCATTTGTTACTTCTTGGAGAGTGGTGTCTCTTAGATTGGCTAGGTGTCACTTGGGAGCCTCCGACAAGATTGTGGAGTTGAACCAAGGAGTTTGTAAGGGCAAGGAGATCGCCTACTTCGTGAAGATCTACCGCTAGTGAGGCAAGTCCTTCATGGGCGATGGCCATGATGGGATAGACAAGGTTGCTTCTTCGTGGACCCTTCGTGGGCGGAGCCCTCCGTGGACTCGCGTAACCGTTACCCTTCATGGGTTGAAGTCTCCATCAACGTGGATGTACGATAGCACCACCTATCGGAACCACGATAAAAACATCCGTGTCTCCAATTGCGTTTGAATTCTCCAAACCCTTCCCTTTACATTATTGCAAGTTGCATGCTTTACTTTCCGCTGCTCATAGACTCTTTGCATGCTTGCTTGAATTGTGTTATAATTGCTTGACCTGTGCTAAGATAGCTAAAATCTGCCAAAGACTAAAATTGGGAAAAGGCTAGATTTTTATTTGGTCAAGTAGTCTAATCACCCCCCTCTAGACATACTTTCGATCCTACAAGTGGTATCAGAGCTTTGGTCTCCATTTGCTTTGATTTCCATAGCTTTTGGTGGTCATAGCCTTGGTTTCACAACCTAGGAGAGTATGGCGTCTAGCGAGGGAAATTTGCTAGTTGGAAGCATAAGATGAAAATGCATATTCTTGGACATAAACCCGCCGTTTGGGCTATTGTGTGTGTTGGCTTGCAAGGTGAATTCTTTGATGGGAGAGAACCGAATCGTGAAGTTACCGTGGACGAGTTGAAGATGCTGCAATACAACGCGCAAGCTTGTGATATCCTCTTCAACGGATTGTGCCCCGAAGAATTCAACAAGATCAGCCGTCTTGAGAATGCAAAGGAAATTTGGGATACTTTGATTGATATGCACGAAGGTACCGACTCTGTCAAGGAATCCAAGTTGGATGTGCTTCAAAGTTAACTTGACAAGTTCAAAATGAAGGATGGTGAAGGTGTCGCTGAAATGTACTCTAGGCTTGCTCTTATCACAAATGAGATTGCCGGCTTAGGAAGTGAAGAGATGACCGACATATTCATCATCATGAAGATCCTAAGAGCCTTGGATGGAAAATATGATACCGTGTGCACATTGATTCAAATGATGCCCAATTACAAAGATCTCAAGCCAACGAAAGTCATTGGAAGAATTGTTGCTCATGAGATGTCACTCAAGGATAAGGAGGAACTTCACAACAAATCAAGTGGTGCTTACAAAGCCTCATGTGAAGCCCCCACATCAAGTGAGAAACAAACCTTCAATGAAGAATTGAGCTTAATGGTGAAGAACTTCAACAAATTCTACAAGAATAGAAGCAAAGATAGAAGCTCCAAGTCAAGGTCCTACAATGAAAAAAGATCTTCTAGTCGAGAGAGAAACTCCTACAATCGTGGAAGACCCGGACACTACTCCAATGAGTGTACGGCTCCCCACAAGAGAAGAGAAGATTCTCCCAAAAAAGAAGTAGAAGAGAAGAATCACCATCAAGGGAGAGAAGGAGTAGGGATGATTGATATGAACGAAGACCCTCTCGGAGAAGCAAGGATTCGGAAAGGAAGGACAAGTCATCAAGGAGCTACACAAAACGAAGACATCAAGCTCATGTTGGTGAATGGGTATCCGGATCCGACTCCGACAATGACTCCGAGAGAAGCTATCACTTCGACTCCGAATATACTCAAGATGAAGGTGTTGCCAGTCTAGCACTTGTGTCAACCAACTGCTACGACATATTTGATTTACCAAATGAAGGAATTGGAAGATGCTTCATGGCCAAAGGTCCAAAGGTATCACACCCCGAGTATGTTGATTTCAATAGTGATGAAGATGACTTGTTAGGTGACGATGATTTACTTGTTGACAACTATAGTGATGAATACTATGATGAAATGTCAATTAATCATGATAATCAAGATCAAACGAATGACAATGATAAGGAGAAGATTGAGTCTCTAACTAAAGAACTAAACACTCTTAAGTTAGCTCATGAAACTATTGTAGGATATCATCGAGAACTTTTAAGGACTCATGAGAAATTACGTTTTGAGAAGCTCAATCTTGAGAAAGAGCATGAGTTCTTAAAGGCAATCAATGATGATCATCGCAAGAAAAGTTCTTCTTACATTGCCAAGCGTTTACTCTTATCCACTTACATGCCTCAAGTCAAGTCTAGTAATAAGAACAAGAAGGATTCTTGTTATAGTAGTAACAATAATCATGCTAAATCTAATATTGTTGCTTCTAGTAGTTCTCTTGATTCCACTAATGATTCTCTTAGACAAGTTACACTTGAGGAAGAAAATAGCTTATTAAAGGGAATTATAGAGAAAGGTGTTTACAAGAGCCTTGCCGGGAGTAAGCAATTCGAGGAAATTATACGCAAGCAAGGAAGGCACCGGAAGAATCAAGGTGTTGGTTTTGAATGAAAGTTCAATGCCAATGGAGTTGAGTGGGAAGAAGATCAATACCCCAAGACAAAGTTTGTTCCTCAACAAGAGAAGTATGACCCTACTTCTTTCAAAGGGACACAAGCTCAAGATGATGCTCCACCACAAGACCACATGCCAAAAGGCAAGGACAAGCTTCAAGAGGAAATTGATGCATTTGAAGAAGCTCCTAAGGCCTTGGTCAAGTGGGTTCCCAAGACTACATCAAGTTCCACTTCATCAAGTACAACTACAACTCCGAGGATTCCCATCAAGATGGTGTGGATCCCGAAGAAGAAGAACTAGAGAGTTCTTGAGGGTGACTCCGCCAACATACTTCACTCTTATCATTTTTGCAAGAATGAGTGCAATCAACTTCCACATCTTGCACTAGTTCAAGGAGTCACAAACCCTCTTGTTGGTAAGACAAGGGACAAGGTAACCTAAAGCCTTCATAGAGATCATATTGTGTGTGCATCACTCTATGTCTATGGATATCCTTGTTTGTTCCTTGTGGGACTAATCCGTGTAGGTATTGAAAGTGCAACTCACTCCAAAGAATAGCTCCAAATGATCTACATCAACATTGAGCATCCACATCTTCAACATCTACATGAAGTCATCATCGACAAAACCCAAGGTTAGTTCATCCCTCTTAGGGGGGATCTCACATCTAGGGGGAGCTTTACTCTAACAATTGAGTTAAAAGCAACTCTAATGGTGTGAACACAACAACGCTTTATGTAAAAGTGGTAACCCCACTTGTGCTTAAACGATGAGTATAACCTATGATCAAATGTTCTCATTTGACTCCTAAGTCAATATACTCATATAGATGACCTAGTCATCGCCAATTGCTTGATAAATGCTGGAATTGTTTGTGCATGCTTTGTCACATATTTCAATTGCAATTTTATTGTGTGAGCCTGTTGGTTGCATAATTTACTCATTCGAGGATATCCACTTGTTGTTTTGATTGATTGGTTTCCTTTTCTTTTGGCCAAGTGGATGGACAAGAGTGCCTAAGAACCTTCTCTAACTATCTATGCTTTTCTCGTCTCAAACTCTATTCATGCTGCATCCCAAAATTTGATCAAGTCAGATTTGAACCACTCTGTGTGAGGAGCACTCGGAGTCCCCGATTCGTCGTAGACTTAAACTTCCAAAACTTCTTTGTGCATTTCGGTCTGACCGATTCACCCATTTCCGTCATACCGAGATCACTAAGTCGATCTAGGTTTTCAATCTCGGTGCAACCGATTTGAACTTTTCGGTCACACCGAGTTGCACTAACTGCTTGCAGTTATGCATCTTGGTGCTACCGAGTTGTTCCACTCGGTCACACCGACAGGGTCGGGCTATATATACCCACGGGCAAAATTTTGGAAATTTTCTCTGAACTCTTTCGCCCGCACTTAGCCCGCTCTGCCTCCAGGGTCTCCGGATCTTCCTCCTCGTCGCCAGTTGCCTCCTGCAGCTGGTCTATGCTGCCATCAACGGGAATTATCCCCGCCGTTGCTGCCGTAGCGAGTTCATCGCCGAACTAGGGTATGAAGTCGATCACTATGCTATCCTTATCTGATTCCTAGCACATTGTGTTCGCCATGAATCTTGCACGGTTGAAACTATCTTATCCAGTCAAAACACTCCGTAGATTAGAGATGATTTGAAAATTTAGGGTTAGGTTTCCGCCGAAACCATCTCGGACCCACCGAGTTGTAGAACTCGGTTCCACCGATTCGGCTAAGGCCATTGCACATATGATTCTCGGTCTGACCGAGAGTTGCAAATCGGTGTGACCGAATTCAGGACTTTATGAAACCCTAGCAGTCTCGGTGCCACCGAACTGTGACTCGGTGTGATCGAGTTCACTAGTTTAGGTTCCAAAAGCTGCTTCGGTATCACCGAGTTTACAAATCGGTTGATCCAAAATGCTTTATGTGGAAAACTAAAACTAAGTTTTTGACTCATTCTTTTGCAAAAGCCTCTGCATTTTGTGATGCTCATCCACTCTATCTCATTTATATCTATTCACAGGGTCTGCTGTCAGTGTTTGCAATATGTCTGATCAGAGTGACAGCCAGAACAAGTCAGAGGAGCAGGTTCACTTGAATGAGGGCACTAGTCCCTCTAGCAGCTCTGATGAGGGTAGCAGGAGCACCCCAAGCAACTTACCCAAAGCTGCCACTAGGGCCAGAAAGAAGAAAACTTCTGAATCTGAGGATGAAGACTATGTGGCAGTTGAGGATGAGGCCACTTCCAAGAAGAAAGTGGTTAAAAAGGAATATAGCACTGCTGCTGCCACCAAGCCAGGAATGAAGCAAAAGATTCCTGCCAAGAGAGCTCCAATGTCCAAAGCCAGAGCATCCACTCAAGAGACTTTGGGATCTGCACCCAAAGAGTAGGTTGTAGCAGAAAAGAAGAGGAAAGAGAGGGTCAAAAAGACCACTGCTAGAGTGCTTGGGAGATCTTCAATCATGAGAGATTCTGAAGAGGAAGAGGAAGAGGATGCTGCACCAGCATCCGGACAGCTCGAGGAGCACCATTGTACTCACTTTTGCCTTAGTGGTCATGCGGAGACCCCGCAGAGCAGGACTAGGGGTGTTATCTCCTAGGAGAGCCCCGAACCTGGGTAAAGTACGCCGGCGTTCGTGTCTCCGCCTCATCCCGTTTCCCGGCACCAGCGATGTTTTACTCGCCCCCACCATGATAAGCCACCCGTTGGCATATGTCGCACCCAACCCTCGACATTTGGCGCCCACCGTGGGGCGTGGTACACCGTCGTCTAGAGACCTGTTCTGGACGGGAACCCTTTTCCTCCCTGGCGAGTGCAGCCAGCCCGGCATGCCAAACGGAGTCTGCGCTGACGCGCTGCATGGCGCTGAAATCGCCTGCGCGGCCAGTTGCCTCGCCGATCTTGTATGCGAGGTCCGCCTCTCTCACGAGCCCGCATCCGACACGGGCACAGGCGACCCCAGAGCCTCCTCGCGGGCCTCCTCGATCAACTTCACATCGCCAGCGAGCCAGCTGGGGACTTGGAGTCTGTAGGCTCCACTGATCCGATGTTGGTTGACTCCGACACCGTGTCGCTTGACATGTTCCCCACCAACGTGGTGGTCTACGACGAGCCGCTCCCTTGCACGGTGAGCGGCGGAAGCACCGTCACGGAAGTGTTTTTCATCGATCATGGCGAGCACTCCGGTGGGGGCGATTATGACCCGCTCCACGCTGCACTGCAAGACCTGGCAGTGCCCATCCTTGAAGATGCCGACACCGAGACGCTGGAGGCACGCCGCCTTTAGCTAGTTGAAGGTGCCAAAAAGCTTGCCAGCATGAGACACCTATCGGAGGCCTACCAGTGCGAGATGGACCGCGCGGTGGGTGGCACGCCGGCTCCAGCTAGGCCTAGCCGCCTTGGCACGGTCCAGCAGCGCGGTGCGGCTATCGCCGATCTGTTCGGGGTGAATCACCCCGTTTACGCCACACCTATTGAGAATATTCGACCCGCCCCGGCGGCGGCGGACGAGCTGGACAAGTTCGAGGGCGAAGAGCGTCGCTTGATGACGGAGCGCGTCCAGCGACTCCTTGACGCGACTGCTGAGCAGAACGAGGCCGGCTGCCACACTGATGCACCGCGCCGACGGAATGACAACCTGCTTCTGCGCCGAGACCAAGGCGCGGAGTCTCGGACGCCGACTGGCGGCGTCCACGGAAGAAAAGACTAGGAGCCGGCTGCCAGCCGCAGTCGGACTCGCATCACCATAGAGCATGACCGAGACGGCCTCCCAAGAATAGTGGAACGACGGGACGACTGTCCGCCTCCTCCCCCTCGGAGGGAAAGGCAAGTCTCCCCACCGCCTATTGATCACCCGACGCTCGGCGACCGCCTTGGCTGCCGAGAGGGAGTCGGTGAGAACGACGCCCGCCATCGGATCGACCGTCTCCACCGATCCCTGGCGCTTGAGGAAGAAGATGAGTTGGGTCCGCCGTGTTTTGGCCCTCGCATCCGAGATGAGCCCTTCCCCAAAGGGTTCATGCTCCCCAGAGACACACCTAAATACACCGGCTCCATGAAGCCGGAGGACTGGCTGGTCGACTACTCCACGGCCGTCAGCATAGCAAACGACAACAAGCGTGTTGCTGTGAAGTACGTTCCACTCATGCTCCAGGGCACGGCCCGGACGTGGCTGAACAGGTTAAGGCCCCGCAGCACCAACAGTTGGGCCAACTTCACCGACGCCTTCATCCGCAACTTCACCAGCACGTACAAGCGACCTCCCAAACCCCGCCAGCTCTCCTTGTGCGTGCAGGGCCCCAACGAGTCAACTCGCGACTACCTCACGCGCTGGGCCGAGCTCTGCAACTCTTGCGAGGGTGTGCACGAGGTGCAGGCTATCGAGTACTTCACCGCAGGATGCCGAGAGGGCACCCTCCTCAAGAACAGGCTTCTCTACGATGAGCCGGAAACCCTCGATGAGCTGCTGATCATAGCAGACAGATACGCCACGGCCGACTCCTCCATGAAGACGGAGATTCAAGTTAGTGTGACGGGCAAGGTGGCTCCTCAGGCTCCTCGAACCCCGGCCAGAGACACCGGTCGGCGTCAAGAGCAGAACAACCACAAGCGCAAAGCCCCCCCAGCCGACTTCCACCAGTCGGCAGGTGGCAACAGTCGAAGACCAGCAACCGGAAGGGCAGCCTCCGCCCAAACGTCAGAACGGCGGCAAGTCCAACTAGCAACCAGCTTTCTCGTATGAGCAGACCTTCGATGGACCATGCAAATTCCACAGTGGCGCAAAGCCATCCAACCACACCACCCGGAAGTGCCACTGGCTCACCAGGATAGCCAAGTGAGATGGACTTTTGCCTCCCCCACCTGCGGGACAGCCGCCTCTTCCACCCCAGCATCCAGCGGTCAGACCAGTCGGCGCAGTACAAGACGAGTACCCAGAAGAGCAGGGAGCATATGTCGTGTTCACCAGTGTGGCCGACGATCGATGCAGCAGGCGACTGCAGCAGCAGGAGGTGAATGCAGTAGCAACTGACGCCCCAGAGTTCATGCACTGGCCTGAGAAGCCCATCAGCTGGAGTCGGGCTGACCACCCCGTAGTAATGCCTAGACCTGGCTCCTATGCTTTGGTTTTGGATGCCACCTTTGCCACGGACAAGCGAGCTGCTCGTTTTTCCAGAGTCCTGATAGACGGCGGCCGCAGCATCAACATCTTGTACAAAGACACCATGGAGAAGTTGGGAATCAGGCAGAGGCAACTGCAATCCAGCCGGACGGTGTTCCACGGCATAGTCCCTGGCCTTTCCTGCTCACTAATCAGCAAGATGTTGATCGATGTCCTCTTCGGAGACAAAGATCATTTCCGCTGAGAGTCAATATGGTTCGAGGTGGTGGACCTAGAGAGCCCATACCATGCACTGCTTTGCCAGCCAGCCCTGGCCAAGTTCATGGCCGTCCCCCACTATGCCTACCTCAAGATGAAGATGCCAAGTTCCAAAGGGATTCTGACCATAATTGGCGACTACAAGAAGTCGTCCGCCTGCGCATCAGAGAGCAATTGGCTGGCCGAGTCCCTCATGATCGCAGCTGAGAAGCGGCTGCTAGATCGAGTTGTGGCGATGGCAAGCAAGCAGCCAGAGATGTCGCCTAACCCCAAAGAGTTGAAGGCTGAGGGCTCGTTCAAGCCGGCCAAGGAAACAAAGAAGATACCTTTGGACCCGGAGCACCCAGAGAGGTACGCTGTCGTAGGCGCCCACCTCGACAACAAATAGGAAGGCGAGCTCGTCGATTTCCTCCGTGAGAATCGAGACATCTTCGCATGGTCCCCCAAGGACATGCCAGGTGTCCCGACGGAATTCGCCGAGCACAAATTACACGTCTGATCTGATGCCAAACCAGTCAGACAGCCTTTATGCCGCTTGTTAGAAGAGAATAGGAGAGTTGTTGGAGAAGAGATAGCCCGGCTGCTTGCAGCCGGCTTCATCATGGAAGTATTCTTCCCAGAATGGTTGGCCAACCCGGTCTTGGTACCGAAGGAGAACAAGCAATGGCGAATGTGTATTGACTACACAAGCCTCAACAAAGCATGCCCCAAGGACCCGTTTGCCATGCCAAGGATCGACCAAGTGATAGACTCCGCAGCCGGATGCGAGCTGCTGAGTTTCTTGGATGCATATTCAGGGTATCACCAGATCAAGTTAAACCCAGCCGACAGGCTGAAGACTGCCTTCATCACACCGTTTGGAGCTTTCTGCTACCTAACCATGACGTTTGGCTTGAGGAACACCGGCGCCACCTTCCAATGATGCATGCAGAAGTGTCTCCTCAAGCAGCTCGGCAGAAATGCTCACGTATACGTGGATGATGTGGTGGTAAAGACGAAGAAGCGTGGAACACTGCTAGAAGACCTCAAGGAGACCTTCGAGAACTTGCGCCGATTTCAGATCAAGCTCAACCCGGAGAAGTGCGTCTTCGGAGTACCAGCCTGCTAGCTCCTTGGTTTCCTGGTCTCCGAACGCGGCATAGAATGCAACCCCGTGAAGATCAAGGAAATTGAAAGGATGGAGGTACCCATCCGACTACTGGACGTACAAAAATTCACCGGCTGTTTGGCGTCCGTCAGCCGATTCATCAGTCGGCTGGGCGAGAAGGCTCTTCCCCTACCAACTCATGAAGAAGACCACTTTTTTCGAGTGGAACCAGAAGGCGGACGAAGCATTTGTCCAACTAAAGAAGATGCTGGCACCTCCACCTGTTCTGGTGGCTCCGACTCCTAAGGAGCCCATGCTCCTCTACATCGCCGCCACCAGCCGAGTGGTCAGCACGGTCATTGTAGTAGAACACAAGGAGGAAGGCAAAGCACTACCAGTTCAGAGACCGGTATATTATTTCAGTGAAGTACTGTCGACCTCCAAGCAAAACTACCCCCACTACCAGAAGATGTGCTATGGTGTGCATTTTGCCGCCAAGAAATTGAAGCCTTACTTCCAAGAACATCCAATCACTGTGGTCTGCACGACTCCTCTAGCCGAAATCATCGGCAGCCGAGACGCTTCGGGATGAGTGGCCAAGTGGGCCATAGATTTGGCCCCCTACACCATCTACTACCAACCTCACACTGCCATCAAGTCACAAGCGTTGGTCGACTTCCTCGTCGACTGGGCCGAAAACCAGTATCTACCACCAGCGACCAACTCCACCCATTGGCGAATGCACTTCGACGGCTCCAAGATGCGCACCGGCTTGGGAGCCGGCATCGTCCTCACCTCTCCCAAGGGCGACAAGCTCAAGTATGTGCTGTAGATCCATTTTGCCGCCTCCAACAATGTCGCCGAGTACGAGGCACTCATTCACGGGCTCCGGCTAGCCAAAGAGCTCGGCATTCGCTGGATCCTGTGTTATGGTGACTCCGACTTGGTGGTCCAGCAGTCGTCAGGCGATTGGGACGCCAAGGACGCAAACATGGCAAGCTACCGCTTCCTCGTACAACAACTCAGTGGGGTATTTCTAGGGATGCGAGTTTCTCCATGTACCAAGAAACTACAACGACCAAGCAGACGCCCTGGCACGAATCGGCTCCACCCGTCAGGCGATACCATCCGGCGTTGCCCTCCAGCGCCTCCTCAAGCCGTCAGTCAAGCCATCACCGGAGTCAGACTCCATCTTCGTGCCGGCTCCTCCTGAAGTAGTCGGACCCTACTCAAGAGCCCCCACAGACGGCGCGAGTATTCCGGTAGGCGGCGCGGTGATCGTGGCAGTCGCACCCGGCCCAGGGACTGTGGCGGTCGGCCCGGAGACTTCAGAGCCCGGCCCAGGGACTGCACCAATCCGCCCCGGGACTTCATCGACGCAGCAAGCGGCTGCCGACTCCAACCCGCCACCTCCCGGCCCAGCCGCCCTTGTCCAAGTCGTAGTCTTGGCGGTTGCAGAAATTGCAGCACCTTCATGGGTCCAGCCCATCCTCAAATTCATGGTGAACAAAGAGCTGCCGGCCGATGAGGTCTCGGCTCGGCAAGTACAGCGCCGGGTGGCAGCGTACACCATCATCAATAGAGAGCTCGTAAGGCGTAGCATCACTGGTATTCACCAGCGGTGTGTGGAGCCAGAGCAAGGCCAGGCAATCCTCAAAGACATCCATCAAGGCGAATGTGGCCATCACACGGCTTCAAGAGCACTCGTCGCCAAAGCTTTCCACCATGGCTTCTTCTGGCTGACTGCCCTTGAAGGCGCCAAGTCTCTAGTCCAAAAATGCAAGGGGTGCCAGAAGTTCCGCTCCAAGCCTCATCAGTCAGCTTCTGCACTCAAGACTATTCCCATTGCCTAGCCCTTTGTTGTTTGGGGCCTGGACATGGTAGGACCATTCAAGATAGCACGAGGCGGTCTGACTCACTTACTTGTCGCAGTGGACAAGTTCACCAAGTGGATAGAAGCAAAACCAATCAAGAAGTTGAATGGTCCGACTGCTGTGACCTTCATCTCTGACATCACAATTCGGTACGGCATACCGCACATCATCTTCACCGACAACGGCACAAACTTTGCCAAAGGTGCCTTGGCCCATTTCTACGCGACGCAGGGCATCCGACTGGACTTAGCGTCTGTTGCCCATCCACAGTCCAACGGCCAAGTAGAGCGAGCAAATGGCCTAATCCTGTCCGGCATCAAGCCCCAGCTGGTCGAGCCTCTGGAGCGCTCGGCAGGCTGCTGGCTTGATGAGTTGACAGCCGTCCTCTAGAGCCTGCGCGCGACTCCAAACAAGTCAACCGGCTTCACGTCCTTCTTACTCGTCTACGGTGCTGAAGCCGTCATCCCAATGGACATAGAGTTCGACTCCCCTCGAGTCGCCATGTACACTGAGGAGGAAGCAGAGGAAGCACGTCAAGATGGCGTCAATCTGCTAGAAGAGGGCCGGCTGTTGGCACTCAGTCGGTCCAGCATCTACCAGCAGAGGCTACGCCGATACTACAATCGGAAGGTCAAGCCGTGATCTTTCCAAGAAGGAGACCTTGTGCTTCGGCTGATTCAGCGAACAGCTGGCCAGCACAAGCTCCCAGCACCTTGGGAAGGCCCCTTCATCAACAACAAGGTGTTGGGAAATGACTCCTACTACCCGATCGACGCTCAGAAGACCCGAGCGCGCAAGAGGGACGACTCCGGCAAAGAGACGGAGCGGCCATGGAATGCAAATCTCCTCCGAAGATTTTACAGTTAATGCAGTATGTATCACTCTACCTTTTGTATTAAAGTACAAAGACTTCGGGCCCCTCGAGAAGATCTCGGGGACTACCTTCTTTTATCTATATGATAAAGAGTTATGCCTATGAGTATGTTGTCACATCCCTAGCTTCTGGTGCTGCCTGGTGTGTGCATCATGTTTAAATTCTGAAATTTGAACTGAGGGAAATTGGAAGCCTCAAAACCCTAAATAAAGAGGGGCAAGAAACCCTAAAATTGCAATCAGTGAATCCAAAATGCCCTAGAATAGCTCTGACAATTTTGGCAAGAGTTATAAATCAAACCAAAATTTTGGGACATTTCTAAGGAATTATTGGGCTCTGATTTTAAATCAATATTTTATTTGAATTTGGAGTTATATTCATAATATATAATGAATATATTTTCAAATGACCTGAGATATTTTTTGTTATGTGTGGAGCAGTCCATTAAGTGACTTAAAAAATATCCAGGGGAGTTTTGGCACTGTTTTCAAATTCTGTTTGAATTAAAATTCAGTGCCAATTAAATAAAACAGAACAAAAATAGAAAACAGTAAATAAAAGCAGAGAGAGAGACTTACCTCAACTTACCTGTCAGCCCACCCGGCCCAAACTTACCTGGCGCCACTTACCTGGCCCAGCTCCATCTGGCCGGCCCAGCCCACCTCCTCCCCCTTGTCCTCTTCCTCCTCTGCCAGGAGGACGAACAGAGGCGAGGCGTGGCGCGCGCCCGAGAGGCCTCGGCCACCTCCTGCTTCCCCCTGGCCACCTCCTGCCTGGTTGCCTCCCTCCTCGACGCCCGAAGACGCCACGCGCCTCCCCGACCCCCTCTCACTTCTCCCCCCTTTCTCTGGCTCCCTCTCTCCTCCACCGAGCGGAGCCCCGTCGCCACCGACGCCGTCCGCCGCGGCCACCACCACCCCTCTCCTCCCCGACGCGCTCCCGAGCTCCGCAGTGCCTCCCTCGACCTCCTCGACATCTCATGCGACCAGGAGGGCCCCGAGCAGCCGCCATCGTCATCATCGCCAAGCTTCGGCCCCGGCGCCCTTCTCCGTCGATTCGGCCACTCCGGCGCGCCCCCGAGCCCACTAACCCTCCCTGCAGCTCCGCGGTGAGCCCTTGACCCGATTCCCCCTCTCCCCGTGCCCTACCTCCCTCTCTAGCCGCCGTTCACAACGAGCCGAGAACCCCACGCCGTCGGCGATGTCGCCGCCGTCACTGCAGTCAGCAAGGCTCGAAACCGAGCACGGCACCGTGCTCCTAGCATCTTCAGGAGCTCGGCGAGCCCCTTAGCCATCCCTCCCGTCCTCTGTGGCCTCGCCCCGCTCGAACCCGAAGCTCCGGCCGCCGCACTTGCCATCGCCGTCGTCGGCTCCGGCCAACCCAGCCGCGGCCACAGCCACCGCTGGACGCGCCGCATCGCGGACGTTCTAATGAGCCAAACCGCGCGCCAAACCATCGCCCCTAGCTCAAATCCGAGCCGCGCCGCCGTGCGGAATGGTCGCCGCCGGCGATACTCCGGCGACCGCCGACGTGGCACGCTTAATTAGCGCTAATGACGCCCTAACCAACCCCCTAGGCCACTGACTGTGGGCCCCACCCCTGGTCAAACCTAAGTTAGCGCTGGGTTTGACCGGGATTAGCTCCTGTGTCACTGACATGTGGCCCCCACACGTCAGGTTTGACCTGGGGCGCCCAGTTGACCCTGCTGACGTCACTGTGACGTGGGGCTGACGCAATAAGTATTTTCTGGATTTAAAAATAATCAGGAAATTCCAGAAATAGCTAAAACTTCAATAAATCATAGAAAATTAACCGTAACTCCAAATTAAATAATTTATATATGAAAAATTATCAGAAAAATTCAAGGAATCCATCTGTACCATTCTCATGCATGTTAGAACAACTTATGGCTGCTGTTTAGCACAAATCAATTAAATGGCATTTGAATAATCACATATGGAGTTTGAATTTGAATCTTGTATTCAAACCAACTTCATTTAATCTGTTGCTAGTTGCATTAGCCCAAAACACATTCATTTTGCCATGTCATGATCATGCATCATATTGTGCATTGCATTGATTGTGTTCCCTTCTGTGTTGCCGGTATTTGTCCCCTCTCGATAGACGTGTACCGACGATGTGATCGATGACACCGATGAAGAGCTATACTATCTTCAGAAGTGCCAGGCAAGCAAAACCCCCTTGTTCATTCCGATAAAATCCCACTCTTTCGCTCCTGCTCTCTTTTACTGCATTAGGACAACAACGATATATTTGTTACTTGCTGCGGTAGCTGAACCCCTTTATCCTCTGCATGACCTGTCATTGCCACAGTAAATAGATGAAACCCACTAGCATGAGTAGGAGTTGTTTGAGCCCTGTTGTGCCTACTCATTCATGCTTGTTTGTCATGCCT